>NC_056671.1:58029695-58338289 GCF_018350195.1 Panthera tigris | reverse complement strand
AACCCCTAGGGGAGACCCCACCCCACCTTTCCCAGCCTCTGCAACCCCTTCCTTATGCCATTAGCTCCCTGCTCCTGCCAGTATGCACCCATGGTCCCCAAAGGCCAGTAAGTCCTTCTGCAGGGAGAAGGGGGTTTCCTAAGAAGACCAAGGCAAGGAAGAGGAGGGGGAGGAGGAGAGGAGAGAGAGAAGGAGGAAGAGGAGGAGGAAGAGGAAGAGTTTAACTGCCTTAAAGGAAGCTCCCTTGGTAGGGCTTGCACGGGGTGCTGTGGCTTAGCAGGAAGCCGTCTTGGACCGTGGGTCCTCTTGACCGTGCTTCTGTGCGTGATTCCCACCTAGATGCCTGGCTCTTCCCAGTGCCTGGGACGCTCGTCAGCAAAGTATGAACTGTAGCTGAGAGACACTGGGAACAGTAAAGGGGCTGAGGAGTGACTTGAAAACAGGTCCTTCCTCAGAATGCCACTGGAGGGTGGAAAACACCCTCCCTCCCGGCAGTCCCTTGCTTTCCCAGCCCAGGCAAGGATACAGGAGCACAGGTCCCCAGACTGCTGCTTCGTTGCCAAGGAGACAGCAATTACTCTGAGAGTTGTGTAGGGTTTTTCTGCCTTTCCTTCTTTCTTTCTTCCTGTGTTTAAATTCTGGGCCTGATGAACTGCAGTTGGCCCGGCTATCCCCCTCCTCCACCCCCCAGCCCCTGCCCCCCAGCCGCTGACTCTGCATGAAAGGTCAGAAGGGCTGTAAACAGTTGCCTTCCAAAATGACAGATGCCCCCTGCTTGGGGTAAGCATGGCAGGAGAGAAACCATTTGTCAAAGTATTTATAAAGTGGGTGGAGATGCTGAAGTTGTATTCCCTCCAGGTTAAAAAAAGAAAAAGAAAAAAGGCAGAGAGCCACGAGGGAAACAAGAATCCAGCAACTTCTCTCACGACCCACTCTCCTTTTTTACCAGCCGGAGATGGGTATGAGTGTTCTGTGCCTGCAGAGATGAACAGACCTGTGTGCCTGCCCTCTGCGTGTTCACAGTTTGGGGGAGACTCACACCTGGGTAGTCAGAGGCAGTGTACAGGGTACGAGATGTGTTAGATGGGTGTGTGAGACCAAGAATGTCACAGGCTGAGTTTGAGGAGAGCAGGCGTGGCATAAAGGGGTCTGGGCCTCATGTCCCGGGGGAGGCCCAGAGCCTGCTCTGTGGCGGAGGGAGTTCTGCTGGGGTCACCAAGGAGGCCTGGAGGAGTATGAGAACCCCAGAGCAGAGGCACCCTCAGTGCCCAGATGCCATCCCTATACGGCAGACCCATGCCAGCTCTGGGGAAGAAGGATGGTGTTTCTGCAGTACTTTGGCCAGCTAGGCCTAAGTAATGTTCTGTTGGGTTGGGGCAAGGGCGTACCTGGCGCACCCTGAAAATCCAGGCTAGGATATTCTGCTCCTGTGTGGGGGACAGAGGGCAATGCCGTGTGCTTTAATGTGTTAATTTCCCCCTGATGCTTTCTTCCCTTTCCTCTTCTTTTTCAAAGTAACCATTATCCATTTTAAAATGTGCAATTCAGTGGCATTTAGTACAATCGCTATGTTGTACAATAGCCACCCCATCAAGTTCCGAGACATTTGTATCCCCCCGAAAAGAAACCTCATATGCATTAAACAGAGCATACCAATTAATCCATTCCTACCTCCTCCTAGTCCCTGGCCATCCCTAGACTTCCTTCTGTTTCAAGGGATTATGGACTGCATGTTCTTGATGTTTCGTATGAGTGGAATCATACAATATGTGACCTCTTGTGTCTGGCTTCTTGCACTAAGCACATTTTCAAGATTCGTACATGTTGTGGCATGGAGCAGAATTTCCTTCCTTTTTATAGCTGTGTAATATTCCATTGTATGGCCAGATCACATTTTGCTTATTCATCACTTGATATAAATTTGGATCATTTCTACTTGGGGGCTATTGTGAATAGTGTTGCTGTGAATATGTTTGTACAAATATCTATTTGAATGCCTGTCTTCCCTTCTTTGGGGTACATAGCTGTGTGTAATTGCTGGATCATATGACTGATACCTTCTTACTTTTTTGTGAAGCTCCAGGCTGACTTTTCTGTTGCAAAGTCTCCAACTTGATTCATATTAACTCAACACTTATTGTGTGCATACTATGTATCGTGCCCTCCCTAATTCTAGGAGCTACCCTGTCTGATAAATTGTAACCCCATTTTACAGATGACAAAGTTGAGGTTCGGATAGATTAGCTCTTGGGCCATCCAACTGAGAGGTGCCAGAAACTCAGATGCCATTTCCTGGTTCTTTCTACCACATCACACATGGCTCTCCCACATGGCCAGGCCACCCAGTGCCTGGATATCCCAGTTTCATGGTACTCATTGCAGAACCTGAAGTGTCCAAGTGTTTAATTCCACGTGAGATCAATATCCTCTAGATTCTACTATAGACAGGTAGTTGCAGGTGCTAATATTTTTTTAATTGGAGGGGAGGACATAAAATTGATGGCATTCTTCCACTAAATTCATTTTTGTATAAGTGAGTTGGGGAAAAGCAAACTGAAGTCCACTTCAGTGGCTGAAGCCTAAGCCCTGCCAGTGTGGGGAGACTGGTGTGACCTCAGAAATGGCAAGATGGGGCTTTGGGGTGGAAAGACCACATCAGGGTGGGAACAGCACCAGAAAAAATCTCAGGAGGCAGAAGAACGGGTGGAGGCAGCAGCAGAGGTGATTCTAGGAGGAGGTGAGCTGCAGACTGCAGAGACAGCTGTTCTCTCACCAAGGATAGAGACAAATCTCAAGGTTTGCGCTGGCAAACGCAGAGTGACACGGCTTGTCCCTGAGGGAAAGGACCCTCCCCACCTCCCACTTCTGCTTCCCCAGCCAGGAGAACATGGTTAGCTAAGAGGACCCACCAAGGGCAGTGAGGGGTTTCAAGCCCCCAGGCCACCAGACCACCTTTGCTCACAGCATGACCTTGAACAGCATACTCGCAGATGTGATGGGAGCAGCTGGCTCGCGTCCCCTGCGGCTGCACCTGTGGCATTTGTCAGCCTGGAGTACAGGCATGCCCCACCGATGCATACTTAGTGCCATCCATCAGCCCTGCAGGAGGTGGGGGGGGGCACCACTCCACACTTACCTCCCTAGCACTCCCCCCGACCCCCACCCTGCAAAAGACCTCAGCTGCTGAGTGCGTGATGAGACCACAGCCCCAGACCTGGACACCTGCCCTGTAATTCTGTCAGGCAATTAGCACAGCAAATGGGCCCAGAGGGCCCTGCCTGTAGGGAGTCGCCCTCCTGCCTCCAAATGCTTTCCCCTGGCTCAGGCCATGTGCTGATTCCAGACTGATGTTGCACACACACCGCTCCCTCCCCAGTGCTTGCAACCAGAATCTCCATTAGCTCCACCGCCTCTGGTGTCTTAGGCGTTTGAGGTGCCCCGATCAAACCCACCCTGTCTCACCTGCCAGGGCAACTCAGCACCAGATTCCAGCCAAATCAGGGATGAGAAATAAGAGAGGGAGAAGCCCAGGTGAGGCCTGCCCAGAAACTCTGGGGAGAAGATGGCCACTCTTGCAAACAGCAAGAGGGAAACACAGCAAGTGATGATGGAGTTGTACTGGGCAGGGGCAGGGTGGAGAGGAGAAACCCACTCTGGAGATGTTGGTGGGATAGATGAGATTGAAGGAGGAGAATATAGAACTCCCAAATTTCTGGCTTGGAAGTGCCAATCACCCGTGTGAGGGAGTCCAGGACCAGGGCAGGTGTAGACAAATAATGGGTGCCCTTTTGCTTGGGTTGAATGTGAGGCGCCAGGCGTCCTCCAGGCCAAGCTGTTCACCAGGGACGGTGTATCGGGGAGATGGACACCAGGTCGCTGTGGCTTAAGGGCCATATAGGGACCACCGTGATTCCAGATGAAGGGAGTGAGGGGCAGGGACAACCAGGGATGATACCAGGTCTGCTCTCAGTGAGTTGACTTCTCACCAGGAAGCCAACATTTAAATTCCTCGAACGTGGAGACTTGACCAAGGGGGATGACAGACACCAATGTCACAATGGAGGCAAGGTGAAGAAGTATGTGCTGATTTGGGAGGAAATAGGAGGTCACAGAAGGTTTTAAAGCAAGGGAGTGACAGATCCGAAGCTGGCCTGAGATTGAAACACTGAAGGCCAAGGGACAAATTAGGAGGTTATCGTAATGGCCCAGACAAGGGAAGATATGTCAGGAGATAGCAGCCAGGAGCTCACAAGGAGAGAGGTGAGATTTCTGTCATCAAGAATAACCATATAGCACAGTTCTATGCAAATGTAAAAGCCCCTCATCTAAGTGGAGGGGACAGGGAAGAGGAGGCTTTCCCACCCCGGGCCCAGCTCTCATTCAGATGAGAGGAAAGGGTCTCAGGGGCCTTGGGCAGGGTCCCAGGGAGCAGAGGAGGCCGTGGCCATGCTGGACTAGGACCCACTTAGGTGCTTTGAGCCACCAGGTCACTTGTCCAGCAGGTTAAGGAAGGTGGGAAACAGCAGTCCCAGGTCAAACCCTGCGCAAGCCCTTCCTGATGACCGTGACCTTTGGCAGATTATTGCATCTCTCTGGTCCCTATTCTCTTATCTTGAAACTGTCCCTTCAGGAAGGTGAGCTTTCCTCACTCGTTTGCACCTGTCACATGGGAACAAGGGCGCCTGGCCATCTACCTCCCAGGAAGTGAGGAGCAGTGAGGTGGAGGATAGGAGGGAGCTTAGGAGTTGGAAAAGTGTTCAAGGAGGAATCAAACTTTTAAAAGTTAGAAGGGCCATAAAACACGAGGCACCGGATGTTTTTCTCCATTTCCCAGGGAAGCTCCATATCGTTAACACGCTGCCGCTCTCTGATGGGTGGTAGGCATCTGCTGGGACCGGGGACCCTGAGTGGCAAAGGCAAGCAGCAGCAGCAGCGGGTGAGGGAAGAAGAACCTTCCAGGCCTGCAAGGTATGGGGCCTGTTACCCAGACACAGCTCAAGTTCAGGGAGGTCACCAGGCCCATGTTGGAGCATAAAACTGTTCCAGGTAGCTGGACCACCCTTCCCACTTTCCTCCCTGCCCTCTTGCCTCCTGGGGATGGCATGAAATGAGGTGAGGGGTAGATGGGTTTTGGGAAGTCACCCCTGTGCCCATGTAGGGGCCCATGGCTGTGGCACCAGTGGGCCCCTCCTGGAGTCTGGGGTGGAGGAAGCCAGTCCTGAGTGAGGACCTTTCAAGGAATCCTTCCAGGTGATCCAAGTGAGGGCTTGACCTCTGGGGAGCTGGTCTGTCCACATCTCCCTGTGTAGTGGGTTTTTTGCTTGGCTGTGTTTTCCCCAAACAAGCTTATACAATTAGTTTCTTCTTGTTTCCTAAATTATTTTTGCCGCTGCTAATTATTTCACACTCCATATACAAGAGTTATTGGGGTGGGTAATGGGAAGCAAGGGATCGTTTCGTGGGAGCATCGTGGGCTCCAGGACATGCAGGCAACTTTGATTTGTTTTTCTGCTCATCCACCGCCTGAGAGAAGGAACAGAGAGTGCTGAAAGAACAGGGGGGCAGGGAGGGGGCGGGGAGGGGAGGGGGAGACACTGCAGGGCTGAGGCTTTGAAAGGCACAGCCTGCCCACAGTCTGGGAGGAAATAACTGCTGATGGGCCAAGGCCACCGCCCTACTGCCCCATGGAAAGGATAGGCTCCAGGGCAGCTCAGGGAGGGCCACATAATCCACAGGACACCTTTGCTTAATGACATCACAGGAGGGACATGTGTGAGGCCTGGCAGCTGCACTGGGAGATCTACATGTGTCACAACAGGCCTGCCTCAAATCTGTTATGCGGTTTGGAAAGTGGGGCCCAGAGAGGTTAAGGAACTCACCTGAGATCACACAGCCAGGAAGTGGTAGAGCTGAGACAGGAACCTAGGTCTGTCTGATGCCAAAGCCTGCATCTCTAACTGCCCTGCTCCCTGCCTGCTACTAGGGTCCTCTTTGTTCCCAAGGAAGGATGCTCCTTGGGGTGCTTCCCTGGGAGGAGGGTGCTTACCTTAGTCAGGAAGGGCTTGGCTCCCACCCTCACCCCCACCTAGCCCCCTCAAGCCCACTGTGCCTGAGCCCTGGCCAGAACAGGTGTACCCACTGCCCTCTTCCCCACAGGGCACCGCCTGTGACAGTTGTGTCCTTTTAAGTTTAGCTCTGCTGAAAGGAGGCTCGACTTTTTCTAACGAAAATTATCCAGGAGCTTATATGAGGAAGTAAAACTAGAAAATGTAAGAGCCGTTAGAAGGAAGGGTGTGCAGAACCCAGACCGCTTTCCTGATGCTGTGGGTCGGCCCAGCTGGCGGGGCTCGAGGGTCTCAGCCAGGTGAAGCCACTCACACACTTAAGCTGGAGACGGGTCTGGCACCCTCCTAAAACAGCTGCTTGCTCCTCTCCCTGACCGTCCCTTGGGGACCCCCCAGGCCCTCCCTCACCTCATCAGGCTCAGCCTGGCTGGTCCTCAGCTGCCTGGGGATGCATGCTCCTGTGGGCCCCAGGCCTGCAGTGACCACTCTCCACTCCCCACTCGGCTCAGGTTCGTTCTCCACGAGGAAGCTTCTTACACTAGCCAGGTGCTGGAGCTGAGACTTACTCTACTGACACTGAATGATGTCTCTGGTCCCAAGCAACACTCTGGTCTCGCCTCTTGGTGCTCTCCACCTTTCATCAACACACCAGAGCCGAAAACAGAGCCACTGAAGTAGGTGAGGCAACGTGGAAAGGTGCTCAACGACGTCCCTGGCACCAGAAAGTGCTTCATCATGCTGGCGGTGACTGGCGCACACCTATTCACTCACAGCTAACGCTGACCGAGGCTGCACTTAGTACACGCCGGGCCTTTTCTAACACTTGGCATATATGTTCTCATTTAAAACCCTCAGCAACCGGGTGGGGTGAGGGCTACTCATCTCCCGTTTTACAGGTGAGGAAATTGAGGGAGGAAGGGGCTAAGAAACCTGACCCAAATTCCACAGCTAAAAGGTGATAGAGGCAAGCAGTGTGCAAGCCCCGTTCCTAAGCGCTGCCCTGCATTGCCTTCGAGTGGCAGAGGCCGCACAGACCAGCTCATCCAGCTTGCCTCCCCTCCCTACACATAAAGCTGCACGTACCCCCGAAAGGAAGGTGGCTTGTCCCTGGGAATAACCCATTTTCTTGATTTGTCTTGTGAGAAAGAGCTCTTCCAAGAATCCTCTCCTCTCCCTGCCCCAGGAAGCCACTCTCCTAGACCCAGTGGGGTTCTCTGTGAGTCTGGTTGCTTCACTGGAGAGGAAGGCTGAGCTCTGGTGTCACTCATCCATCCTGGATGGGGGAGGACGGGGACAGCAGAGTCCTGAATGGGCATGAGACAGAGGCCTGGAGGGAGACAACTGACATCTGAGTAGCATTCAGGCTTTCCTACTGCCTACTCCTTTGAAGCCCATGCCGCACCCCCACGTAGGGAAACTGGGGCAGCAATCATCACAGCCATCATTTGATGGATGGAGAAACTGAGGCCCAGAGAGGTGGAGGGACGCACCAAGCTTTGGTGGCAGAAGTGGCACTAGACAAATTACAGGATCTAGGAGAGGCGACTTGTTGGCAGGGGTCCTGGTTGGAGGGTCCCAGGGCACACAGCTAGGCACGATGCAGAGGGGGCTCTGCCAAGGGAGGGCACAGCTCTTCCATCAACTGGGCAAGGCTGGTACAGAGTGTCGTGACCCTGGCAGGCTCTGAGGGCCTCTCTGGCTTTGTTGGCTGGAGTGCTTGCTCTGGGCAAATGGCCAGTGGTCATGAGAGCTCATTGCGCCTGCTCTGGGCCTTAGGAAACCTCAGGGGAAAATTCTTCTGTCCTTTGATACAAGTGCTCCTGGAACAGAGGCTGAGCGTTCAGCCCTGGGCTGACCTTTGAGGCACAGGGTGGGCAGAGGCAGGCACTGTTCCCAGAACGATCCCAGGGGAGTCAGAAGGGAGAGAGTGCAGTGTCTGGCCTTTGGACACAGATCCACGTGTTTAAAGCCCAGCCCTGCCTCTTCTGAGGCAGTGAATGGACATGGACATCCTGCCTGAACCCTCTGAGCCTCAAGCTTGTCCTGGGGGATATGAAGGAGAGGGCGTCTACCTCACAGACACGTGGCAACGCACCGGGCAGGACATGGTGCTGTGACGCTCTGTTCAGCCCCGTGCTCACCCTTCCCTGGAAGCTGATCCATAGGCTCTGAAGGGGAAGTGAGCAGAGCAGGCCCCCTTGCCGGGTGCTGGCACAGGCCTTTAGAGTTCAGAATGGAGGGACTGGAGGGGTCGGGAGGTGCCACCTGACAGAGCCGGGCTGTTGTCTGGTCCCTGGCAGATGAGCGGGAACTGGCCAGGCAGAGGGGTGGAAGGAGGCCATCCTCAGTAAGACGAGACAGAGTGCCCAGGCATGGGCTGGGGCCTGCAGGGTGGTTGGGGAGGCACAGGTGGGGAAGCAGGCAATAGAACCTGGAGAGGCCAGCAGGCTGCCACAGGTGCCCAGCGATATCCAGGGGTGCAGTGGGGGCTCTGGCCACGCTCAAGCAGCCAAGAGCAGGTACTGGCCTTGTACTCTGGCACCTCCTCCTGGGCCACTGCACTGTCTTATGAGACACCCTGTACCACCTTTCCAGAGAGAGCTGATTACACCCTTTCTGTAAAATGAAGAACAGAAGGAAGAAAAGAAGCGAGCCCTCTTCTCCTCCCCCTCCCTCCCTCCCACTCTCCCCGAGTCCCCCCTCCCTCCCCACCTCCCCGCCTGCTCTTGCTCCCTGTTGCTAAGTAGATGGTAGGTTTATTTGCGGCTGTCAGTTCCCAGTAGAAAAATTTCGTCTTGGAGAGCCGCCTGGATGGGAATGGCTTCAGCGCTGATTTCATGGAGAAGGTCTGTGCAGTAATTAGTGTTCATGGGGGAGGAATTGGACTGGCAGGCTCCCAAGAAAACTACTCCCCAAAAGTTAGCTCGAGTCCAGAGGGCTACATCAAATCCAATTCCAGAGTGTGCGTCGAGATCGCTATATATAGACCTGCAGACGAAAACAGGCAGCGAGGTGGCGCGAGGTTCAGGTTCACGGGGAGACTGGTCATGGGAGGCAGAGGCAGCCTGGGTCTCTGAAACCAGGGACCGTGTCCTCACTGATGGCTGCTGCTGCCCACTGTGCCCTGCACTGCCCCTTGCAACCCCAGCCAGCCTGGAACACTGCAGGAAATGGAAAGGACAGAGGTGCAGGGAGGGAGGGGTGGGGAGAGTGGGCTAGCCCCTTGCTAGCCCAGTGTGTTTCTAAGGAGCACACCATTTGATTGTAAATGCCTGCTGCCCTTCCTGGGTCCCCACACAGAGCACACTCACTTTGATCACTGGGAATAACCTTGCTTCTTCCTCTCCACCTCTGTCAAGGCTCCAGGGGGCATTCCCTGCCTCCACAGGGGGCCCCTTCATCACCCATTCTGTCCCTGGCTTCCCCGGGGCCTCTGCTGTGGGAAGCATGGTCGCTGGGCCACATACCGCTTTTGGAGGCTTCCTCCGTGACCCTCTCTCCCCAGCCCTTCCCTGTGCTGGCTACCAAGGGTCTGGATGCCATCTTCCTCTCCTCTCCTTCCCTTCCTCCCCAGGACAGGACTGGGCAAAGAGCCCCCTGGACCTGAGAAAGGATTGAGGGCAGTAAGCCTCAGAGGCTGCCCATGGGCTGTGGTGGCAGGGTGGGTGGAGGGGGTGGGGGGGGGGGGGGGGGCTCCCACTGTTCTACTTAGGTCTTCAGAAACCAGTAGAATCAGGATTAAAATCCAGAACTCTGATTCTTCCTTCCCATTTTCATCCCCCAGAATTTTGCCAGAGCCAATCTGATGCTCAGGTCTGGATTTTACAGACAAGGAAGCTGAGGTCCCCAGAAGGCCAGGGGCTTGCCAGAAGGGTCCTGTCCTGGCCTCTCATCCAAGTGGCAACTTTCAGCCCAAGATCTTTTCATACTTCCGTGCAGTAGGGGCCTTTGCACCCAGGGTCTCCCTCTGTCTGCATTTCTGCCTTTCCTACCTCCAGTCCTACACTCCAGTCCTGTACCTTCTGGTCTCAGCTAGCCTGGCCTCCTGGCCATAGCCCCCATTTCTGGTGCCCTGCAATTCACAGGGTGTGTAAAGCCAGGGAGGGGCCTCTGTACTCAGCCTCAGATGAGGGCCACAGCTGCCTGGGAGCAGAAATGCCAGGGGGGAGCACCAGCAGCCACACCTTTTGTTACCCCCGCTGTCCAGTTTCCCCCTTCTAGGCCTCAGCATCCCTAGCTGGCCTTCTTGGCCATGAGGTCCAGTCAGCTCAGCCAAGACAAAGCAGAGGTCTAAAGGAAATTTCTAGGAAGCTGAGAGAAAGGATAAAACCTGGGGATACAAAGACCAAGCCATGGCCAGCTGTGGGAGTCAGACCCATCATGGAAGTGATAATGTCAGGCCTCAGGTTGGCCCTACCTGGCACAGCTCATGAAGCCTCTTGGGTCCCTCGCTCCTTCCCACCCTCAGACCCTCTGTGAGAACAGACAATAGAACCATGCACACCTCTAGGACACGTGAGCGTTTCAGACCTGTGCCTCCCTCTCCCTGTAGACCTGGTCACTGCCCACCATCTGCGCAGCCAGGGGTGGGGATCCTGGATGGACTTGACCTCCACCTGCTCACAGTAATCTCTTCCTGTTCCCTCCATTTGGTGCAAATCCTTAGAGACGCACCTCTGCCTGCTGATTTTCTCTGCTTCCTACACATTTCATCCACCCAGCGTCTGCTTGCTCCCTCCCCCTCAGGCTGCACTGGGTCCTCCGGCCCTCTCAGAGACGTGCTCTCCACACTCAACCTGGGAAGCCAGGCGGGGACCTGGAGTCCAGTTCTCTCAGTGACCAGCTGTGTGTTCTTGGGATGATCGCTTCACCTTGACCCAGAGACACATGCATTTTTTTCCTCCTCTGTAAAAGAACAGAGTACACTTCCTTCTCCTCCCTCCCTCCTGTTCCACTCATCCATTCACTGACGAATGTATGCTGACACCCACTTTGTGCCAGGATTGTGCTGGATGTTGGGGACACAGACTCATGGGTAGGAATAGCAAATCCATTTCACAGAAAAGGAAACCGAGGTCCAGAGAGATCTGGTGACTTACTGGAGGCCATTTAACTGTCAAGAGATTGCTTTCAGTAGACGTTCTAATGCCGAACCAGTGTCCGTCCTTCACCCCGTGCCTCCTGTGACCACACCACGCCCTGTGCTAGGAGTGGTGCAACAAGGGTCCACAGCAGATCGGGCCAGCCTTGCCACATTCGGGTTCTCACAGAGGCCTCTTCAGGAGTCAGTGAGTAACACAGATGTGTTCAATTCACTTCCATTCCCTCCCGTGAGGGCATTGGATTCCATGTGCACCCTGCAGGGTCTGCCCACCCCTGACTGTCCCATCCCAGCGCCGCTAAAGACCTCCACTCCTCCTGACTGAGGACCGCCCCCTCTCCTCTGCCCAGCCCTTGCAGCCCACATTCCCAAGCTTTAACAATTCCTCTCACAAAAGAAACAATTGACACTGAGGTGCCTCTTTGGGGAAGCATGAAGCCAGCTCTTTGTCACTCAGGTCTCCGCCAGCTCATTACTGCCTCCTGTCATTAGCATATTAGATACACGAGGTAAACACACTGGCATCTTAGACTCTCAGTGCAAACCGCAGCGCTCTGAGCCCCCAGGGTGCTGGCCTGCTGGAGAGCAGGAAACAGACAAGGTCCCTGTCCTGATGAGTATGTATTGGGGTGGGGAGGTTATATCAAGTAAAATGTGCAGGTCCCATACAGGGGAAGCAGACAACACCAGACAGCGTAAATGCCCGTGCTACTTTTCACACTATAGGGCGTCTTTAACATCACATCGCCACTGCTGCTCCCGACAGTGGTAGCAGTGGTAATCTCCCCACCCCCAACATCAACTAGTTAGATGCCAGGCACTCTGCTGGATGCCCATGATCCCAGCAGTTAGGGGTCACTGTCTCCATTTCCCGTGTAAGGAACCTGAGGCCCGGATTGAGGTGGGGGGCTACATAAACTACCTAAACTGCCCGGGGCTTCCAGAACAAGGCAGAGGCTGTCAGAGCCAGGCCCACCTCCCTTAGAGGCTGCAGCCCTTTCCCAGGGGTCCAGATGTCCTGCTGATGGAAACAACCGGGCCACCAGGGTTAAATGGCTTTCCCAGAGGCACCAGCTGGCTGGTGACAGAAACCATGGGGTCAGATGTTACCTTGTTTAGGGATGGGGGAAAAATGGTATATCCTGGAGTAGTATCCTGGGAATTAAATAGATGGACAGTATCCTGGGAATTAAATAGATGGACAAGAGAGAATATGGGATTCCAGCCATGAGAGAGAAAAAGAAAGGCAGGAAGGAAGTGGGGGAGGGGAGAGCTGCACTGATTTCCCCCCACCCTGGGCAGAGCCAATGATCCCCCTCCAGGAGGTGGCAGAGCCCAGGATTAAGGTCACACACTCTACAGGAGGCTGCCCCACCTCACAGCCCAGCTCCCCCAGGGACCTGGCCACAGGCCCAAGCAAGTGTTTTGTTTTTGAGTGCCTCCATTTCCTACCTATAAAATGGGGATGATTATAGTACTATTCCATAGCTATTATATTAAATGATTCGATACACGTGAAGCACTTAGACCAACTACCAACAGATAACCAAACATCAGTATTTGCTGTTATCATTTGTGCCACCGACAGACAAGCCCTCCACAAACCTCAACTTGGTAGGTGTGCATATACGTCACGTAGCCCTGAAGTTTGTTTACCGAGGGTCTCCTTTATGCCTTTTATCATCTGGAAAATGGTGGGCTATCAATAAATCAATTGATATCAGTTGACATCAATATCAATTCCAAGTTGTGGAATGAGTGAATGAGTGAATGAATGAATGAATCATCTTTCACTCGCCCACGGATAACAGTACCACCCATCCCAGTCACTAAGTCCTAGCCTTGCGGACCCATCGGTAAATTAGGTAGTTCAATCTTCTTTCTTGGTGGGCTCTGTGGGATGTGGGTAAGACTCTGGGAAGAGGAGAAATCGAACTGAATGCCAGGCTTTGTCCACCCGCCATGGGTCACCTTCCCCATTGGCCAATTGCCTCTTACCCACCTTGGGCGCTCCCAAGGAGAGCAGCGAATGGAGGCTGGGTGCTCCGACCCTTCCCAGGACTGGGGCCAGCTGACTCTAAAGCAAAAGCTAGAGCCTCTTTCCCTCTTAAAATGTGGACAACTACCTCCGCCAGGGCTCAGAGAGCTTGAGGGATTAGCTCGCGGAAGCCAGCAACCCAGTCACATTTGCTAACTACTTCTTTGCCTCGGCCCTCAGGTTAAATATTGCTAAATGCCTGTGATTGAACCTATCCTATTGATGTTGGGTGAAGCCCAAAGCCTGGCCAGAAGAGTAGCTTAAGTGGCCGAGATCATGAGGGAAAGACAACCTTCCACCAAGAACTGGACCATGGCCTGCCAGGACTGTGTGAGATTGTTTTTCTGCTTTTAAAAAGAAAATCACATTTTCCAAACATTGATCCTGTAATATGGGACTCCTGGCTATTGGTCTTTTCAAAATAGCCTATCTTGGATGCTGAGGTTGGAATTTCTTGGTTGGTGTGCTTCTATTTTTGTTGTTGTTGTTGTTGTTGTTGTTGTTGTTCTTTAAGTGGATTAGGGGCTGTTAGAAAGGAGCCAGGAGAGAGAGGCGAGATTAATTCACCTCACCTGGCAGGTCCTGAGTGCCAGAGTGTGATCAAAGTGGAGCTGGCCTGCCCTCCCTTCCGATTCTCAGCAGCTCCGCTGCTCTTATGAAGCTCCATAACAAGTCCATCCCGGGACTTGTTTGAGGATGGACAGGACAGGCCCAGCCCAGTGAGCTGTGGTCTACTGGGGAGATAGAGTTTCTGTGGACGAGAATAGCAGAAAACGCTGTTCAACCAAGCCCTTGCTTTTATGTTTTAGACACTTGGACATAGAAGAGCTCATTGGAAGGAGAATCGGGGAGCACTGGGAAGCTGAGGAGGACTTCAGAGGGTGGGAGGAGCTGGTAGAGGAATCCTTCCCTCACCCAAGCAGGGAGGGCATCTCAGGTGGGGAGAGGAGCCAGTGCAAAGGCCCAGAGGTGACATGGATATGCTGTGGAGAAGTGTGACTGAGAAGGGGGACAAAGGGGAACTCAACAGCTCCCTGCCTTCATCTCTTCTTTCATGGGAGAAAGGAGTCAAGAGAGGCCGATGCCCAACCACACAAGGACATCATGGGCTAGAGAGCTGCCTTTGTGAATATGCCAGGGATAGCTCAGGCTGGCAGCCGGGGGCTTCAGGAACATGCCAAGAAGGGATTCCTCCACATTTCCCTCTGCATGGGGAAGGGGGTTCTATTGGGGAAAATGACTCCCACCTTAATTTAGCTGGACCAACCACCACGTAAAGCTCCAACAAAGGGCATTCTATGCAACTCAACAAGCATCCACTGAGCTTCCTCTGTAGGCATGAAACATACACACGAGACCCGGCTAATGCTGGGGGCTACTGAGGGGCTCAGATCCTGCACCATGTCATTTCCATACACTGAGGAGCTCAGCATGTCAGGCCAGGGGTCAGCAGTGTGGCTGAGGTCAGCCAACAAAGCTGCATAGTTGTAGCAAGACGGGAGAAAGGCAAGAGGGAAAGGCAGTTGCAGGCAGGCAATGGAGATGGGAGCACAGAAGACAGAATGGTCTGGGGTAGGATTACTGTTCTTCGCCCGGACCAGTTGAGATGGCCTGGCTTACTCCGAGGCCCTGCCTACTGCCCATCTCCCACCGTTTAGGGATGGGCTGCATCATGCCAAGGGGGCCCCTGAGAGCCCCTTCCACTGTGGCACTGAGTAAGCTGGCTGTCCATTCCCACTGAGTCATGCCTGGCTTCTCTGCAGGTGCTCCCTGTTCTAAGAAAATTCAAAACAGGAAGATCTAAACTCCCCAACCAGGTTGATTAGAAGTGAACACAGTTCAGTTTCTCTGCTTTAACATTTATCCTGGCCTTTGTGAGAGTAACGGATACCCCACACGCATTTCAAATCCAATGTGGATTCACACATAGAGCCTCTGTGGAGGAGCCCATGGCCTGACTCCGACATCGGAGAGGGCAATGGGGGTGGAGGGAGGTCCGGTACATGTGGCCCAGTGAGGCCTGGAGAGCTCAGCCGACGCCACCTGGGTCTTTGAAGGAAGAGAACGAGGTCATTCCAGAGCCCTTTACCCCAAGTGCAGGTCATGGGGTGGGTAAGGGTGTGGAGGGAGGACATCTCCCGGGAGGGCCCCCAGGGTCTAGACACTGCCCAGGGCTGTGGGAAGGAACAGGAACTGAGCCCCAAACAGCCATAAGGGGGCCTCAGGTCAGCCTCTTGCAGTTGTCAGATGCTGATAACACACGCCCCGCCCACAGCCCACTCTGAGGTACAAGAATGATGAGCTCAGGGAGACAACAGCCTCACCATGGCAGGTGAGGTTCTCTGCGAAGAAAGGAACAAGCGGGAGTGCTCTGCGAGCTGGCCCAGAGACAAGGCGGCCCTTCAGCTGTGGGAACGAAAGCCAGCACGTGTGTCAGCGGACCAGGCTGTCCTTCACCTATGGGCTGAGCCTCAGAAAGGCTGACACCTTCCCTGGGCCAGGCTCCACCACCAAGAGCTCTTTGCTGAGAGAGGGGAAAGGCCATCAGTATGTCCTATCCAGTTTTTGTCCTTTTTCACAGTGCCATAAAGATGTTGCAGCCGACACCAGACATGTAATTCTCCAGTGCTGAGGGTGTAAACAAGGGCAACTGGCAGGAGAGACACTTGGCAAAGGCCTGCCCGCTGCTCTTTGCAGCCTCTGAGGTCCAGAGCCAGTCAGGTCCCTGAGACTGGACTTACCGGGACCTGCCCTGTGCCCAGAGGAAGAGAAAGAGAAAGAGAAGGCTGGGCCCATTCCCTGGGGCTTCCTAGTCTAGGTCTGAGGAGATCCTGACCCCCTAGCTTTGTGCCCATCTCCGTCTTGTGGCCACCAAGGGCAGGAGCACTGAGAGAAGTCAGAGACACACTTCGGGTCACAGTGATCCAGGGCCACTTCCCCATGTCATGCAACCGTTAACTCTGAGAAACTCTCGACTAGACCACCGTGCTCTCCTCTGGGGTTTCCTGTTTGAAGAGAGTTGGCACAGGAGGGCAGTGCTGAGCCCCAACAGGGTGAGGGCCCAGGGTGGAGTTTCAGCAGTGAAGGGCTTTGAAAAGGAGAGCAGGCCCGCAGCCCTAACGTGGTGGCTGAGGGTGTCATCTATCTCCCCCGCCTGTTGAGAGGCCTGTCATCCCCACCTGCCCGGCACCCTCTGAGGAAGATGGATGGCTCCCGCCACCATCAGGGGCTTGAGCCGAAGGACAGATGTCCCAGACCCTCTCCACAACCCCTGCTTCCCCTGCAGCCAGCCATCTCTCCCCAGCATTTCAGCTCACTCATTCCCAGGCAGGGGCAGAGTGAAGTTTAGCAACCACTGCATTCAGTGATGTCGGTCTCTGGGAGGAGAAGAGGACCTCGGAGTTAGCAGCTCCCATAGCGGTGCATTTCCACGTGCACAAATACATAAATGCCAGGCAGACAGAGATGTGTATTCTGCCAAGGGTGAGGGGCCATCACTCAGGGCTTTAAGGGATGCTGAGGTTGGTGTGGTCAGGGAAATCTGTTTGGAAGAGGGGAGGCTAGGTCACTCCTACAAGGACATGTGGGCTCCGAAGGAGAGAGGCACGGCAGAGGCAGCAGGGAAAGGATGGTCAGGCTTGGGCTCACCCCATGGAGGCAGAGATGCTGGAGGAAATCAGAGTCATGGACGTGGCTGGGCAGTCACTGTCTTTCCCCTAGGGAGAAAAGAGAACCACAGGAACCGCTAGAATACCAGCAGGAAGAACTCCTCTAGACAAGGAGGGGAGAGGGAGTGGGGTCTAGGTAGAAAGGACTGGGAGGCTGCAGCAGCCAGGACAGGTCCAGGGAAGATGGCAGGAGGATCACCCAGTGTCTGGGCACTGGCCAAGAAAGGTAGAGACAGTGTTGTAGTCCCATGGGTTCTTCCTCCCACCTGTCACCAGGCCCTGCTGAGCCCCAAGGGCCCATTCTCAAGGAGCTCAAGGATTAGATGAACAGACAAGGCCCACCCTTAGGGCAGGCCATGGGTAGGGGCAGCCACATAGGAATCAGAGGAAGGTGAGATCACGGTGGTCCAGGTAGGTGCATTGGGCTCCACAGACCTAGGGACCCAAAGAGGTGGGTCCTAAAGAAGGTGCAGACCCGGGGCAGGCACAGAGCAGGGAGAACACTCCCAGAGGAAGAGCATGTACATGGGGAACTGTATCTCCCACACGTACGGAGGAAGGGGCATTTCTCCAGAAAGCTCCAGAGAGGCCACCCTTGCTCACTCAGACCACGGGGGACAGGAACTGGATTATGGGATAAGGAGGAGGGGATGGATTGGGCCTCAGAACACCCGCAGCCCTCTTCTCTGGGAGGCTGGCAGATGTTCCTTCTCTCCTTCCCTCTCTCTATCCACCCCCGGGGATCTGCCTTAATTTCTCTGCAGCAGGGCCCGTATCTGTTCCTCTGGGTGATTCTCAGCTGCAGCCTCAGTGAGAATCACTGAGGGGTAGTGCCCCGAGGATGGGATTTCAGGAACTAGGCAGGTCTGTGGGTGGAGATCTGGGGCAGAGTGGGGGGCATCCTGGACCTCCCAAGAAGATCACACTGAACAGGGAGCCCCTCCTTGACCCTTTGGTCTGGCTGGTTGGTGGGTTTCCTGCTCCCTTCCCTTGCCCATCCCTCCCCACGCCCTAGCTTCCTCTCACTTCCTCCAGGCCAGCCAAGCACAGGCCCTGAAGGATCTGATGTTTTATTAAAGTCCAGATCTTCCTATTCTAGGGCCACCTTCCTCTGGCTAATTCTGTAATTCAATTAGTGGGAAGCCAAGGCCCGGCTGGGTGGGAGGAGGGAGCTCATCTGGAGCCTTCCCTTCTGTGATGATTACACCCCAGGCTTCAGCCCTGCTTGGAGTTGGGCAGGAAATTGTACTTCCTTCACTTCACCATGACAAGGGCCTTTTATCCCCGCACACGGGGGCTTTGTAAATTACTGCCATCTCGCGCAATTAATTCTGCCGGGCTGTGTTTTTCCCCCACATGGGAGAGGGCACTCGCCTACCTTCTCAGGAATCAGCAATGCCCCGTTGCACCATTATCCACAGGCTGCTCTACTGGAGAGGGGTGTCTGCCACCCGAACCCGCACCCCAGCCTGGTAACACCCTCCTGCCATCACCAGCTCTGCCTGTCTCCCTGTGGCTCCCTGGTTCTGGGGCTCCTTGTGAACCTCTCCCAATCACACCCTTCTCCTTCCTTCCGGTCCTCCTCTGGGCTTCCTGCTCTCTCTTTGGTGCCAGGTGTCTCTCCTTCTCCCACCACCCCCTCGGGCTCTCTTGGTCTCCCAGCCCTCGGACACCTCAGCTAGAAACTCAGCTCTCCACTTACAAGCCCTCATCTCCGCCCTCACAGAGTGGACAATCTATTCAGAGACAAGACGAGAAACTGATAAATAGGAGGGACAAGTAAATAAGTATGGTGAGTGGGAAGAGGTTAAATGGCAGCATGGGGAGGAGTGAGTGGAGGCCAGTGTTCGTGCACGTGGCAGAAGTGAGAGCAGCAGAAGAGAGGCAGGTCGGTGTGAAACCGGACACGTGGGTATGGCGGCCACCTCATGCACAGAGCCCAGGCCATCAGCTGCTGCTGGCAGCACTGCCTTGTGACTTTTCTCAAAGTATGACATCTTTCTGCCCTCACTCCTACCTCCAATCATTTCCAAAACCTGTCCCTGCTCTGCCGGGTTGCACTTCTATTCTGCTCTGGTCTGTGGTTCAGGAGGATGGGAGACTGAGGGGAGGAGCTGGCGCTGGGGAGCCCTCCCTCCAAGACAGTGGGACAGGAAAAGTGGGAGCTGAGCGGAGAGATCATACCTCATTAGAGATTCCCGAGTCACTTCTGCGCTTCCCACCTCAGAGACTGCATCCGTGTCACTGGGCTGAATGGGAGAACTGGAGGGCAGAGTTGGGGAAGCTCTGTGCTTCGTCCATCATGGACTCCATCCCACAAACCTCAGCTGCTGGAACTCAGGACCAGAGGACAAGGATGAACACCATTCACAGTTTGCTGGAGGGAGGGAATCTGCTTCGGTTCCCGAGCTTGAAGGAAGCTTTGAGATCAGGACATAGCTGGACTCTCAAATGATAATTTCTCTCATGAAGAATTTGCCAGGAAGCTGATGCCCAATGCTCTTTGTCCCCTCAAAACGGACTGTGGGTCTGGCCTACCCATTTGCACCTACTCCATTTTCATCCTATCCTCTTTCAGCAAAAATCTTCTTTAAAGTTAATTGTGCAAGGGATGCATGAATACACTCTGGTGTCACAATGTGTCGATCAAACCAAAAAAAGTTAACGTTATGAGAGACATGCCCCACCTTCCCCCATACTCCCTGTTTTCAGCTTTCTGTGACACCTTCTAGACTTTGTGCCATGGGGTAAATACAGATTTTGGTGCATATGGAACTAATGGAATATGTCTCCATTGTGCATATGTGATGTGTGCTATTTTGCAACTTGCTTTTGCCCTCTGACTGTGTCTTCCCACACTGGTCCATTTAGGACCATGCCACCCTTTTAACTGCTATAGAGTATTCCCCAGTTGAATCACGAAACCACCTGTATGCTGAGAGACCTTTAGGCGGTTTTCGGTTGCCGTGCCATTCCGAACAGTGGACTCTTGCTCTCTCTGTGAGCACAAATAGGAGAACACCTGTAGGGCCAGGTCAGGGAGGGAATGCTGGGCCACAGCCCTGTCCCTGGGAAAGATGTTCCCTTCTTAAGGTTCACAGCCTGGTCTAGCCTCCTCTCCCATGCTCTGTTGGCTCAGTAGGCAGAGAATCCCATTTCCTGAAGAGTCTGTGAATTCCCAAGAGGCCTCACCAGGTGTGTTTCTGAGGCTACTTCAGCACGTTACAGGAGAGTGAGCATGACAGCTTTGGTGGCTGCTGAGCCGAGGCCCCCTGCACCACCCTCAAAGCTGGGAGCCCCCCCCTCCACTCCTGTGAGGAACAGCAATGAGCAACAGGAAGTCAAATCTAACTTTTCTGAGTGGGGGTTCTGTGTGTACCACCCCCTTTCCCTACACATGAGAGGCCGGCACGTGTCCAGTGGGTGAGGCTTGGGCACCCTCTTCTCCCCTGGCCACCCTGAGTGCCACCTCGGCCTCCATCTCAGGGTGCCCGCCGTGCTCTGCAGGACGCTGTGATGGCAAATTGTCCTCCTGAAGCCACCCCCTCCCCGCCAAGCTGCCATCCCCCCAGGGCTCCGCCCTCAGCAAGGAAGCAGATGCAGTCCCTTCATGCAAGCTGGAGTCAGTGGTTAATATCTGTTTATCCATATCTGCTTCTTTAAAAAGAGCCATAGTGAGACGTGGCATTGGACTGGCTGGAAAGATCCCTTGAGAAGAGCCGGGTGGGGGCTCCTCTCTATAAGCCTCTATAAGGCTGGTCACTCCTGGCAGAGGTGCAGAGGGACGGAAGGAAGGACTCTGCCTTCTGACCTCCTGACCACCAAAGGGGGGCTTATGTTTATGCTCTACAGTTAGACAGTGCTGCGGAGGTTGTTGGTACTCTTTGACTAATAGGTCTCCCTATTTGAGGGGGATTACTCTCCCTGTTTGTAGATGAGGACAATGGGGTTCAGAGAACAATCAGTAAGTGGCCCTTGGCTCGTAAGGGTCTCCCCCGAAAACAGCTTCCTGTCTGGAACCGTGCATCAATGATGGCTTCACGGGAGAAAGCAGGGGAGTGACAGTAACCAGAAGGTCTGACGCTGGGGAAATGGGCTCAGAAAGCCTTGGAGACAGGAGGCCTCCCAGCAGGGACCACCTATCACTTCTCAGGGGCAACCTAGTCCCCCTACCACTATGGAATGCCAGCATGCCTCAGTGTCCTTGGTGCCTTGGTCAGCACCCAACAGCCCCCCAGGCACTGCTTCCCTGCCCCCCTCCTATTGGCCCTGCAAAAGTTGCCAGAGGCAGGGATTCAATGTTCTTGACAAATATGTATTGAGATCCTGCCCTGCTGTGGGGCCTTGAGAACGAAGCAGGAATAGGACAAAAGCAAGTCCCTGAACTCCCTTGCAGGTTGGGAAAACTGACAATCAAGGAACAAACATGTAATGCTCAGTGGGGAGCTCAGTGGGGAGGGGTGCCAAAGAGAAGAGTAAACAAGGCAAGGGGTCAGAGAGTAAGTGTGTGTTGGGGAAGGGTATTGTGTGAAAGGAGGTCAGAAAGGTCATCTCTAGGTCACATTTAAGCAGAAACCTGAGGGGAGTGAAGGAGCAAGCCATGTAGGGGGGTAAATGTGGTTCCAAAAGTCCTAAGGCAGAGTGTGCCCTGCAGGGCTGAGAAACAGGAAGGAGGCAAGGGGGTGAGCAAGAGGAAGAATTGAAGGAGGTAAGGTCAAGGGTGGAGATGTTAGGGAGGGTCACATGGAGTCTGGGGGGTCCCCCAAAGATTCTGATTGACAGAGCCTGTGAGCTCTCCCAAAAATGTGGCAGAAATTCCTAGAAGCTGGAAAAAAGCAACAGATTCTTTCTTTCTTTCTTCCTGGGATCCTTCCCTTGTTATCCTGGGTCATAACAATGTGGTCATTTTCTCCACCTCATCTTCCTTCCCCCTCCACTTCCTCCCCTTCCTCCCACCTCTTCTTACTCCTCCCTGTACCGTCTCCTCCTTCCACCTTCCTCCTCTTCTGGTTCTTCCTTCTCCTCCCTCTCCACACCTGCCCCTGACCTTGTCCCTAGCTGGCTTGCCTGCATGCAGTGAGACAGTGGCTGCCTCCCAGTTGCAGGCAGGCACAGGCGGAGGACAAGGCCAGGGAAGGGACAGGAGGAAAGAGGCCCCCAGAGACGCAGGCAGCAGCACGAGGGACAACGTCATGGGGGCCTCTGACCGCTATTCATTTCAGTCCCCTGGTGTCTCCATCAATAACCGTCTGCCAGGACCAGGGGGAGGAGTGGGGAGGGGGGGGAGAAGGCAAGGTGACCTGGGTCTGGATAGGGAGGGATGAGATGGGAGTGGGAGAGAGGCTTCTTGGCACTCACACCTCCTCTCAGCCTGGGGCAAGAGTTGGAGGTGAGAAAGGTACAGAGCCTACAGGTTGCTGAGAGTCTCTGCCTCCCAGGTTTCTCTCCGTTTCCTCCCTCCTATCTTTATGTCCCCTTTGCACCTACATTCCCTTCCATCTCCTCTCTGAAACCAGGAGGGGAAGGGAGTCGGAACTAATTGCTACACTGGAAGAGGAGGAAGGGGTTTTTACTGGGTGATGGAGGAGAAAGGAACTGTGGAGGATGCTGGGAGTACTCTGTGCCAGGGCACCAAGAAGCCAGAGCAAGCCTGGTAACAAGGGTTGGCATAGGCACCACCAGCCTGCAGACCTCATAGGAAGAGGGCCCGGGCCACAGGGCCTGGCACACAGTGGGTACTTGAGAAGTAGTTAACAAATGGCCATGAGAATGACCAAAGGGCCAGCTGTGTGTGGTCAAGAAGTGAGGTTGGCTTGAGATGGACTGGACAAGTCAAGACAGGCTGCTTGGTGTCAGTAGAACTTGATCAGATTCTTGGAAGATGGATGGGATTGGAAGATGGGAAAATGGGGAGAAAAGAGCATGAGAACAAAGCAAGGGGGGCAGTGGAGGGAAAGAAGACAGTGAAACAAGGGAGGAGACAGCTTGGAGGGGGCCTTCTCTGGGGCTTAAGTGGCTTTGGAAAATCTGAGGTAACAGTTCCCCAGGAGACTCAAGCCTTCTGCTGGCCAAAGTTGACTTTCTGACTTCCCCCATGGCCCAGGTCTTGTAGGCCTCTGAGGCCATACTCGGCCACATCTGCCGGCAGAGGAAGAGGCCCCTAACACGGGGCAGTTTGAGGGAACTGCCCGAGAAACTCTCCCACTAGCAAGCATGCTCTTTGCTTTGTCACCATGCCTGAAGGGCCAGCATTAAAAAGTCACCCCTTGAGTTAGGTACGTTGTTCTGTAAAATCCAGATTCCCTGGTGAGGCACCGTCAGAGTCACTCAGGGGGGAAACTACACTGGAGTGACCTTGGAGACCACTGGGTCAACCCTCTCAGTTCACACCCGAGGAGACTGAGGCCACAGAGGAAACAGCATTTGCCAGGGTCACCTAGAGAATTAGAAGCACAGCAAAAGCAGGCCTCAGGTCCAGTACTGTGCATTGGCGGGCTGGACATGCCCAAGAAGCCCTTTGACTGGGAGCATTTTGAAGATATCACTGTACATGTGATGACAGGGGACACATGGATAGCCCCATTCACTTTATTAGCACAACCAGGCCTGGGGTCCTCCCTACAGATGGAGACTATTCGGCAGACCAGGAAGGTCCCTCCATCATCCCTCATAGAGCAGCCGGCAGCACTCCTAAGAGGCCAGAATGAATTCATGGTCAAACGTGACTAGAGGTACTGAGGGTGAGGGCTGGAAGCTGCCCCTTCAGGGAGGTACTGGGGCTTGAGCTGAAACGGACAGAACAGCACCCTGGGGAGGAAGGAGGGAGAAGGCCGAGCTAGCGCCTGAGGCATCAGGGCAGAGGACAAAAAGAGACCCACGGGAAGAGGGGGCGTGGTGGGGGGGGGAAAGATGCAGGGTGGGGAGACTTCAGCGAGTGAGCAAAACAAAAAAGCAACGCAAGGGACAAAAAGCCGACAGGAAAACGGAGAGGCAAGAAAGCTCGAGTAGAGTGCACAGGAGAGAGAGAGAGAGAGGGAGAGAGAGAGAGAGAGAGAAAGAGAGAGAGAGAGAGAGAGAGAGAGAGGTGGGGAGAGGGACCTAGAGCGGGGAGGGGCCCAGACTGGAGGGCGGGCGAGAGGGCGCGTCGGCGGCCCGGGGGCGCCCCACTGACCCTTCTCGGCGCTTCCTTCCCTCCCCAGGCTGCGCTTTCCTCACCTACTGCGAGCGTGAGTCAGCGCTGAAGGCCCAGAGCGCGCTGCACGAGCAGAAGACCCTGCCCGGGGTAAGTGGCGCCTGCCGAGGCGCGAGCGACGGACGCGCCGACAGGGGGCGACTTCGGGAGGCCGGGCTGCGACGCTGCTGGCCGGGGGATCGCGGGCCCGGGCGCGCGCCTGCTTTCTCTCGGGAGCTCGCGCTCCCCCCACTCCCGCCCCGCGGCCCGCGCCCCGCGCCCTTAGAAGCCCCGAGGCACCGCGCGGGGGAGAGGGCGCGTGGGCGCCGGGCTCGGAGCTCGCCCGGCGGCCTCCGCACTCCGCCGTCCAGGCCCGACGTTATCCCGGGCTGGGGGCGAACTCCGCCACGACCACGGAGCTGGGGCTTGGCTCCTCCCCTGGCCCTCCCGGCGCCTCCGATCGGGTCCCTGATCCGCACACTGCCCGCTCGGGCAGTCGGGGCGGAGACGCCGGGTGCCCTGGTTCCCCGGAACCCGGAGCTGCCTCCGCCGGCCCCACGGGGCCCCTGGTAGCCGGGCCGCCTGAGCACCCGCCGATAGACGTCGGACTCAGGCTGTTCCTGGGGCGGGGGTGGGGGCGGGGGCCGGGGCGGGAGGGGGCGCCTCCGCGCCCAGGCTCGGCGCCGCAAGTGAGATCACCGCGGTTTATTTAAGGAGCCAGCCCTCGTCTTTGATAAACTATCGCGCCTCGGCCCTGGTTTATAGCTTCTGTGCGGGGGAGAAGAGAATTATTTATGGCCCCCCTAACTGGGTGTGATATCAGCCATGGCTATTATCGAGGCTAGTTCATCACCATAAAATAAGAAGTGTTCCTCGGGTCAAGGGTCTGCGCGGTCTCTCCTGTGGGTTCAGAGAGATGGGGGGGGGGGGGTAGATATACGGCTCACCGAGTATCTAAAGATAAATGGAAAGATGTGAGTGTTTGTGGACATAATTTAAAGAATTTACAAATATACCGTGTTTAAGCTTATACAATGGACACTGCAGGGGAGCACGTGTATTCTGTATGTATGCTCACCAGTGTTTACACATGCATGTTTACATTCTTACCAAGCAAACCTGTACGTAAACACACTTTTCCATTTCTGGCCCACAGCGGGAAAGGTTAACCAGGTAGACTGAAAATGCAACCCTGGGTCGGGACAGCCTTCCCTCGCATCAAAGAACCTTTTTTACCCATTTAGGGGAGGGGAGGGCCTTCCTTCCATTAAGACAGCCTTTGTATTGTATTTTGGTACTTGTGATTGCAAAGCACGGGGCTGAGTCATCTTAATAACATACCCGCGGATGTAAATGTATGGAAATCATGCACCGCACAGGTTTTTGTGTGGAGCCTTGCTCTGGCACGGTGGCCATTCCCCAGTTGGTTTTTTAGTGGCGCCGCTACATGCACATATATTATAGTAATTACTTTCTGGGTGCCCTCTGTAAGATGGCAGAAATATGCTCCACATCGCCCCATGTTATGTGTGAAGCATAAAGCCATATTGTAAGATAATCAAAGGCTTCCGAGAAAGGTTTGTGCTGATTAATAAAGTGTTTATGGTACTTTGTTTTGGGGGAGACTGTGATAGATATTTTAGAGCCACCCAAATGGAATAGAAAATACCACATTGTTTTTGGGAGGCTCTTCATCAGCTTGAGAGAGATTGCCAGGGAGTTTCATGATGGCTAAAAGCTGGGAATTAGATGGGGAAACAGAAAGAGAAGGTGGGAGGGACAGGCTCAGGATTTTGAAGGGGGAGAGAACGGGGACTGGGAGAATTTCAGTAGCAAGTGTGGATTGTTCAGATTCTAACATTAACTTGTGGTTGTTTATTTTACATATAATAGAATAGCTAAATGATGGAGTGTATTAGTTCTTTAATAATTTATAGAAATACTTTGATGTTGCAGTAATTACATTAAAGGTCACATATCAGAGGTAATTTGGTTGAGCATCTGTGATGGTTTCTCAGAAGCAATCAATACCACTGTCCGTGGTGCTGATTTCACCAAGGGGCCTGCCAGATTAAAGCAGGCTTATTACCAGGCAGAAAGGCCCAGGGGAAATCAGGAGCACATTGGAGCGACGCGCCAGCCCCCCTTCCACCGATAATTAACACTGTTCCCCATAATCTGTGCTAATCCTTCATACTGGGAGATCCAGTGGCATTTTTCTGAAATCACAAAGACAAGTTGGTAAAGTTTGGGAGAAAGGACAAAAAGAAACATGAATGTATGTTGGGAGATGGGAGGGGTGAGGAGAAGCCAACGGTGGAGCTAAAACATAGCCTAGAGTCCCCTTGCAGTGCCTGGAAAGCCTGTCCTTTCTTCAAAGGCCTCACAGGGAGACTCATGGCCTCAAAGACCTCATCACAATTCTCAGGAAAGGCACAGCCTACAGCAGGAGGGACAGAGAGAAAAGATAAGACTGAAGCTCAAACTTCCCAGGGCACATTGTCCCCACACACACTCACATGGAAAAAAGTGAAAAACAAAATGACCACATAAAGTTATGCTTTAAAGTGGATTCCAGAAGGCAGAACTGGTGTTATTATTGTTGGTCGATTCTCTCCTTTGAGATTGGAGAAAGCTTAACACTAGCAAATACAGGGATGGGACCAAGCAAAATGCTCTCACCCACCCAAATAATGGGTGTTCCCACCAATTGAGGCTGTGTCCATGGCCACCCGTTAGGTTGAGGGAGCACAGAAAGATACCTCTTCTTACTTGACCACACTAGGTCCCCCAGTGAGTGAACTCTATGTCTGATTAAGGAGAAAGAAATTGAAAAAAGAACCTAGAAAACTGGTAACCTCTGCAATTTGGGCACTTTTCCAGACTTCAAAATCCATTAAAATCAATCCATTAAAACCAGCCCTCCAGTTTCTCACTGAAAAGAAAAAGAGGGGAGAAAATAGTGCAGACAACCCATTCTGTTTCCCAGCAAGTTACAGAGCTGGTCTGTTGGCAGCAAGAAAAACAATTCCACTGTTGTCACACACACACACACACACACACACACGCACACACACACACACACACACACACACACACACATCACTATCACCAAAAACAACAACAAAACAACAGAGACAGAGCTAAAGATGTCCTCATTTGGGGACTGAGAAGGGGAGCTGACATTTCTCTTGGAGTAAGTGGAATCTCAGAAACCATTCCTCAATGGCTGTTCTTACAAGTCAGAGGTCAGTATCCCTGTGTACCCAGCCTAACCAAAGCCCATAGCATGACTTATGGAGTCATCCCTGGATCAGTATCACATATGGATTACTGTTTTTGAGTTCAGCATGACTTTGTTAGAATGTCATCAGGGTCCTTTTGAACAGTATCTTCTGCCAGAATCTAGGCAAAGTGATCCCACTTTTCTAAACTCTTCATTTCTATCTCTTCTTCATACTTTTTTTTTAAGAGGGAGAGAGATTGAGCAGAGGAAAGGGCCAGAGTGAGGGGGAGGGAGAGAGAGAAGAAAGAGAGAGAATCTTAAGCAGGCTCCATGCTCCCATTCGGGGCTCAATCCCACCACCCTGGGATCATGACCTGAGCCATATTCAAGAGTGGGGTGCTCAACGGACTGAGCTGCCCAGGTGCCTTTCTTCCTCACACTCTTGATCTCTTATTCCTGACCTTCTGCCCCTCTCCAGCCCACTCTCTTCCATGTCCAATGTTTGTTCCACTATTTGTAGGGTATAGTCCACATGGGGCAGTTTCTCAATCCATCAACAAATATTTCCTGAGTGTGTGCCGGGCATTGTTCTAGGCATCCTGGCAGATACGGTGATTAGAAAAACTCATCCCTACCCCTCTTGGAGTTGTCCATCAAGTTAGGGACAGAAGCCACACACACGAACAAAAATATCATCAATAATACAAGACAGCGGGTTATTATAAAGTAGGTAGGGTAGACAATTGCTCAATAACAACAATTAATGTTTTTTAAGCACTTATTATCTGATGGGCATGAAATAAGCATGTTATCTGCATTACCTCATTTTATCTTCACAACTACCCTATGAAGAAGATATCAAGATCATCCCCTACAGGCTTAGATTAAGAGACCCAGGCTTAGATAAAGCAATTTGTCCAAAGTCACACAATTAACAAATGGCCAAGCCAGGACCAGCACCAGGTCTACTACCCAAACCCAGGATACTTATCTCTCTTTTTTAGTGTTACCTGTTGCTTTAGAGGGGACCCGGATGACCACGGGGTATAGGAGTTGCTCAAGGGTTTTGTTCAGGATATGGGCAGGTTGGGAATAGAGAGTTGGGAGGAAGACAGCTATGTCAGATGAGAGCACTGGTCTGAGAACAGCCTGTAGACAAGGCATGCATGACAGGTCAGGAGCTGTGAGCTGGGCTGGAGAGGTCCACTCTGAGAGCTCCCTGGGACCTAAGTGTGCACAGGAGGCCTCTTGGAAGAATTCTGTTCCTTAAAATAGGCCCCTGCTGCTTAGTCCCGGTCCCCCCAACCCCTGCCTTTCAGAATTTTCAGGCAATTGTCTTCAAGGAAGGCCCCATCTGTTTCCAAAGTTAGAAATGTTAAGACCTCTGGGGAGAGATTCTCATTAGGAAAACCAGGCGACAAGGCCAGTAGTGGCCAGCACTTTGCTCCTCTGACAGCAGAAAGGGCTCCTCACCAGGACTGCTGAGGGGGGAGAACTGGGTTCAGTTAGCAGGAGGCCAGGAAGCAGCCAGAAGAGGGAGCAAGCAGGGAAGAGGGGAGGAGAGGGAGCTGGGGTGGGGGGTAGGGGGGAAGGGTGGGAGCTGTATCTGTTTGGTAAACATTAAAGTTCCAATTCACTAGTTAAAGATTGGCTTTTATGCCCTCACTCCGGCAGCCCAAGAATACAAAGCAAACCAACACACTCCTCTCTGTCTCCCACCCCTAGCCCTGGATTCAGCCCAGTAGATAAGCAACATCACTGCCATCACATCTCCGGACTCAGGTCTCTATAACTCGGGACCTGTCATTTCCATGGAAATTCAGTGTGACCTTCTTGGAGTGTACCAGGAAAGATTTAAAATGAAAAATTAAAAAAAAAAAAAAGAAATAGAGGCACCTGGCTAGCTCAGTTAGTAGAGCCCACTTTTTCTTTTTTTAGCTTTATTTTTATTTATTTTGAGAAAGATAGAGAGCAGGTGAGGGAGGGAAGAAAGAGAGAGAGGGAGACAGAATCCCAAGCAGGCTCTGAGATGTTGGAGCGAAGCCCGATGCAGGGCTTAAATTCATGAACCCTGAGATCATTACCTGAGCCAAAATCAAGACTCAGACACTTAACTGACTGAGCCACCCAGGTGCCCCAAGCACACAACTCTTAATCTCAGGGTCATGAGTTCAAGCCCCACGTTGGTCATGGAGCCTACTTAAAAAACAAAACAAAAACAAAAACAAACAACCTTCATTGGATTTCTGGCCCCACTGGCTCAGGATGCCTCTATCTTTGTCCCTCTTCCCCGCTTTCCTTTGCCCAAGTCCCAGCTTGTCTCCCATTCTTTCTCTTTCTCTCTTTTCTTTTTATGCCTGGTTCCTCCTCCTTTCTCTCCCTTCTGGTCATTTTTCTCTTCCTCTTTTCCCCTTTCATTTTCCACCCTTTCTTCATTTACCCTTCTCACTTGCCTCTCCTGGCTCTCTCCTTTCCTCCTCCCATCCTCTCCCTCCATCCCACCCCACCTCCACCTTGACATCCTCAGATGCTCTAGTGGGACCTCCACCGGCTTTCCTGGGGCTTTCCTGATGAGGCCCATCTCCCTCCTGACAGCCCTGCCATGGAAGGATCCATCCAATTTTATGTACAACTGTAAAGATGAATGATAAGTAGAAAGGATGCAGGCAAGAACAAGATGAATAAATTATAAAGGGCAAATGATGACAAGACAGGGGTCCCCAGAGACCGTGATATGATAACAGAAACTAAAAGACGAATTTATGATGGATGTAGTTAGCATGTACGGAAACTGTTAATTCTTCAGGGTAGTTTTACAACTTCTGGTGATTGGTGCAATCAAAGCGTTTCATTTTAGAGATATGATGTATTTCCACTTGTCTGTCCTCTGGGCACAGGGTTGGTGTTTGTCTCTATGTGGTAAGCCTGGGTCCCATCAGCACGTGCATCTTCTCCCCCAGCCACTGCCACCTTTGTGCATCTCTGCTTTGAGTGGTGGGGTCACAAGCCAGATCCCTGCACGCCTCCAGCTCCCTGGTCCTGCTGTCTTTCTTCTTACTGAGTGTGTAAGTTTGGGGGCTGCTGTAACAAAATGCTGCAACCTGGGAAGCTTAAATAGCAGCAGTTTATTGTCTTACAGTTCTGGGGCTAGAAGTCCAAGATCAAGGTGTTGGCAAGGTTGATTCCTACCGAGGGCTGTGAGGGAGAATCTGTTCCAGGCCTCATGCCTCATTTCTGGGAGCCTCAGGCGTTCCCTGGCTTTTGGATGGCGTTCCTCTGTGGTGTCACATCATCTTCCCTGTAGGCGTGTCTGTCTGTGTCCAGATTTCCCCTCTGATAAGGAAACCAGTCATATAACCTCATCTTAATTTGATTACTTCTGCAAAGACCCTATGTCAAATAAGGTTACTTTCATGGGGACTGGGTGGAGGTTAGGACTTCGGCATCTTTTTGGAGGGAACACAGTTCAGCCCATGACGCTGAGAAATAGGCAACTCTTTGGCTCTTCCACGACAGGGAGGAAAAGTCTTCAAAAGAATTTGGATTGTGGGGGCGCCTGGGTGGCTCAGTCGGTTAAGCGGCCGACTTCGGCTCAGGTCATGATCTCGCGGTCCGTGAGTTCGAGCCCCGCATCGGGCTCTGTGCTGACAGCTCAGAGCCTGGAGCATGTTTCGGATTCTGTGTCTCCCTCTCTCTGACCCTCCCCCATTCATGCTCTGTCTCTCTCTGTCTCAAAAATAAATAAACGTTAAAAAAAAAAATTAAAAAAAAAAAAAGAATTTGGATTGTGGCAGGCGAGTGGGGGGCGTGTCCCACCAGACCTTGCTCTGCATCTCACCCTGGCCTCGATTTTTTTCTTTCTCTCTTGGGGAAATGAATCACATATCTTCTTTTCCTATATTTCTTAAAAACGACTGTTCATCTGTCCTTTTAGAGCATCAGTTCTACACTTGAGAGCAATTTTGCCCCTCGGGGGACAGTTGACATTGTCTGGAGACTCTACTGGCATCTAGTAGGTAGGGGCCAGAAAGTTGCTACACATCCTACACTACAATGCACAGGACAGTGCCTCCCCCCCATAAAGAATTATCTGGCCCCAAATGTCAATAGTGTCAAGGGACCCTAAGGGACCCTAGGCCCTGTGTTAGGGCCAAGGGCGAGTGGAAAACACACAATTAGGCCTTGAGGCAGAGCCTTCCTCTCTCTTCTTCACTGGCTCTCCTCACTTGGGGGACAAACCCCAGGGTCCTTAGAGTGTCAGAGGTGGGAGAGTTTAAGGGGCACACCCCCCAATGGCAAAAGCATAGAGGGAGTAATGGGCAGCAGAAGAGGGCAAGGCTCACCTCCAGGCATTAAAGATCGTTTCTTTCTCCAGCTCCTCCCTTTGCAGGATCCCCATTCTGCCAGGAAACAGATCTGGCTGCCTCTCAGCCTCTCAGACCGTGCCACAGACAGGAGGGCTGGGGCTAAGAGTATATTATGCAGAAGGGAACACCAGAGTTCCCATTGGGAAGTCAGAAATGCCTTAAATCCAGACACCAAGCACCAGATAGGGATGGGGGCTACCGTGGCACCCTCTTATCTTGCCTCCTCTCTTCCACACCAGGCCTTGGCCCAGCCCACCTCCCTTGCTTCCATCCAGAGACTTCTTTCCCCTTCCCACAGAGAAATCTGAGTCTTCCTCCTGCCTGGGCCTTTGCCTCTCCTAAACTGCCCACTCTCCTCTTCTCTGTCCCTGCCCACACTGGCCTAGGTGGGAAGGTGTCCCCATGTTTCAAGCAAGTGACTCTTAACTCCCATAGGGAGTCATTCCCAATTGGTGGGCTGCCTTGTCCTAGCAAAGATGGGCAACGCTGGGTGATGATGGCAGGAAGCAGTGTGGTTCCTTATTCTTCAATTATTCATGAAAATACTTGCTGTAAAGCGAAAAGGGCTCAAGTTCAGGGGGATGAGGTCTCCCAAGGTCCCAGTTTATTGTGATTCAGTTCGTGTTTTGATCAAAGGCGGCTGTGGTCTTCTCAATTAGACCACCAGGGGGCACTAGGCAAGTAGCTTCCTCCCCTTGGTGGCTGAGTGGGCACAAAGCAAGTGGGCCTGGTGTGCCCAACGCTGTGTTCAGCACAGAAGAGGCAGAATGATGCCAAAGGCACCACTCCACCCACTTACAGCACTTACAACCTGTAGTGAGGACACCGACCAGCTGGATGACTTGGGACAAGCCACCTGACCTTTCTGGACCTCTTAATTCTATAATGAAAATCTTACGTGTAAGACCTTCATATGCTGTGGATTGCTGTAAATAATCCAAGGATTATTATGAATGACAAAACAATGAAGTGAGTGTGAATGACCTCAGGGTCAATACATTGCTACAGTAAAATCTGCTGACTCCTAATTCATACATGAAATAGTCAAAGGACAATAAAAATATAAAATGGTCGGATGTGCAATTTGGACCCTACTTCCTGTTACATTTCAGAAAAGCAAGATGACCGTGACCTGGAATGACCAGAAAGGGCCCCATGGAGGGGAGATAGGATCCAGGTGTGTGTAAGGGAGAGGAGATTGGAAAGGTAGTAAGGTGGGAAGATTCTGGGGAGCCAGGAGTCTGAATTTTCCTTCCGAGTTAGGGATGAGAATGCGGAGAATGTGGCTGGAGAACGGAGCAGACCTTTCTCCCACCTGCTGGTCTTCCAGACCTCCAGCCTGTATAGCCTGCAGGCCCCAGTCAGCTCCAGGCAGATGAGTCACTCTGACATCCTGCTTCCATCCAGGCATGGCTTCAGGCCCCAACAATGCCCAGTTTTCCTCCTTCCTGGAAAAGCCTGCCTCCGGCTGCTCACCCACTACAGTCCTCTCATGGGCTTCAAGACATAGCAGTAAGCCCCTAACTTCCTCCAGCAAGCTCTCCCAGGCTGCTCTAAGCTACATTGGTCTCCTCCGTGTCTGAGCAGGGTTGATGCACTAAACTCAGCGCATCAGCATTATTAGTGTGCTTGTTAGAAATGTAGTCCTGGGGGTGCCTGTGTGGCTCGGTTGAGTGTCCAACTTTGGCTCAGGTGGTGATCTTGCACCTCGTGGGTTCAAGCCCCTGTGTCGGGCTCTCTGCTGTCACTACAGGGCCAGCTTTGGATCCTTTGTTCGCCCCCCCCCCCAATTCCCTGCTCACACTTTCTCTCTCAAAAATCAATCAATCAAACAAACAAAAGAAATGCAGTCTTGGGCCCCACCCCAGACAGTGTCACATCACACAGACTGTACCCCACTGCATTTTAACAAGCTCTCTAGAAGATTCATGTGCACAAAAAAATTGATGGCCACTGGCTTAACTTTAGGCTCTGAAAGATAATGCCTTATTTTGAGTACTCCCAGAAGCAGAGTCTACACAAGCATTTGAATGCAAGTAGTTTCTGTAGATAGTGACCCCAGGAAACATGAATAGAAAGTGAGGAAGTATGACAGGAGGAAAAGAAATCAATAAAAGGTGTGTTATCAGGCAGACCAGCTTCCACTGTGAGTGGCCCTTAGTTCCACTGGGGACTCTAGCCCCAGTGTGGATCACACTCCCCGGGGTCATCCACCCTTGGGGTGAAGGAACTGGGGTGTTTATACACCAACTCCCACCAGTCTTTGGTTGAGAATGTGAGCAAGGATCATTAATTCCCCAGCTCTCCTGGCTTGCCACATGAGTGGGCAAAGCGGGCTCCACGGTCTAAGAAAGCCCTCAGACACCAGGTGCGGGCACTGGCAGTTGGAAGTTCGGCCGCTGTCACTGCAGTGAAGACAGCAAGGGGCTATGGGCAGGACACTGCCTGCATTTGCTCCTGACTCCGTACTCTTGAATAGGAGAGAAGATAACAGAAGCCTGTCTCTGCAGCCTTGATGACAACTACCACTCATGGAGTACTCACTATGTGCCAGACACATCACAAGTAGTATCTCGTTTATTTGTCAAGGAGGCATTGCACAGATGCTCTCCTGTAAGCACTGTCTTATGGAAGAGGCCACTGAGGAAAAGGGGCTTACCTGGGATCACGTGGCCAGGGAGAGGTCTGGTTGCAAGGCCCGTGCTCCTTGCACTGAATCCTGTGGCACCAGATGTGTGTCAGAGCTTCGCAAGGGCAGGAATAGTGTTGTCTTCCTCAGTCCCTATCACCTAGGGCTGAGATCAGGCTGCCCCCACAGAAGATTCTGGCATCAGTGCTAGAGCCCCAGGGGGCCACATGAGGCAGGGCGGTGGCCCTATAGGTGTCACCACCTCTTAGATCTGCCTTTAGATTGGAAAGCATTGCCTTTACATGGAAAGCAGTATCAGATTCCAGCTTTGTTCTGCCTCAATCCTTACGTCGTGCCTTAAGAAACCACTAAACCTCTCTGAACCTCAGTTGCAGTGACTACCCTATCAGAACTACATTTGGATGCAGTGACTTCAGCAAATGGAGCTTTGTGCTTGTTTTGCACATCACAGAGTCTGGGGTTTGGCAGCATAACGATGTCAAGATTCTCTTCCCTCATGGTTATAAAATGGCTGCCCCAGCTCTATGCATCACATCCACAGTCACGCAGAGTAAGTCCAGCTGTGTCTGTCCTTTTATCAAAAATGTCGAAGGTTTCCCAGAGGCCCCTCCCCAGTAGACTTCTGTGTATGTCTCATTGGCCAGAACTGTGTCATGTGATCACCATAGCTGCAAGGCCAGCTGGGAAAGGGGGTTTCATATCTGCCATGAAACAAACAAACAAAACAGACAAAAAAACCCTGTACTTTGGTTCCTGAAGGGGAAGGGGGGATAGGTGATGGGTAGGAGCCATTAGAGTCTGCCCCACCACCCTCACCGAGATGGGTAGGGGTTACAGAAGAGGAAACTGGGCCAAAGCAGCAGCCCCACCCCACACATAAGCAGGGTTTGCTTCTATGAGGCGGCTGAGTCAGAAAGAGGAGTTTCGCAGTGCGTTCCAGAGATGTTTCTTCAACATGGCACTGCTAACTCAGCACGTTTATTCAACTACTGACATGGTTTCTAATTCCATGGGTTTCGTAGTGGGAGATGAAGATTTCAGCCCCTTATTTTTATCATCTGTATCTCCCTTGAACTTGTATCCTTCTGTGCCTCTGTATGTGGCTTAAATACTAAGGAATCAAAGGCCACTGTGCCTAGAGACAGCTGTCCCCACATCATAGGCATTCTGTGGCCATTTCCCCACCCTCACTCCTTTGTCCACTGCAGCAGTGGGTACACACCATCTGAAAGTGGCCCAGCCAGTTTTCAGGGCCAGCAACAATGGTGACAGCTTTATTTTTCAGAAACTGAAGCATGGCACTTCTGGCCTATTGTAAGGGGGTGTGGAGTGAGGCCGTGTGCCCAGGGCAAAGCCTGCCTGAGAAATGAGAATTTACCCTCGTGATTGCCTTCAGCCCCCCTGGACTGAGCTGGGAAGGAAAAAAAAAGGTCAGAGATGGCCCCAGGCCTGGCCTGTGCTCCCCTGTGGCCTCTTCCAGCAGCTTGAGGAAGGCCCCCAGACCCTTCCGGTTCCCCAGTGGCAGGGGCCATCTCAAAAGGTAGTGAGCCTCTGGCCACAGAAGTGTTCAAGCAGAGTCTGAGTTGCCTGGGGGTAAGGGCAATGCAGGCAGTTCCTATGTTGGACCACATCACTTCTAGGTGAGCCCGGATCCCGTGATTTTATCCCTGTTTTACTTGTTTCTCCATCACAGGCCCCCAGCTCCAGCCCCAGTCTGAAGCCCTGGCCAAACCCCACTGTCCTGCCTGCATTCCCCAGCCTCAATCTCGGAGGACGTCCTCATGATGACTCTGCCCTCCCACTCTCTCCTTTCTCTGAAGACTTCCAGGATTTAGAGCCCAGCATGCCCCTGGGCAGGCTCAGGCCCCACTTTCGGCCACCCCAGCTCTCCCAGTCAGCTGTGTGAACCTGGGCAAATCGTTTCACTTCTCTGTGTTTCATCTCAACCCTGGGATTTCAGTAGTGCCTCTATCCTGGGGCTGTTTGTGCAAAGTGTGAGTTGATGCCTGCGAAGCACTGAGCGCCCTGTATACTCCTCAGACACGTGTGATGGTCTCTCCACTGTCGTTGCTGTTGCTGTAGCCGTTCTCTCTCCCCTCCAGAGGAATGTGCCTCCCTGCTTGGCCCCTTCCCATCCATCCCCACCCCTGGTGCCGTCTGCCCTGGTCTGGTGGACCGCGGACCCGGGATGCATGGCAGCAAGTGCGCCAGCTGCGTAGACTAGCCCAGGGCTGGCCCCGTGGGGAGACCGACAGACCCCAAAGAATAGAAGCCAAGGGTGGGAGTGGCAGAAACGTCCCTGGAGGCTGCTGGTCGTCTCCCTGCCAAGGCCTGGCTGTGCTTGAAGAGAATGACTCAGGATCACTGCTTCGTGCCCTTGTGAGAGGTGTGAGCTAAGCTTGTCCTATCAGTTCACACAATCCGCACAAGACCTACATACTTCCCTCGCTACTTCCCGTTCACGGAGCCACACCCCAAAAAAGGGCAGCGCCCCTGGAAGCTGGGGGAGGGAAGCCCGGAAGATTTAAAACCCTAGCCAGTAAGAGCAGAAGCAGACTCACGCCCCGGCACCCACATGGTTCCACATGGTCCAGGAGGCCCTTCAAGGCAGGGCGACCCAGGGATCTGAAATGAATATGCATTTGGCCTCTCCCAGCAGCCCTGACAGCTGGCATCCGACAGCTGGGACTGCTCAGGGCCTGAGAGAAGGTTTTTAATTCAATTCATAAGTGTTTCCTGAGCACCCACCAGGAGCACAGCCCGGTGCTAGGTGCTGCGTGGCAGGTGGAAGTGAGGAGAGGCCACGGACCCTGCTGCCCCTTGGGGCTTTCCCTCCTGCGGAGGAGAAAAGATGTACACACCAAGCAATTAGAGGACAATGGATTGTGACTTTGGACTGAAATGTAGAGCTCCGAGGAGTCTGGGAGCCTTGCGAGGTGGCGTTTACTGAGTGCCCTCCTTGAGCCCACGCTGGGCACGGCGGGGGGGGGGGGGGCGGTGCGTGCAGCCTTGGGAGTGTGGGCAGGATTTGGGCACCTGGAGGTGGGTTGGAGACAGCATTCCATTGAGGCCAGAGCAAGCACAAAGGAAGAAGGGAGGGAGTGAGGCTGTATGCTGGAGCTCAGGGTACTCAGAGGCGGGGGTGGGGGGTGCCAAAAATCAGAGGAGGTTTGGGGCTCGAGTGGGAAAGGCCTGGGAAACATCCCACTGAGCAACTTGGTCTCTTTTCTTTGGGTATCGGGAGTCATTAAAGCTTCCTGAGTAGGAGAGTGACAGATTCACCATGATGGGCAGGGTGGTCTGTAGGGGTAAACGGCCCGTGCCTGTCCAGTGAGAGGCCAGAAGTGGGAGAGTGGCATCAGGAATGGAGCCCGGCAGAGTGGAGACAGCCTTTCAGAGTCTCCCTTCGCCAGGCAGCCTCTGGGGGCAGAGCCAGCACACCTGGGGCACTAGCTGGCAGAGACTATGTGGTGCTCGGAAGATCTGCTGGAGGAAGGCTTAGGGGAAGTTGGGCTCTCTCTAGGATGCTGAAGCTGGGGAGAGGAACCTGGCATTCTTCCCCCACCCCCACCACTGCTTGGAGGACGGTTCCCACCTGGAAGAGAGTTCTGGAGAGGCTCCTACACCACCTAACTGCACCTCAAAGTTTCTGAGATATTCAGATTTGTAACAAATGCAAAGAATGAGGTTCAAACCGCCCCCCTCCCTGGGTGCGTGCACATGCGCGCGCATGCAGGAGTGAAGTCAGGGAGCAGCCTGGGAATCCTTCTGCTGCAAATGCTCCCTGAGCAATTTCAGTCCTCCTCCAGCTCTTGGAACGCTGGGCATCTCCGCTGTCTATCGAGCACTGTCGGGAAACTTTGACTTGGGCTAGTGGCATTCCATCCATGAATGGGACTCTTCTCGGCCGTTACATTTTCCTCCCGAGGCCCGAGAACTTCGGGTGATGAGAGTGATGCCTTAGCATCACCTGCTCCATGCCCCCATTCTGCAAGGGAGACACAAAAGCTCAAAGAGGGCACATAGCCTGTGAAGGTTCGTGGACATTGGGCACACTGCTGAGATGCCACATTTGGGTCCTTTTCCGCTTGCAACACAGCCTTTATCTCAAAGAGGCCCCATGACTGAGAAATCTGGTAAATGCGTCTTGCTTTGGAAGAGCTGTGGAGGACACCCATTTCCATTAGTTTCCATATCATGGGGTGTGCTCAGTGCAGTTTTATTACCTTTGAGTGGACAATCCAACAGTGCCTCCAAGTGCATGTCCTGCCAAGCCTGCTTTAATGAACAGACACAAAGTGTGTGTAATTAGCCCAGGGATGGTGTGACAGTGAGTACCAGTAGGCCCCTCGCAAACACTGTTGTTCTCTTAGGTAGATGACATATTCTTGCAGACAACGATGTTGTCTACACTGTTTATTTGCTGCCCAAAATTTTTTGCACCACAGACTTTGCAAAGACTGACTTCTCTCTGCTAAAGTCTAAGTCACTTTCTTATCTGACTTGCTGGTTTCAAAATTTTAAAAGATTGCAACCAACTCCTTAAGGAGGGGCCATCTCACAGATGGAAGGATCTTGCAGTGGGTTCATAGCCCCTCCAGAATGCCTCCCCAGATGGGGTGGACCCACATGCTCTAACACCCCCCCCCCACTCCAGGTTTCATCAGGGATTGTGCTACATTGTGAGGTCGGCCGAGTAGGGTAGGTCCCACTGACACCTCTCGTGTCTCTCAGACCTCATGGAATGCTGTGTTGTTTGGTGTGCTTCAGCTAACACCCTGCCTGAGGGTTCCCCAAACACTTCCAACCCGTTAGATCACGGGGCAGGAGCCCCGTCTGGCACCCATCAGGTGATGGAGGCAGACTGACTCTCCAGCCGCTGCTGGAGCCCTCCCTGGCTCCTGCCAATGGGTTCTGGGAAGACAGTCTGTGCCGTCTTCCTCTATTCTTATTAAACGATTTATCTGGGGGAACTTAATATTTTCTTTTAGGATAAACTGAGCTAATACGACGTGCTTGTTTTAATTTGTGGGGTTAACTGATCTAATTATCTGTGGCGTTCAGTTAAATCCGTGTGCCTGGGCCGGCTGCAGGTGTGGGCTTTGAATCCTGCCAACAGGAAATCTCTCAAAACGAGCCGATCTAACGCAGCGGGTCCGCTGGTATGAGGGATTTTCTAATAATGCATGAATTTATTAACAGCTAAAGATAAATAGAGGATGTATTTACATTAAACAAATTCACAAGGAACTGTCTGCTGCTTCCCTGCCCCCTTCCAATGAATGCATCCCCCAACTCACGTTACTGTCTGTGCCATCCAGGTTGAGTCCAGAGTAACCCCGAGGGGCCCCCTGAGACTAAAAGTGGATACCCCTGCGCTATGACACTGTGGGGGAGCTGGTCTGGCAGGCATTAAAGATCTGGAGTTTCAGTTAACTCCAGACAAAGGAGCCAGTGATGTCACTTAGGTCCCTAAAAGCTGATGCAGTCTTAGGAGGTGAACAGGTGCCTTCCCCTGGGCTGTGAAGATAGTCTTAGAAATCTGTGTTTGGGGCTGAGAGGTGCACATCCCAGGGGGAATATATCCAGGGAGGATGACAAGGGAAGGAAAAGGAGTACCTTGCATCTAAAGTGATTTGAAAGACAGATGCCATCCAGCCGGATGTGGGACAGCCTTGGCAGATACAAAGAGTAGCCAGATTGGGGTAGCAGGAGGAGAACCTTGGGAACCAGGAAGAGGGGACGAGGGGCAGCCCGCTACCCACAGGATGTGTTGTGAGGGTCTCCTGGCTTCCTAATCCTACCCTCTGCTGACCCACTGGAAGCTGCCCCATCCCCTATCCGGGGCTCCAAAAACCTCTCAAGGCTGGGTCTGGGATACTCGCACTGTCCAAGGAGACTGGGATTCTAGCTGCAGAAGTTCCACATTGCTTAAAAACACCGCTAGCCTGTACTGTTTGGAAACATGGCTTTGGGATCAGGCCAAGCAGCCCCAGCCGCATTTGAAATGCATTTCCCCTTACCTGAGGCCCAGACGCCCTGACAGCCCGAGTCATTCAGTACTGACCTGTTTTCAGCCAGCATCAAGCTCTCCGTCTTCCACGTGAATGATCCTGAATGAAGCCACACTTGCAAAGGCACGTGTAGAATAAGGACACATGTGCAAAACGTACATGTGCACATAGATGCAGATGCCTGCACACGCTTAACATTCAACCACGCACACACACTGGGGCTCGTGGCATATACACGTGCACGAAGCTATGTACACATACCAGATGAATGTGCACATGTCAACACACATAGGAAGCACACAGAGGAAGACATGCCTGTGCGTACACAGGCATCCATGCACGTGCCCACACACGGGCACACAGCTGTACGTGTGCACGCACACTCTTCCTCGGGCTCTTTTGGCACTGAAAGAGAACGTAGCTCTACAGGGACAGCTGAAGATAAACTCTTGATTTCTGATTTTCAGAGCAGTTTGGACAAGGTCCTCTGAAATGCATTAAAATGCTAATCACAGCATCTGTCTGAACCCTGGCAGCTGTGTGACTTGGGGGGAAATCGAAACAGAATGGATTCAGGAGCCTGGAACTCCTCCTTGACTCTCCTTGCCTCGCCCTCTCCCTCGTCTCCCCCCTCCCCTCCCTGGCCTGCCCACCACGGCCCCCACGCAGCACCAGCCCTTCTGCCCCCGGCTCCAGCCTGGCCGCGGTGGCCAGGACTCTGCCAGACCGGGGGTCCCAGAGCCGTGGCTCCCCAGTGCTACCAAACAGGGCTGCTGCCCACCCGGCTCTGCCCAAAGTTCCCCCAGTGGAGCTTCCTCCGATTGGCAAGACGGCCTCTCCCCAGCACCAGGGCCTCACTGCTTCTCTCGCCCCCCAGGAGAGAGCAGAGAAAGTACTAGCACTATCAAAGGTGGATGCTAAAAGCGTGCTCTATTTAACTCAAATGAAGAGCGCTCTGAGGGTGGAATTTTAGGTAGGGTGGCAAGCGAGCCCGGAGAAGCTTTCTGACCACCCCTGATGAGACCATATGTGGACAAGGGAACGGGATGGGGTGATTCATACATCCACACTCCTGGTGACTCTCCTCCACTGCCAAATGACATCCAAACCCTCCTCCACCCTTCCCTGACTGTTAGCCCAGCCCAGCTCCTCTCGACTACCCTGCCTAGCACTAGGATGTAGGACTACCCCAGTGCTCCTGAGTCCCCCGCTTCCCTCGCAGCTTCACACTCCGTGCTTCGCTCTGTCATTTACCTTTGCCTGGCCTCCTGCTGTATCCCAAAGTCTTTGCCAGGCCAATCCTTGGTCATCGTTCCAAACTCAACCTAGATATCACCTTCTCCAGGAAACCTTCCCCAATCTGGATGAAGCTGGGGAAGAGGCTTCCTCCTGTATTCTCAGAAGTTCCTGTTCCTACCTCCGTTTCCAAAGTTTAAACATTCTCTTGTCCAGTTCCTTCCCCAGACTCTATACTCTTGGAGGGCAGGAGCTGGGTCCCACTCATCCCTGTGAGTCCAGCGTTGGCACAAGGATTGGCCTGCTAAGTTCTCAATGGTGAGTGAGAACACCGGAATGTGTGAGGGGGTGTGTACCTGAATCCTTAGGACCAGAGCCACTTTATGGAACCCCTCAGTGGAGATCCTGGAAAGATTTTACCCTCACTGCTGGGCCTGGAATAGGATCTGGTCAGGCTTACGCCCAGCTCCATGTGCCCACACCCTTTTCCTCCCCCCCTCCCCATGAAGATCAATGCTCCCAGCATACCATGGTTCCATTTTTCCTCTTAAGCATCAAACTGTCATTTCACTAAACACCATCTGGAGACTCCTGGCTTCAGCCCCTAGCTTCTTCCAAACTCTTATTAATGTGACGGGTGTTTATTCCTTCTTCCTCCTCTTCCACTTCCTCCAGAACATCTCAGCTCTGCAGCCTGCAGACATTCATCTTCTCTTTGGGGAGCTCAGCTCTGCTGGGGAGGGCGGCCGTCTCAGGCTTGGCTTTAAGCAGCTGACAGTGATAAAGAGCAGACAGAGAGCAAGAGCGAGCTGTGGGGGCCCCTCCTGGAGCTTACTCCCAGCCAGCCTGGGAAGGGGGGGATGGCAGAGAGATCGCTGAGGAAGGAACCTGGTGTAACTTGGTCTACCGTGGTTTCAACTCTGGCACACTGATCTTTCCAAAATTCCACGACCTTCGGGTGCCTGGGTGGCTCAGTCGGTTAAGCGTCCGACTTTGGCTCAGGTCATGATCTCGCGGTTCATGAATTCAAGCCCCGCGTCGGGCTCTGTGCTGACAGCTCAGAGCCTGGAGCGTGTTTCAGATTCTGTGTCTCCCTCTCTCTCTCTGACTCTCCCCCATTCATGCTCTGTCTCTCTCTGTCTCAAAAGTAAATAAACCTTAAACAAAACAAAAAACAAAACAAAACAAAATTCCAGGACCTTCGCGATGTCCTGGTGCTGCCCAACAAAGCCCAGATTCCTACCCCAGGCCTTGACAATCCAAATCTTCCCGCCCTTCCCAACATCTGCATCTGCCCCAGCCCCCGAGTGCCCATCTCTGCCACCAGCATACTGTGCACTTCCTTCCTTCCGTGACTTTGCCCATTTTTGTGGCTCTCATCTGAATGCACCTCCCCCCATTTTTTTGCATGTCCTCAGAGGAGCTCACATATTCTTCCTCCAAACAACCTTCCCTGACTACTCCACCCACACCAACAACCTTCCATGGCCCTTGCGGGAAAGGCCACATCATTTCACGTAGTGATCTAACTAACCCACATTGTATTCATGTATTGTATCTCCCGAAACAGATACAAGACAACCCCGATGGTGCTCACAGCACCCAACCCTAGACTGGGCTGGCACACAGGGGTACACAGTCAATCCCCACTGTCTTAAAGCAGAGGGGATAAGCAGCAATGACCCCTCTGAGAAGAACACCAGTTCCTTGGGAGTGCCTGGTTGGCACTGGGGTGCCTGCAGCAGGAGCCCTCCCCCGGTGCCCATGTGGAGGCCCGCCCATTCCGGTCCATCACTATGGCCCAGCCTGGCAGTCAGAGGCCAGCTCATTCTCCCTGGTAGAGCATTAAGCTAATGCGTGTTGTGTCTCATTAGTGGCATTCTGTTTGTGCCAGGGCCAGGCAGTTTGATGGGTACTTGATTGGATATTCTGTTTATTTATGGCAGGAAAAGCATTCTTTATTGAGGACTGGGCAGCACATTTCTGTCCCTATGGCACTAAGATCCTCTGGCAATCATGCAATTATAAATTAAGACTAAATAAATAATATATAATAAGCAATAAAGACTGCATGCCTCCATGTAAAGAGCTCTCCTTGGACAGGCCTCAGCATCACCCCATAGCTAGGCCTAGAGACCCAGCAGAACGCCAGCCTGAGAGACACTGGCCATCCCAAGCTCTTGGCTGGGTTCTCTACCAAGGCGAGCATTAGCGTCCTCAGTCATAGCACCTGAGTGGGAAGCATGCCTGCATTGATAGAAAACCTTTAACTTTCTGCTGCCATTGATTCTCACAAATCCTTAAATAAGGGAAGGCAGGTATTATTATGTCTAATTGATACGTATGGAAACGAGTTGAGGCCCGTGGAGGCTGAGAGACCTGCCCAGGGCCACAGGGAAAGGCATTGTCCTGCCCTGTGCCCCTCGATCTTTCATAGGCTGGTCAGGATGGGGGCAGGAGGTGGAGAATCTTCCAAGGATGCGAGGTTGGTGCTACCATCCTTCCAAGGGGGGAGGGAAGAGAGCAAAAATCCATAGCCTGCCTCAGAGCTGACCCCTCCCCACTCATCATCATGCCTGAGCCACCCTGTCTGCCCTCCTGTCTCAGGGATGAGTCAGTGAGAGATTGCCACCCATCCCCAGCTTCTTGGGCCTGGGGAAGCAGCGATGGGGAAGGCAGAGGGAGAAGGTCGAGGCCCGAGTTCTGAGAACTAGCCATGGCTGAGGACAGGGAATGTCCACAAATCTACTGGAGGAAGGTGTAGGCCCTTAGCTGTGTGGGGTCAGAGATAGAAGTGTGCATAGCGGGGCCTAGACTGAGTGGCTGGAGGAGTCTTGGGGGACAGGAGAGTCCACGGGGACCTTTGTACCCACTGGGAATGCATGCCAAGTGGGGAGTTATCCTGGGAGTATATCTGAGGACATGAGGCCAGGGTCCTCCTCTGGGCAGGGCACTGGTGTGGAATGGGCTGAGCAGGCTGGGTTTCCAAGTCTGGAGATGACACTGTAGCCAGGGCAAGCTGCAAGGGGGACTTGATACGCCCTATCTGTGAGATGCCCCCCCTCCAGGGGCTGCTGGGATCAGGAAGTACTGGGAGCTGTGAAATTCACAATGGGCTGGGACTTTCAGCCAGCCCAGCGGCAAACCACACCTCCACACCTCCACACCTCCACACCCGGACACTGGACCAGCCAGAGTGCCCTTTCGCATTCCAGGCAGAGTCCTGTGTGGTGTGGCAGACGTGGACAAAGATTGTACATCTCCCCCAAGGGAGAGTGTCTCTTCATGAGACCCAGCCAGGGGCCTGGAAAGGTCATTCTGAGTGCATCCTGGAGCCAGAACAGTTCTGGGAGAGGCGGGCTGGGCCTTGACGACCTCCCTGAGAACCTCCAGCTGGAGGCCTGGAGGCACCAAAAAGGATTTGCACTCAGGCAGGCTGTAGGTCTTGCTGTACAAATGCAACCTGTATTGCATTCAACACCCCCCACCACACCCTCCCCGCTTTCTCCCACTCCTTCTCTGCTCTTCCTCTTCATCCTCGCAAAAACTAATTGTCTCTCTCACCAGCCTGCGCCCGCCCGGTGCTTTCGAGAGGTTTATGCATGAAACTAATTATGCACCGCTAATTTGGAAGCTAGCAGCTTTCCCGTTAACGTTCATTTGATTTGGGTTGTTCTGCTGAGTGGCATTTCTGTAAATATGCCACAGGGCTGGGGGCCTATCGGGGAGGGTAACCTGAGTTTGGGGTCAAGAGGAGGGGCCTGGAGATCTGGGAATGGCCAGGTGTGATGTGATCCTTGTGAAGGAGAAGACAGGAGGCACCATTACCATAAACCAGGGGGAGGCCTCATTAGCAACCCTGGATGGTCCTGTAGTAGGAATCTGACTGCAAAATGTCACACTCAGTTGGGGTGGGGACAGAGTGGAAAACTGCCCACAAAGATTAAAAAGTGCTAGGTTCCCAGGAGTGCCCAGTGGGCATGGGCTCTGTGCAGGGCAGGAGCTAGGACTGGCCCTCATCTCTAGGTGAGCACTGAGAAAGCCGGGTCTGGAGAGGGGCCCTGGGCAATGAGAGAGGTCATTGGCCTGAGAAGTTCCCTCCAAGGAAAGATCTCAAGCCCCAGTGAGTGATCCCACTTTGGTCCTGGAGGGCTGGTGTCTGAGGGTCAAGGAGGGAACGGGGTAGGCAGAGCTTGGAGGAAGGACGGCTCTCTTCCTGACCTGCTGTAGCCAGGCCAGCTTCCTGGGCCCATGCCTGCTCAGTCACACAAAGCCCTGTGCCCAGAAATCTCTGCTGTCACCATTTTGAAATTCTTAATTTCTGAACAAGGAGCTTTGCATTTTCAATTAGCACCCGCCAATTATGTGAACAGTCCTGTCAAAACCACTGAGTCTCACATGGGCCCTGAACTCATCGAAGATGTTCTCTGGGGACTTCTGTGCATTCATTGTGCCTCCTGGAAAGGAGCTCCCTAAGGACCAGGGCTGGGTCTTCTCAAGTTGTCCCCCAGAGTGCAAGCTGGGCTCCAGGAAATGTTCTGCAAAGAACTGAAGCATTTGACTTGGTTCTTAGGCACTGAGCACCCATGCTGTCAAAGATAAGTCACGTTGGGCCATCTATTCACGAACGCTGCCTTTTCCCCTTTTCCTCAACGGCCCGGGAGCACCTCCCAGCAATCCACTCCTGTCTCCCAGCAAACGTGGGAGCCCCAGCTCCTACCTCAACATAGAAGCGTGGATGTCAGCACCTGCCACAGCGTCGGTGCATGGACGCTGACAGGCTCACTGTCGACTGCAATCTCTGGTGGCCAGGAGCCCGCAAGGCTGGCAGTTTGGAAATCTCAGGGCAAGTCCGCAGGGGAGGGATTAGCAGGGAAGTCAGATGATGCCTGCAGGGCTTGAGAATGGCCAGCCAGACAGGAAGGCCTCTAGGGGAGCACAGAGGAAGGTGGGACGAGGAGAGGTGGCACCCAGGCCAGCAGTGGGAACCCTAGATTTCCACCCTGAGGGCTGTGGGACAAACTGCCCCCTGGGGACCATTGGACACCCCCGGGAGATCAGCAACCCAACCTCGCTTCTCCTTTTTCCTTCCTGAGACCTCCAGGCAATGCCAGAGAATGTGTTTGGGGATGGAAGCGCAATGCCGAGATCACCTCCCACCTCTGCTGGGCTCTGGGGTGGGAGCTCTGGGGAATGCAGCGTTTGCAGTAGAGTTGCAGCTCATTGCTTGCCCTGCTCTGTTGCCTGCTCACTGTGCACCAAATGTGTATCACTTACTGTCCCTGGGCCACACTTCCCTCTCCCGTGGAATGAATTTGCTCCTCCCAGGAACCCTTTCAGCAGTACCACTGTGACCACCCTCTCAGTTACCCACCATCCTGCCTTGTCCCGAGTGCCCTCACCCACAGTCAGACATACCCAGGTCCTAATTCCAGCCCAGCCAGCCCAGCCATGTGGCCTCTGAGATAATCTCTTAACTGCTCTGGGCCTGCCTCTGTCTCCTTTCCTGCAAAACGCACACGGTGAAGCCTCCCTTTGGGGGGCTGTCGAGAGGAGGCGTTGATGGCAGCCACTCCTAAGTAGGAGCTACTCCTGTGACTCGGTGGCCATGCTGACGTGCACCCACATGGCTTGGTGGAGAGGTTCTGGCTGCCTGAGACGCTGTTCCTCCTCTCACCTGCACTAAAACTGGTCTCATCCTTGACAACAAACATCAAGCCCTGCCTCCTCCAGGGGGCCCCAATGGATGAACTCCTACAGGACTCAACAGTGAATCAGCCTCCATGCCTCTGAGTTAACTAGCTGCTTCTGTGGGGTGGCTCTTGTCTTACAAGCCACTTACCAGCCTACATCTCCTCCCCTGAGTCTCACACTCTTGGCACACAGTAGACAGCCAGGGAGCTGTTGAATGGAATGCACGTACCTTGTGCGTGACATTCTGGGTCTTCCTTCCGTGGAGTGAGCTGTATTCTATGGCATTTGTGGTCGGCGTTTCCTTCCCCTGAAGGGATCTGAGTGTCATTTTCCAGCAGGCTTGTTCCATTCCCACAGCCAACCTTGGGAGACCCGCCTCCCACCTAGAAGCAATGGGCACAACTGTTACTTGATGTTGACTCAAGGTTCCATTACTTTCCAAGGCTGTCTGAGAGGCAGGCCTCATGCCGAGCCATATTGACCAGACGTCTGTGGCAACCAATGCTGAGTAATGGTTCAAATGGTAACCAGCATTAGCAAATAGTTCCTGTGATAATTGCAGCCTAATTTGTGTGTGTGCACATGAATTAGCATGCATCTGTATGCCATTAGCACTCTGAATTATCTCCTGAGCAGCAATGCTTGCCTCGGGCCCTGTGGACAAAGCCAACAGTGAGACATATCTAGAGCTCAATTTCTTCTCGGAACAAAGGACAGAAAATGGTTTTAAGGAAGGGAAAGCATATGCCTCAAGGCTGCTTCTTGACTTCCTCCATAAACTGAACCTCAGGCCATCCCAAGGCACTAAAACAGAGAAAGTCAGGAGGTCCAGACCTCATCACTTTTAGTCATTGGCCCAGACCAGGTCCTCAGCTGGGACCTCTCCAGGGGTTCTTGGGAAAGAAACGAGGGCAATTCAGGAGCTCTTCACTCAGCAGAAGAGCTGGATTCCTAGTTGGGCTGTAGAGAGGAGCATGTTCCATTTTAAATGTGTCCGGGGAGTCATTTGAAGTGAGTGATCACCTCCTGACTTGAGTTTTTGTATCACAGACTTCCAGAGAGCAGAACCCCTTGGTGTTAAGATCTCTGCACGGACCCAGTCATGTTCAGACATGGTGAACCCTGGGCGGTAGTGATACTTAGGAAAATTCCTGAAGGTGCCCCTGTGGTGGCTTCTGGGTCGATTCCTTCTACTGCATCCCTCCTGACCAATACTGCCTGTCCATTTAGAATTTGAACTACTAGTTTTTTGTAAGAAGTACCTGGAATCATGCCATTTAAACCCCGTTTTCCAAGGATATGTATATTTAGAAGACTATGTCCCCACATATACATACAAAAAACACTCAGCCGAGCACAGTGTTCCTAAGTTGGTGTGGTGTTAAAGACCGAATGTGTCCAAAAGTGACCAAGTTTGATTGCATCAGTTAAGAGTCGACGTTGGCTCAGGTCATGATCTCACAGTTTGTGAGTTCAAGCCCCGCATTGGGCTCTGTGCTGACAGCTCAGAGTCTGGAGTCTGCCTCGGATTCTGTGTCTCCTCTGTCTCTGCTCCTCCCCCAGTTGTATTCCCTCTCTCTCTCTCAAAAATGAATAAACATTAAAAACAATTTACCAGAAGGCAGATAATCCAGGTATAAGAAGTAGAATCAGAAAATGCAGCAGGGCTCTAACATTGGTGATGAACACTATAAAGCAATGTCAGACTTGAAACAGCCCCAGGTTCTCCAACCAAGAGGAGCTTTGCAAGCAACGAAGGTTCTACAAGCAGAGCCAAGCTCTATAGACAGCAGTAAGTTCGGTGGATACTGATGAGCACAGCCTACAAAGCCAGCATCTGCTAAAGATGTTAGATTCTACAATTAGTCCCTGGATCTGAAGCTAGTGAAGAACTCTGCAAGCAAGGATGGGCTCTGCAAACAACAGGCTCCACAAACTGCTTCGGGCTCTGCAAACTTTAACGAATTTGCAAGAAATACCAGGCTCTGCAAGCCCAAGAGACTTGACAAGTGGCAGCAAGCTTTGCAGAGAGCGATGAGCTCTGTGGGCAATGCCTGGTTCTGCTAACAATGGACTCTTCAAACAGCAACAGGCTCTAACCTCAGTGATGAGCCCTTTAAGAAACAGCTGGCTCTGCAAGCAGCAATAGGTTCTGCAAACGTCGATCAGCAGGGATGAACTCTGTAAGCAATAGCAGAGGTTCCGGAGACCACATCAAAGTCTCCCGTGTCTTGGTCACCAAAAATACGAGGCTGAAGAAAGCTCTGTCCATTCTTGAAGAGCTCTGTCCATACCTAGTCATGAGCACTCCTTCCGTGTAGGCCCATGGGTGATGACAAGATGCCCTCTTCAGCAACACTTGGATGGGATGACCAGTGTCCTCCGTGAAGTCTCCTCTGGTGGTACATCCTGTTTAGGGCAAAGAAAACTCCGTGGGGGTGGGTGTTCCAGTGGGAGGTGGTGCCAGGGACAGGTGTGGAGGTCACCAAAACAGGTGCTTAGACATTCACGCTCATGGGGAAGAAGCTGCACCCTAATGGAAGGAAAGACACCTAGGGCAGAGCAGCCTCAGTCACCCACAGAAGGTGGCCGTCCCCAGTCTGTCACCTCAGCCGTCACTGGGAAGGACCCTTGACCAAAATAGTCCTTCCGCCTAGCCTATCTCCGATGTCTGAAATCCCACCCTGAGAGCTTACACCATCTGAATCGAAGCCTGACCCTTGTTAAAATGAAATCACCACCCACCCACCCACTCTCCCAACACCCTCAGCCTGCCACCTCAGTGTGAATCAGCTCATCATGTCCTCTCCCGGGTGATAGACATCCAAGAGCAGCGTCTGAGGTGTGTGGGAGCCGGCTCGCGCCTGGATCCTGAGAGCATTGGATATTATGCCAGTGAAGGCTGGGGCGGGAGTGGGCAGGGACGGAAGCAAAAAGACAACTTGTAGGTCAGGCTTCAAAGTGGAAGGGTGAGGGTGCACAATCCCACCAGACCAAAGGCTCCTGGGAAAGCTGGGATCCAAAGATGGAATGGCCTTCTGGGTGTCCCTCAGGGCGGTGGGTGCCGAGTAGGAAAGAGGAGGGGGAGCGGGAGCTGGGGATGGTCTTCTGGCTGCAGGATGTGAGGTCTGCTCCCAGGCTGAGCTCCCAGACCTTGTCAATAGCAGGAAGCCTTGCTTGGTTAATTAATGAGTTATTCAGGCTGACCCTTGATCTCTGGAGCAAATCAAGGGCTTTGTGTAGCTCCTATTAACTCCCTGGATTTGCTCAGCAGCTGCCTGGGAGGTGGGCTGGTGGAAGCCTCCTCTCCCTCTCCTCTCCAGGCTCTGCACTCTCCCAGAGGCTAATGGAATGCTCAGCCCTGGCTTTCAGAGTCTCAAAGTGACAGAGAGCTCACCTGAGTGTCCTGGGGAGGGCTTTCAGAAGGGACAACCCCTCACAGAGAAGGAGTAAGGCCTGGTCCATTCAGCGATGGCCCAGATGCACCTAGGGGCCACCATCAGCCATAGACGCAGCACCAGGCAGACCATGGAGGTGACAAAGGTCACGTGCAACCAGCTCTTTAACCCGCAAAGAGAACCAAAGACACGCAGAGCCCCTCTCATTTCCCAGGAAACAGCCTGGCTTCTGCGAGCAACCCAGCAATAACACCAACCTCCTCCCACTCCAACTGCACTCAGAGGTCGGGGGCAGGTCTCAGAAGCTTCCTCAGGAGAGATGCCACCCCAGGGAGAGTTGCTGCCAGGAAGGGCCTGGAAAAGGGAGGTCTGTGGGCCAGGCTCATGCTACAGGCCTTTGAGGGTGGGATACTGTTGCATCCAAGTATGAGGAAGGGGACGGAGAAGTGAGATGAACCCCAGGCATGGAGCCACAGGGCTGGGGGAGCTTCCCGACGCTCCGTCTCAGGCCATGTCCCTCGCCTGGTGGAAGTAACTGCCAAACTGGTGGCCTGGAGCGTGCATGTGGTCTCTGCCTCCCATGAGCACCGCTGTGCTTCATCAAGAATGAGCCCTGCGGCGAGCATCGGCTGGATGGCACAGTCCCGGCTCTGCTCTTCATGGATGCGTGCCACCTGGTCTCCCAGGGCTCAGTTTCCCCAGCTGTAAATGGGGACTAAGAAGACCTACCCTGCCTTTGACCCAAGAGAACCCAACTAGAAGATGGCAGCAGAAGCCCCCCGAGCAAGATGCAGCCCTGTAGGTAAGGGAGTCAAGTTCATCAAGGAGCTGGCTGGCCCTGAGTCCTTTGAGAGGGTCCTTTAGGGACCGTGTGCTGTCAGAGTGCAGGCTGGTCAGGGCAGGACAAAACAGGCCACTAACCAGGGCCTGCACAGAAAGAGAGCCCCACTCCCCTCCTCAGTCCATCCAGAGCCCCAGGCTGGTGGAAGCAGGCCTGTGTCTTCAACAAACCAGCACCATAGGGCGCACCCCCACAGAAGCCCTGCTTGCGTCCCTGCCAAGCACCGTGATGGAGAGTGGGTTTCAGTATGTAGAAATGGAGATGAGGCCTGAGGAGGGGAGGGAAAGGCTGGAGGAGCCGCCTTGGAGGAGAGGAGAAGCAGGGACAGTTGGATCTGGGATAAGCCTAGGGCAGTCAGGCAGCCAGAGAGGACAGTGCTGGCCCAGAAGCCAGATGCAGGTTCTGGGAACCCCTGCCACAGGGTGGTTACAAACCCTCAGAGGCCTTCAGAATGAGGGCAGAAGCCTCGGGGCCCAGAATCCAGAATCCCTCACAAGGACTCACTTCAAGGCACTAGAGACACAAGAGTAAGCAAGCCCTCAGGGAGCTTCCAGTCTGTGCGGGAGACAGACAGACCAAAAACAAGGAAGCCATGAGAGCCTCAAGTGGAGAAGCTTCCAAGCCCTGGGGGCGTGAGGTGGCCTTCCCTGGCTCCGAGTTTGTGATCAGCCATTTTCTGAAATAGACCGCCTGCAATAAGCAGGGGCTTGAGATCTCACGTTCCTGGAGTCCCAGTGGGCTGCAAGCGTCCACCATCCCTCCACCACATTGTTACCTGGTTGCAAATAGTGACGGTGTAGCGATAGCCTGGGTTCCGCAGGATTGGGCTCAGACCTGCCTGCTCTGGTTCCCCAATTACTGGTCTTGAAAGGAAGGGGTTCTCAGCCCTTGGGGAGCTCCCAGGTGAGTTCCCTCCTGCCAGGAGTGCAGCAGGGAGGACAGCTTGGGTGTGGCTGCTGCTCCAGGGCTGTGCTTTCCCAGGATGAGGAGACGCTGGGAGTGCAGGGCAAGCAGATGTGTGTGAGAATTGAGGAGGAGGAAGTGAAAGAAGAGGAGGGAAGGGAGAAAATAGGTAGAGAAATTCTAAAAGGAGGGAATCTCACTCACAAGCACCCTTGGAATAAATTAAATCCCAAGTCTTAAGACAAAGGAAGGGAGGATTCCTTTTTGCCCAGATATGAGATGCTCCGTACTGGGCACGCTTCATCCTTTGGAAGGTGTGAGCAGGTAGGCCTGAGAAATCCACTGCCTTCCCATCCGCGCCTCCCGCCTCTAAATGCGCTAAATCCATCAAACTAAATGAAAGCAGCTGCTGTTTTACAGAAATAAAAGGTTCTCATATTAAAAAGCCCAGAGATTTTGAATGGAGAGAGAGGGAATATATACAAATGTAGATTTTCCCACCGAAGTACCACTTAGCTATGCAAACCTTAGGCAGCCCTGGCAAACGCTTTCCCCAGTGGGGGTGGGGTGGGACATTGGGCCCCGTAGGGACTGACTCCAAGGATGTGTGCCTTGTCCTCCGAGTGTGGCCACAACGAACAAGGGATCAATGGCTGTTAGTTAACTGATGGCCATTCTCCTCATGAGGGGCCTTAGCACATCTAGAGGCTGTTTCCTGAGCATGGTAAGGTGGAAACAATGTGTTTAATAGACTCTTTCATTCCCAAGGTTAATCATGTGATTTAAAAAAGTATATCTTTTAGTGTGTTAATAGCCCCCCATGGAGACAGTTCATTAAACAAAGCATGATATTCAGAGCAAAGTCTCCTTTGCAGGCTGACTCTATTTCTTTTGCCTGATACCCGATGGACATTTCCACAGGGACAGGTGTCCACCTGTCATATAGCCATGACTTGTGCCGATGTGGTTTCACTGAATGCCTTGCACATTCCTGGGATATGAGCAAAGCTGAGAGTGAAAGCAGGGAAGATTTAAGCCGCATTCCCTCCTTCAGGGAGTTTACGTGACGTTAGGTCAGGAGATGCACAAACCCAGGTGAACCAGGGAGAATCCGGGAGAGCATGCGGGGAGCTAATGTTCTGAGGCAGGTGCTGACGGGTGTAGGAAGGAAGCCAGTGAAGGGTTACTGATCCCTCTGCAACCAGCAGTGGGTCGCCGGGGGAGTCTGCTGGTCTTATGGGGGCCATTTGAATGGGGTGAGCCCCTGGGCTTCTAGGGCTCCTTTGTGGAGCAGAGTTTCCAAACTTCTGGCACCGAGTTCAGGGAGGCGCGTCCCCTGGCGCCTCCTAGCACCTTTCAGAGCAGTGAGAAGCTACTTCTCACCTGATAGAATGCAAAGGGGTGAGATTTACTCGGTGGACAAATCCTTGCAACGCTGTATACAGTTTTTTGGAGTTCTGTTGGGCCTGAATTACACCTTCCCCTTTCTTAATGTGATTAGGCTTGGTTGGCAGCAAGGGAATAGGGTTTTGGCTGGAAGGACAGATGAGTGAAGAGGAAGCATGACGGGGGAAGAGGGTGATACGAACTAGAGGAAACTGCCTTTGGAAGGGTACCTCATCTAACCCTAAGCAAGGCCCAAGGTCAACCTCAGTGACAGGACTTGGGTGGACCTGGTGGCGAAGGGGTAGAAGGTGGGAGTGGAAGAGGGGTGGGGGCAGGGAGAAAATCGGCCCCTGCCCCTGAGAAGTTCATGATTCCTTCAAGGGAAATAAGTTTCTCTACTTTACCTTATTTATCACTAGCAGAAAAAGTGGGCAGAGGCTCCTGTTCCCAGGCTGCTGACCATCAGGTGACTGCATGGAGTCACCTCCACATCCTGCCTTGGAGGCCCTCCATGTTCCGTCCGCATCCTACCCTCAGCCGTAAGCCCTGGCCAGCCAGCCTGCTTGCGATTGTCTCCCGCTACACTGAGCCATTGCCCCTGAGGGCCCCTCCACCTGAAATGACCGCTCTCCGTCCCAGCCTTTCCCAGTTCAGTGTCAGCTCCTTGTCTGAACTCCCACATCCCTTAGGATGTGGGCTGGCACCCTCCAGCCCAAGTGAAGGGTCCTAGAAGGGACCAGTTCTTCACCAGGGAATAGCACACAGTGGGTTGTCAGTGGAGATGCCATCTGCACTTGGAACGCCCTCCTAGCGGCCCCCAGGGTGGTTAGGGAACGTTTAGGGGTATCAGCGTTGGGCTCAGGGGCTAGGGGGCACCCCAGACACGCAGCCTGTTTTCTCTGAACTGCCTCTTGGTGTACATCTGTTCTTTCAGCAAATAGCAGCAGCACACGGCAGAATGTGGTCAGCGGGGTAAAATGAGTGCAGTAGGAAGTAGTGGCAAGTAAGTCGGACCCCGTGAGAAAGATGATTTCTGAAGGCGGAGGAGAGGAAGAAGGGCCGTCCAGGTAGAAGAAGCGGCTGGTCAAGGGCCAGGTGCAGAAAGTGTATTCAGGAAACCGGAGGGGGTGTCAGAGTGGAGGCTGGGGGTCAGGCCCTCCGGAAATCGCCTAGAGGGCAACGCGATTCTGCAGGCTGGCTGAGTCCGTACACAGACAGGTGACATGCCAGCCCTGTCTCAGACTCGCCCCTGCGGTGGGCACCAGGGAGGGACGGGAGGCAGCAGGTATCTGGCTTGGGGCTATGTTAGGGTCTTTGCTGTGCAGAAGGGGAGGTGATGAATTCTATAGCCTTTTCAGGATTAAGAAAAGGGAGGAGTCAGGGTGAGAGTGTATGTCAAGGGTAAGAAGTGTGGGGTTTTTTTTGCTTATTTGTTTTTGTTTTCACTCCTTTATTTATTCAGCAAATATTTGTGGAAAACTTACAAACGTAAGGCCTGGGAGAGAGAGGGAGAGATGGTTCCTTGAGCACTATCCCATGGACTTGGGGGAAACAGAAGGCTGGGTGTTTCAATGGCAGGGGCACCACTGACACTGACTCTCATGCAGAAATCCTTCCCCACAGACAGCTGCTCTACTTCCAACACGATGTGGGAGATGACGTTTTTAGCCCCTCAGAGTTGTAGCTTTACTACTTACTACAGACAGAAGGTACTGGGGCGGCACCAGCCCACCAGTGAACTGTTCGCCAGGGCCCGGGCCAGGGCAGACATAGATCTCTGGGTCCACCTCAGGATCCCATGAGCATGGCCACCCAGAGGGAGTGGCCTTGGCGGGGTAGGTGACACCTGTTTCCCCATCTGTGTGGACTTTAGAGTCGTGACCTCAAGGCTTGTGAGGGAACCACGCCGTGGTGCACATAGAGTTTCTACCCACGGCACCTGCATGTGGCGGCCGCTTGATAAGCAGTGGCTGTTATTATTCCCGCTGCTGTTATCGCTATCGTTATATTACCAAGCATGGCTCGGGGTGGTGTGTGTTCAGCTGCCACCATCACTAGGGGCAGGGCCGTCAAAGATGCTCCGTCCTGGGAGGTCTTGCCCCGAGAAGGCACCAGTGGAAGCCAGGCACGGTCTGGGTTCTGGCACCGGCTAGCGGAGCCTTGCCTGCCTGGCGAGAAGGGGGCATGGATGCTGAGGAAGGTGGGGTAGGCAGAAAGTGCTGGAACACCCCTAGTACCTCTGGGTTTGCTTGGGTGGGGAGCGGGCTGGGGGGGTGGTGTTTGTGGAGGCCCAGCAGATCCAGCAGATGAAAACCCCACTCCACCCAGGCCCCACTAGATAGAGGGGTGAGGGTCCGGGTGGCCCAGAGGGAAGAGCGGGTGGCAGTGAGGGAACAGAGCCAGCAGCAGGTCTTGGGCTGCCCAGAGGGATCCCACTTGACATGTGATGGCCCCTCCGGGTGTGCTGACGAGGGCGCTAAGTACAGCCGCCCTCCCCGAGACCCCTGTCAGGAGCCACTGAGCTGTGAACACACACTCTAATGTGGCCCAGCTTGGCTTCCAGGGGAGGGTCCTCTGAAGGGGGAGTGTAAGGCGGGGTTGTGGCCCATACATCCCCCAACATACACACGGGCATGCACACACACACACACACACAGACACACCTCCTTGTATCAGGCTCACATCCCTGGACCACGGTGCTCTGCCTGGGCCCCAGTGGCATCTCCTCGGTGTCCCTCTCCTTCCGAGCAAGGTTGCCCCCCTCCACCCTCCCCCTGCTGTCTTCTGCAGGGGCTTGGGGTGGGGCGGGGGGCGGTCTGACCCGCTGACTGCCCCTCTGCAGCACCTCGGTACCCTAGAGGGGACTTCAGAGCACCCCTTCCCTCTACAGTGCCCACTGCTCTGTGCCCAGGGCTCCACAGAAACTGCAACAAACGGGGTGCTCTGCGTTGGCAGCCTTCCCACATCCTGGTAGGTGTAGCTGTGGCAGGTCCATAGGTGAGGGGATGGAGCCCAGATCTCCTCCTTCCCACCCCCCAAACCAGGGCCTAGACTAGTGACAGAAGAATGCTTTGTCCCCATCTCGGAGCGTGTGCATTACCGTGCTGGACCCTGGAATGGCACGGGGTGGGGGAGGGGAAAGGCATGGTGGGGGGGCCTGGGGTGAGGCTGCCGCCCGCTGCCCTGCCAGGGTGCCGCACGGGGTCAGCTCCGGGGCCAGCGAAGCTGTGCAGCCCGGAGGCCCCAGCAGGGAGATCGGGAGGGCGACATTCCAGCCACGGAGATCATCAGGGATCGCCATGGCAACGGGGGTGCAATTAAGGCCCGTTTCAGCTGGGAGCAGCTGTGCGCACTTTATCTGCCTTGAATAAGGAGGAGAGAAAAAACCTGGGGAGGGAACGGGGTGGGGAGGCGGAGGGGGGAAATGGCAGTCCTTTGCAGGCCTCTTCCTGTTCTGAGAGAAAGAGGAGAGGGGGCAGGGAGGAGAGGGGGAGGGAGACCAAAAGAGACCCAGCCTAACAGACAGGCGCACGCAGAGGGGAAACTGAGAGCCTGAGAACCACAGAGACACAGACAGAGACATTCCCACAGACACACAGAGGCACTGATAGACTCAGGCAGAAAAACAGACACAAACACAAAGAGGGAAAAAGAACAAACTCAGGTCCTAAAGGAGAGGGGAACAGGTACAAGGCCAGAACCTCACCACCCTTCTCCGCTTTTCCCATACACGAATCTTTTCCCAACCGCAGTGGGGCCTCTCAGACGCACACGTACACATGTACACATACACATACACACATGCATGCACACGCACATGCTCACGGCAGCCTCTCAGCCTTTGCTTCTCTCTTGCCCTGCTCTGACCACACCAAAGGTCTACACTCCTTGGGCTCCTCCTCCAGGAAGCCCTGGTGCCCCTCGGGACTCCCCTCCCAGGTGGGGGCTTCAGTTCTCACTAGCTGGAGCAGGCTGTGTTCAGGGCCTGCATGTGGAAGGAGGAACAGTGGGCAGGGGGTAGCAGGCAAAGAAAAGAGCCACACATTAAATTAGGGAGGCACCTTGAGGTTAAGAATTCAGGGCCCCGTCTGTTCTCTCCTGGCTGGCTCACAGATTCCAAAGTCCGTGTTTGTATCCCCTTTCAGCAAAGGTGTCTCAGCTGTCTCGCCTAGCTGAGAGAAGGAATCCTACTAGCTCTTCGTGAGACACAGGAATAGGGCCGTGCATGCAGAATGGGCTATTTGAACAGCTTGGTCTTAGGAGGTGAGCTGAGATACTCTTGTAGCCTCCTTCGTTCCACAGGTTGTAGATGGCTCTTCCTCCAGCTGGCTCAGCACACGTCTGCCTCGGGGCCTTTGCACCAGCTATCTGTCTGCCTGGAAGACTCTTCTTCCACATGCTCACTTGGTTCGTTCCCTCATTTCCTTCAGGATTCTTCTCAAATGTCACCTTATCAGAGAGGCTTTCCCTAGCCATTCTATATCAAATAGCTGTCCCTTGAACCCAGGGCCAGCATCCTCTCCCCCTTAGTCGGCTTCGCTGTTTCCATCACCTCCCAATCTATCCCATCTTGACTTGTTGTTTTTATTGATGGTCTCCCTCCACTAGACTGTGTGCGTCATGAGGGCAGGGACCTTTTTGGTGCTCCATCCCTAGGTCCTGGCATAGGACCTGTCATAAGTGCCAAAGGGCCACACAGTGAATCCTATAAGAATGAAGGAACGGGTGGCAGAGCGTCTCCCACCCACCGGGAGCCATGCAGCCAGCCTCCTGGCAGAGTGCCCAGTGCCTTCAGTGCCCCTTTCCCTGGGGTCCATGCGGTCACACTCCCTTTCTCTGTGCCCATGAGCAGGCTTTCTGGACCACACTGGTCCGCTCACTGGCACTCAGAGGTAACCCGTTCTTCCCCACGTCTTGGGTGACATCCTTCCTCTTCTCGTCTGAATGCCAAACGCCTAAAAGGATTCAGGTACCCCCTTCTCCCTTGAGCCCCACTCCTCCTCCTCCAGAGCCATCTCTCCACAGTGGACCCCACACTACTGGCTGGGGCCGGCAGCTGTGGCTTGGTGGCTCACTTCTGCCCTTGGCAAGCTGTGGCTCTAAGCGAGACACCTTACCTTCCTGACATTGTTTCTTGGCTGCCAATCAAAGGTGAACAACTCTGTCACTAAGGGCTCCTGTTTGGACAGACCCTTCGGGGGCTGCTTTTTAGGCTGCGCCAGGCGGGCATCAAGGAATCAGCTGGCTCCGTGTCTGGTTGACTGGCCAGTGGCTGCAGCTTGTTGGCTGAGAGGTGGGTGGGGTAGCATCTGCTGGGCTGTGTTGGGGAAAAGTGGCTCGACACTTTCTGAAGAGCCGGGAGCAGGCACCAAGCTGAGCTTTCACTCGTAAGGAAGCAGGCAGTCGGGATGACGCTCCCTGGGAAGTGCACAGAGTCTGGAGAAAGGGCACTCTGAGGCTGCCAGACCCACGCAGGCGGCAGGGTGGCCGCATCTATTCCTGGCAGTGCCCTTGAAGGCGGTCAGAGCAGCTCATGGCAGTTCCCGCCAGCCTCCCAGATGCCAGAGAACTGTTGGGGGCCAGTGCCTGCTCCCAGGGCCCACGCAGGAGAGAGAAGGGGGTGGGGAGGCCGCCACTCCCCACCCCAGCCAGTCAACAAATGCCTCGTAACTGGACATGCCCCTGCTCCGGCACTCAGGGCGGAGCTGGGGAAAGAAGGAGGCCCACTTGGCCGTGGAGACAGCACGGGGCCATCCATGGGAGGCGGGCTAGCCGGGATGTTCTGCTGTGGCTGGGGGCTGCGTGGTCAGAGAGGCCTCTGACAGGGAGACGGGCTGGAGCCCCACCCCATCCTCCTCACAAGGGCCTATGACTTCCCAGAGGAGAAACGGTCTTCCAGACTGGCCCAGGCCTCAGGCTCCCACTGCCACTCTGGGCCTCAATTCCTCTGGTGACAGGAGACTCACTCTCTGGGTTCAGACAGGAAGCAGTTGTGTGGTGGTTCCATTGAGACTCTGAAGCTACCTCTGCTGACCATGCCACATTCTGCACTATCTGTCTTTTCGACCCCCTCACAGTCCTGGCTCATCTTAATATGGGCAGCACTAAATACCACCATGTGCTAAGACAGAGGCTTCACCAGGGTGGCTCTGAAAAGAGACACATTTCAGTCAGCAAAATGGATGCAGGGGCCCTAGGGAGCCCCGGAGAGCCCCTGAGGGGGTGTGGAGGCGCTTGTGCATGTGGGTGATGGAGACACACGCCCAGGGGTACTGGCCATTGGGGGTGCCCAGTTAGCTCGTATATAGTGCTTGGACAGTGATAGGATGAGAGGCTGAATAAATGACGAATGTCCCCCCAAAAGATATATAATCGATAAAAACTTGGGGACATTGGCCCAAACCTAAACACCGGGGCGGGTGCAAATCAGAAGAGAAGGTCAAAGTGCAGAGGGGTAGAGGGTGCAGGTACGACCCCAGGGCCAGCAGGGCACAGCAGGTGAGCCAAGAAGGGATCTCTGTGCCTCTGGCTGGCAAGGACGTGCCGGGTGGCCTAGGGCCACTGGGGAGCTCCCAGAGCTGGGGGAGGAGACTGCGCAGAGAAAAAAACAAAAGTAGTCACCTCAGTCCAGCTGCTGGAGGAGTCCCAGGTGCAAGCGAGGCTGGGGTTCTGGTCTCAGCTCTGAAGGTCAGTGCCAGGGGACTGTGGGCAAGTGGCTGTCCTTCCTGTGTAGCATCTCTAGCGACACCCAGTGACATTCTGCTGCACCTGGCTACCTCCCAGGGTCGTGGAGAGGATGCTGTGATAAAGCACACATAAGACTGTTCACGAAGCCTCGACCATGAGAGCAAAACCTTTCCGTGACAGTCGGGATCCTGTGACCTCCGAGTCCATGTGTCTGGTGACTGGCTCCTGGGCTCCAGAGCCTCTCTCCCGCTGGCGGCAGGGGCAACCCCTGTGTCATTTCACCGGACTTAACAATGCTAGGACCCTACCTTCATGATACTGATCCTTTTTTACTTCACTTCTAGTGCCTTGACACAATTTGCTGTACTTCCTCACTTCTGCAATTGATCACACATTGCTGGATAATCAGTGAAGGGTTTATAAATGGTGAACAAACGAATGAGCGAGTGAAGTCACTTGTGTACTTGCCATGGCTCTTGTATTTGGCGGAAAGTCTTTGAGGGGAAAAGACAGGCTATGTGTCTTGTGCAAATCACAGGGCTGTGCACTGAGAAAATGCCTAGTGGCGTTGAACTGACTGAATTTTGTTCCCCAGCAAGCACCATGGCCGTCCCATGCGTTGCCATCAGCCTAGCAGAGATGTGACACCTGGTAGACCCTTTGAAAACAGGGTTGACAGGCTGGGGAGAGGGGTGGGGGTGAAGAGCAGGGGAGAGGTAGGGAGGGGAAGGAGGATGAGCAGCCAAAGGAGAATAAGTAATTGCGTTCATGATTAAAGACGTGTCAGTGAATATTTATCAAGTGCTTGCTGTGTGCCAAGAAGTGGGCTGGGTGCTTTACACAGATCTCATTTGTCCACCCTGAAGGCCAGGGCCATCTTACAGGTGCTGCAGCTGTCACAAAGAGGTCAGGGACTTTAAGCAAGGGTACACAGGTCCTAAGTGGCCCAGCTGGGGGCGCAGGCCTGACCTGTGGGATAGGCAGCCAAGGCTTTCCTGCTTCCCCTCATGCAGAGAGCCTGGCTGTGCATTTGGGAACGACGGGAGGTCTTCTGTTATCAGTTCTAACTGGCTCTTTGGCCATGGCCTCCCAAGGAACATCTGTGGGTCGGGACCCTGGAGGGCTGCACCAGTCACCCAGACCTGGCCCAGTCCCTGCAGGCCCCTGACCTACAGTACGAGGTCCTTGCTCTCCAAATCTGTTCAGTACCCGGATGTGGGTAGCGAGGGTTCGGAAGTGATGGATGTCTATAGTATTTGTACGGTGCCCAGCCCCCTCCTCACCACACACACACACACACACACACACACACTCCAGTCCCCCCCACCCCCAACCTGGACAGAACCTTACAACCCAGATTGGTCTCTTCCTGCTGATGCAACCTTCCATGTTTGGAACCTTCTCTGGAGCAGTGGGCAGAATGAGGGGAAGATGGTGCTAAAAGCTGTAGGTCGCAATCCCAGTCCTGTCCATCCTGAGCCTCCTTTGTCCTCTCCAGAAAGTGGACAGGTAAAGACCAGCCTTGGAGGCTTGTTGTGAGAAGAGACATAACAACCTGGTGCCTGGCACAGCGGGGACACTCAGAGGGTGGGTCGTAAGAATGAGGAAGAGGAGGAGGGCAGTAGAGAAGGTGGTAAAGAGACCTGGAGGCAAGAGCAGGGAAAGCTTCCAGATCCCTGCTCCCGGTCTGCTTGTCGGCCGTGCCTGTCTCTCCTCTCCCAGCCTCTCAGGGGAGGCTCTGCTGGAGACATGAAAAGAATCAGATCCATCCCCCCCCCCTTTTCTCCCCACTTCCCTTCTTTTCAAGTTTTTGTCCAAGTGTCTGTGCCCGTCCCTGTCTCTCTGTCCCTCTGTCCCTCTCTGCCTCTGTTTCCCTGTGTCTGTCACCCCATCTGCAAGTCTATGTGCGTGCCTCTCTCCCTGCCCACAGCTCCCTCCTCTGCTTAATCATTTGAACCACCACGTCCTTGTAACTCAGCCAGACAGGGTAGCACCACCCCATGAGGTGACTTACATGCACACATTCGGATGCCAGCACTGTGACTGCCAGACCCTCGTTAGCAGGCCCCAACCCCCTCAGGGACTCAGCACCCAAAACACTGGCAAACCCTTCCCGGTTCTATTTCTGTTCCCAGTGCGGGGAACAGAGAAAGCAAGTCCCCCAGTCATTCTCACTGGGGCAGAACAGCGAGCTAGGGCTCAAACAGGCCCCTCTGGGGACCTCCGTCTCCGTGTGTGTGGCTGTGTCACCCTGTGACACACTAGTGACCTAGTGACACCACCCTTCCTCAGCCTCCCTTCAGCTGACTGGTCCTCTCAATCAGCCACCAATGGAGGTGCTGGGGGTTCCCTGGTCCCAACCTCAGGCTTTCTGCATTTTAGCAAGTGCACTGAAGTTAGAATAATGCAGCCCCCTCCCCCTTCCATTGTGACAGGGCCCAGCCCAGACCTCTGCACCCGTGCCTGGCAGGCTGCTTGGCCCACCGCAGGCCCGCAAACCCAGGAGCTCGCATCCCACTCACAGGATGTTCCAACAGCACCCTCTCCTGGAAAGCTCCCTTTATTTTGTGGAGAGTCGAACTCCAGTTGTGTTTGGTGACCATACCTGGTATCTGAGAACCTCGCTGGGAAGAGAAGTAAGAGGAGGCAGAATGGGGTGGGGCCTCATCTGGAGGTCCCTGTCCTGAGCCTGTTGGCCCATGGGCTGGGTTTGTGGGTGTGGACAGTACAGAGAATCACCCATCCCCAAGCCAAGAGTGTGGAAACTGCTCCTGTCCGTCCACCCCCTGCACTTCCCCACTTTTTCCTTCCTTCTCCAATACTGCATCTGTGTGTGTGTGTGTGTGTGTGTGTGTGTGTGTGTGTGCGTGTTCATGCCCATGAGTACACCTGCGTAAAGGTGGAGGGAGAGTGTGTTTCTTCTGGAGAAGGGCAGCTTTGTTTATTATGGCTGTAACCTTGGCCTTTGGGTAGAGCAGGGCAGTGGGACTCTTTGGAGCCTGGAGCAAAGAATTTAATATTCATAAGTGACCTCGGCGTAAATGGACTGCAGCTCCCTCAAAGGACTCACACATGATACCCTCCGCCTCCTCCCACAGTTGTCTTTCTCCGAGAGCCCATCAGAGTCTCAAGCAGCAGCTCCTGACCAGCTGCCCACAGTGTCCCCCAACCACTCCTGGGCTCTGGTCTCCTCTGTGTTTGAGGTTCCCCCCTCCTGCCCAGCAGGGGGTCTGTATGGCGTGAGGGCAGGGAGAGCAGGGTGAATACCATGGGGTCAAGGGCGGTGGGTCCAGTGTCTCATCCAGGTTCCCACACATAGTAGAAACCCAGGAAATAATAGTGTAGTAGGTTCTGGTCTAAATGCTTCACACATGCTAACTTGCTTCACTGGCACAGCTGTCCATTTTGCAGATGAGAACACTGAGGCAGGAAGAAGTTAAGTAACTGCTCCCAGGCCACGCTGACAGTACACAGCAGCTCTGAGATTCAAGGCCAGGCCTTACAGATCATGAGGAGGATCTCACAGATCCATGTGACTGTGTGTCGTTGGGCCTATATTCAGTTACATAAACCTCTAAATTTTAGCATCTATTTTAGGGCTCCGCACTCAGAATACGCACTCTGAATATTTGTTGAGTTGACATCTTGCTGGGCATTTTGTGGTGGGCAGTAAATATCTGGTATACAAAGGACGGATGGACTGGACCCAAAAGGGACTGAGATTATAAATGTGGTGGGAGGCTCAGGATGCCATGTCGGGGACCCCCATGGCAGAATTCAGGGTTCTGCTCCCCACTCTCCCACATTTTTTGTGAATACAGGAGCAGGGGAGCCTGGGACAGTGACCGGGGGACAGGCCTTGGCAGCCTCTCTCTGTCTGTCCATCCATCCAAGAACTGATGCCTCGTCTGCTCCCCACCCACCCTAGTGATGTCACAGTGTCGGGGGGGGGCAGGGGGACAGGCAGGGGTGTGGTTGGGAGACCCTCCCTCACCTCCTTTGCTAACCCAGAGGCTATCTGGTGCTTCTACTTTTAAACAAGCAGAAGGATGGCCCGGTCTTTTCTTCCTCCACGTTTGTAAGCAAAGGAAGGAGAGGACAGAAATCCCAGGAGACCATCAGGCAGCGATAGGCCAGGGCTGTCCCCCTGCAGGGCCCTACAGTGTGGTGCTAATCTACAGGAGACAGAGGCTCACAACCCTCTCAGGCTGGCACAGAGGGCATGGGGTGTCGCAGAGAACAGGGGTTCTCCCCCACTAGGAGCTCAGATTTGGGAAGACTAGAGCCGCTAGCTGGAAGCAGGAGTGTTGGCCACATGCGCGTTAGAGGGTGAGAGCACTGCGCGTGGAAGTCGGGTAGGGGGGCAGTCATGGATCCAGGAGCATTTTGGAGCATAGGTGAAACAGGAGAAGGTAGGTGTAAACTAACCCAGCGCATCAGGGGACAGAGAGGGCAGCGCGGCTGGCAGCAGGCACTGTGTAGGAAAGTGGGGGAGAGCTTAGCAGAGCAGAGGGGGCAGATTATGGAGCCCTGCCTGGATGCTCCTTGGAGAAGTCTGAGATTCCAAGTTGCTTCCAGTCCTGTGCACGTGGCTCCCACCGCCCTCCAGCAGTCTGTGCTACTGGCTGCCCAACCACTTCTTAACAAATGTCCAGAGGAGGAGCACAGCACGATCTGTTTCCTGGTATTTGGAAGCACGCCGTCTACAGAAAGCAGCCTGTGTCTGGTTTCCTTGTCCCCAGAGTCACCATAGGGCCTTTTCATGGCCCACCGTGAAGTGCGGGTCAAGCCCTGCTCAGCAGTATCATGGCATTGTGACGACCATCACCCCAGCCACCACCCTCGGGCACCTCTGGAGAAGTGACACTGGGGCATCCCTTCTCCCTTCCTGGAGGGGCTCTTGGCCCACCCAGCCATTAATGTGCAAATGGCCCATTTTCTGCTTCAAAGGAAAGATTTTTTTTTTTTTCCTGAGATCTGCAGTTTTCGAGTATTCTCAAATGACTAGCCGGAATCAATCTGAGATCTAAGAGTTTGGTGCAGGTTGAGTGTGGTATTCTCAACTGCCATCTTCACTTCTTTTTGGCAAGACCCAGCGAGCCAGTGGGTGAAGGAGGGACCTGAGGCTTGGGGGCCATAGAGCCCATGTTACTCACTTTTAAAATTTGTTCCTTCACCTGAACTGCTGCTGCTGCTGCTGCTGCCGCCTTCTATCCCTTCTGTCTCCTCCTCCATTCACTTGCCCAAAGGCCCTGTACAGTTCATTCTTCCTTCCCAAGTCTGGCCCTGCTCCAGGCATCAGTGGGGACCCTAGTGAAAGAGAAACTCCGATAGAGGGTGTTGTGTGGTCAAGGGTCTCTGCAGTTCAGACCTGGAGATCCAGGGGGTTTTGAGGAAGGCGAATTCCTGTGAGTTGCAAGTCAATTGGGAGGGCTTCCTGAAGGAGGAGGACTGGATTGAGCCTTAAAGAATAGAAGCCTCCTAGGGCCACATGATGGATGGGAGGTGATCTGGCTACCGCTCTGGGTAAATGGATGTTACCTTCTGTTTTGTGTGGACCTTCCCCAAAAGAGGGTGACCTTGTGAGATAGAGGGTGACCATGAGGCAGATGGCCTGGCTCAAGATAATGGCCCCCTGCCTGCCCCATCCATAGCAGGGTGGACTGGGCTGCCCCAGCCAAACCACCCTGGCTCACTCTACCCCCTCCTTCCTAATTGCCCCATTACTGTAAATAATATCTTCCTTTCCAAACAATTAGCCTTCTCATCTTGAAGCTTCCTGTTTGTTTTTTCTGGTTCTGAGGCCCTAACGTTGGAGAAAACAAACATCCGGCATCTGTCTGCAGTCTCCCTGCAACCAGCCCAGCCACTAATGCTTTTACAGCCCCCGCAGGCCTGCTCCCCTGTCCCCCTCCCAGGTTTGTTCCTTATCCTGCTGCTGAGTTCGGGGGAGGCGGGGAGGAGCTAGCTTCGTGTACAATGTCTGAAACAATCAGGAGAGCAGTGAGGAGGCTGGGTGGCTGGAGCTTCCTCCAGGATCTGCCCCGCCTTCCGTGGCTGGAAGGAGATGTTTAAAAACAAATCCCAAGCTTTTCCTCCTTCAGTGGATGTGCAGAGTCACCGGTCCACTGGAGGGGAGAGTTGGAAAACACCTCAAGTCAGGAAGGCTTCGATATCAGCAGTGTGGTGTAAGGGTGACAATAATAATATACCCACCATCTGGGATTTGTATTCCTCACCCCGTTTTACAGACCGTCTCCTGGACCATCAGATCCTTTAAACAAGCTCAGGAGGAGACAAGGGACAATTCTTACCTCCACTTGCAACAGGGAAACCAAGGCTCAGAGGGTCTGCACGGTTTGCCCAAGGTCCTTGGAGGATGAGCAGGTGGATGGCTAGTTGGGCAGGTGGGGCGTTGGGTAGATGGGTGTTTAGATGGGGTGAGGTAGGTGGGTAAGGGGGTGGGTGGTTCCGCTGACGGCAAGACTAGATGACTTGGGCCAATGCACACCTGTCTTCTCCCGGCTGCTCTGAGTAGCAAGCACCTGCCCCACAGGATGCAGTTAGCCGGATTTTAAATTGAGCCCGTGTCATTCGCTAATTTTTCCCTGCGGGTCTCACCTCCTTCATGGAAGGGGAAACGCCTTCTCCTCTGTCTCTCCCATCACTCCCGTGCCTCTATTTTTGGAGCTAAAACTCAGGACATCTGGTCCGACGAGGAAGAGGTACTCCTCGGACAGGAGGACGAGTGAATCAGGGCTGCCCCGGGACTGCGAGGTGAGCTTGGTTGCTGCCCCGCTGGGCCTGGGACGAACCGGGCACCCAGCCATGGCCAGCAGGGCCTGCTAAGGCTGAACGAGAGGCAAGGACATGCCTGCCCTTCCTCCGCGGTTCTCTAGGATGTCCTCAGAGCTCCAGGGGGAGCGTGCAGCCCAGCATCCCTCCTCTCCACCTGGTTGTTAGTTCCAGCACGTTCCCCCTCACCAAGGCCCCCCAGCCAAGGCTGCTTGAAAACCTCCACCGGGAGCGTGTACAGGACACCTTGGGTCTAATGTAACATTTAATGGCCAAATCTCCTCAGGCCCCTGCATTAATACAAAACTATCGTACTGGTTCTAACCAGACAGAGTCACACTGCTAATGGCTTCAGGGCTGAGTCCAGGCAAAAACGAGGTGGTGAAGGAGGTGGTGGCCGTTAACATCTTGCTATGGCCCTCGAGAGGCAGAGGTGAGCCATTCCTGGGGCCAGAGGCCTGCACATGACCTCCAAAGGCAAGGCCCTGTGGTGCTCATCTCTATGTCCCTAGAGCCTAAGCCAGGGTAGTACACGTTGCATGCATTTAATACACGGTGGCTGCCTGAATGTATGGGTGAGTGGGCCAGTGTGCTCCGGATTCAGAGGTCTTGGACGAATATTTTTCAGGTGACATGCACCTTTCCTCCACCCTGCCCCCACCAGCCCCCCAGCCTAAACCACATGATATGATTCTACCTGGCTAACAGGTCCTGCCTCCCAGACCAGCCTAAAGAGCTTCATGTGTATGCCACATAGGAACCCCAGAAATCTCAGACGGAAACAGGCAGGGGAGAGCTTGCTGGAGAAGCCTATGACAATGGGCCAGGCCAGGCCTGGAGATCCCCAAGGAGTCAGCATGCTCTAGCCCTCAAGGCCCTTGGAATAGGAAGAAGCCTCCTTAGAAAAGGAAGACATCAGACACCAGAGAAAATAAGGCCAATGGGACAGTATAACAGGACTTCGGATGTTCAGAGGGGAGTGGAACAGCCCTCGTGGGCTCCCAGCGTTTGTACACACGGTGCGTACGTGTGCACACAGATGCATGCATGCTCAGAGAAAGGCCTCCAGAAATTGCCCTAACTTGGTCCTGCTTTCATGGAAATCCACTTCCATGGACACCCGGGGGCAAGAGGGACTGTCCCCTGCCTGCCAAATACTTCCAGGTCCCCTCCATACACCTCTGCCCCTCTCAGGGTAGAGTGGAGCTACCCTCCCTCTGGTTTCCTGCAGCCAGACTCACATCGAGCTCTGCCTCTGCCTCCTGCCACTGCTTAACCTTGCACAAGTCCCTTTGCTTCCCCGAGCCTCAGTTTTCTCATCTGTAAAATGAAGGGCGGGCCTGGAGAGTCCCCGAGGCCCTCTGCAGCGCTAGCATCTGGACCGTGGGGGGCTGCTGGGCTCTCAGGTGGAGACAATTTCCCAGATCACTGAGCCCCACCTGGCCACCGTTGTACGAGGGCCTCCCCTGGGCATTGGCCGTCTGGAAACACCGCCATCCACCTTTGTGAATATCTGGTTAAAACACTCACCTAATCCTAACCTAATCCTTTCAATTTGGGGAGAGAATTGAAGAAAAAAACGCTAGCAGCCTGAAGCCTGAATGCTAACAGATGGGTAAAAAGTATGTATAAATTACACCCGCTGCTGTCAATTCAAGCTCTCCAGATAAAGTGATATGAAAGGTGTTTCATTTATAGGGGAAATTAATTGCCAGCTGTATGACGGGATGGTGTGAAGGAACCACAGCCACATGATGTGTCCCATATATTTTTCCTGGCTGGATTCAGTACCCTCCGTGCCAAGGGCTCCCACTCGACTCCAGACCTGGGGGGCCACCAGGGTAACATGACTCTATGCCAACTGTTCCCAAGTTAGGGTGCAGCCAGGGAAGCATCAGACGTGGTGGGCACACAGGGCATTGGGAGGCCGAGTGGCCTCCTCCCCTCCACCAGCCTGACCTCATGGGCCTCCATTTCCTCAGGGCGGCTACTTAAGCTGGGTCTCATGTTGTGGTGAAGAGATGTCTTCTAGTCTTTCTGTGCCCAGACCAGACCACATGGCAGTCATCTCTGTGTCCCTCCCCATCATGCCAAGCACCCTCACACATCTGTTATGTCAACGGAGAACACTGGCATCTGGAACACATAGTTTATTCTTGTGACCGCCCACACTGCACCCTCTAGTCTCAGTCTCCATACCTGTAAAGTGAGTCTGTCTTAGCTTGGGCTGCCGTAATGAACTACTACTGACTGGGTGCCTTAAACAAAAGACATTTCTTTCTCAAGGTTCTGGAGGCAGGGAAGTCCAAGATCAAGGTGCTGGCAGATGGAGATCCTGGGGAGAGCCCCCTTCCTGGCTTGCAGAGGGCCGCTGGGCCCTCACCTGTGCCCTCACCTGGTGGAAAGAGAGAACTCTGGTCTCTTCCTCTTCCTACAAAGGCATTCATCCCTAAACCTGATCACCTCCGAGAGGCCCCACCTCCAAATACCATCACACCGGGGGGTCAGGGTCTCAATATATGAATCTGGGGGGTCGCAAACCTTCAGTCATAGGAGGGGCACTTAGCTGGAATGTCCACACTTCCTGTGCCTGTGTGCTACTCGGCATATGAGTCTCATTATTCCTGTCACGAAGAGAGACCAGGAGGCTCTCTTTGGAGGAAATGGAAGCAGCAAGGATGGGCCTGGTGCCTGCCTGAGTGGTCTTCCTCCGAGATTATTTATGAGGAAAGGAGGTGGGCCTCCCAGGGAGAGGCCACCTTCCTGGGCCTTCCTTTGGAAGCCTGGGACAAAGGATGTGGCCGGGGCAGGGAGGTGGTGTGCTGGTAAAGCCAAGACAGTTTGCACCCCATGACGCTCGTTTCCGTGGGACCTGCGCCATGGCCAACCCCACTAAAAGCGCCCTCAGGATCACTTGGTGAAGATGGCCTTATCCCAGAATCATTTCTGAGGAGGGCAGACTGAGGTTCTGAGAGGCCTCCCAGCTCTCAGACCACTGGTTGGTGGCCATGCAGAAACTGGCCCTAGTGCTCTGGCCCCGTAAGCCTCCAGTTTGGGAAACTGCTCCCTTTCCTCCTTTCCCTGCCATCTCCTCCTTTACTTCTTGGGTGGGAGGTGGGCCTGGGGTGTGGGGAGGAGTCTCCACCGCAGCCCCCAGCCCCATCATGCACCCACCCATCAGCTGCTTGTAGGTGGTGGGGTCTTCACGTTCTACCTGGGGAGGGGGACAAAAGGTAGGCTTTCCATCCTGTGCCCCTGCAAGCATTTATCAGAACTATTAAGACAATGAGCTAATATTCTATTCGGATTTAAATAATAAATTAATCTGCATTATACTGAGGAGACCTGAGAGAGACTTAATTATCTGGTGTACTTTAGGGTGGAAAGGAAGGTTGGGGACCGTGCTGGGAATAGACAAAGTTATCCGTGATCACACAGATGCGGGAGCTTAAATGCCAGCCCCGGGCTGACAGAGTAGGGAAGTGTCCCCACTCTGCCTAGCCCCGAAACTCCCTCCCTCCCACATCATGGGGAGGGTGCCTCTGTCTCTGACCATCCCTCCAAGGCCCCCCCACCCCGGGGAATACAGATTCTCACATCAATTGTCCTAAGCCTGAAGCAGGCAGCAGCCCAGGAGAGGAATTAGGAAGCAGAGACCCTTTACAGACCGAAGTGTTTGCTGGAGATGTGCCAGGCCGTGGTGTCCTCACCAATCAAAAGGGATAACAGAACGCTCCCTGGAGGGCTGGGGCAGACAGCTCTGCCTGGCGCACAACCCCACCTCTGCGGCTTCATCGCTGTGTGACCTTAGGCGGCCTAATTTACTTCTCTGGGCCTCAGTCTCCACATCTGTGAAATGAGGGTGCCGCCATCTGTGTCCAGGCTGACAGGAGGCTTAGAAGCTGCAAGGTGTGCCGCTTCAGCGCAGCGCCCACGGGCAGGAAGCCCTCAGGAAACGAGGAGGCGCAGATGCGAGTCTAAAGTGGGAGCATTTGAGGAGCACAGTGAGCTGTGCCGGGTGAGTCTGCGGTTACCCCGTCTTACACAGACTTAGCTTATCCTTGAACAGGGTTGGAGAGCTGGCGCTCGCGTTCTTCAGCTAAGCTAGCGAGCCCCAGGCCTGTGGTTAATTTTTTTCTTTCCCCTGGCTGGTTCCTGCCACTCCCTGGGAGCGGAGCTTTTCACACCCTGAGCCAGCCTGCCCGAGAGAGAGAGAGAGAGAGAGAGAGAGAGAGAGGACTATTTTCAGCTCAGCAGCTACAGCAACAAAGATGTGAAGTCACTCCTGCTGTCTCCAGCTCACCCTGCCTGCCCTCCCCGGCCCAGGGGAGAGGTGAGTGAGAGGCAGGTGGGCTGCGGCCTGGGGGTCCTGGAGCACCCCCGCCCACCCACAGCCCCTCCATCCTGTGGCCCCGGCGAAGCACCTCTCCCTGTCCATCCTGGGCCATATCCACTAGTTCTCTTTCCCTCCCTGCAGCTCTCAAAGTTGAGATGGGGCTCTGCCTGGGACATCGGGGTCCTCCTGGGTTCTGTCCCTCCGGAAGACACCAGGATGGGCTAGGGAGCCGAGGGCCAGGGTGTCCATGGAGGCTGAAGCAAAGGGCGCGCCCTCCTGTCCCTGGAGCTGCCTGGGAGCTGGGTGTGTAGCTGGGAGGTAGGTGTGCGTGATGACGTGGGGGCAGCGGGAGGCACCTGAGAGATGAATCATCGCAGAGAACCCAGGCGAGTGGGTGTTGCCGAGATCCTGAGCTGGGAAGAACTTGATCATTTGTTAGGTTCAAACCCTGTCAGTTGTCTCAGTCAGGCTGCCAAGAAAACTAAGGATTGGAGATCTTCCTAAGACAAGAGAGAGAAACTTAGTGGCCAAGGGAACTGAAATCAGACAGGACACACAGGAGCTACTGCTGGCTGTGGAGCGGAGGTTGCGGTGGCCTCACACACCCAGACTAGAACCACAGGCAACAGTACCCTGACACATCGGACACATAAGCCAGAAGCACCACCCCCCCACCCCCAACACACACACACACACACACACACACACACACACTATCCTGGCCTGGAGAACAGGGCTGCAAGCTGTCACTGGTCCACCAAATAAGCCCAGGGGGTCCTGTGAGACATGCCAACCCCATGGCTTCTAGATGCTCCTGTTCTTCTCTTGGAGAAAAGTCAGCAGGAAGAGTTCCTCCTTAGCTCAACTGAAATGGGGATTTGTTCACAGGCAGCCAGGATGCTGAGGGTCCAAGTCCTAAAATATGGGGTCTGGTGAGAACACCACCCTCCCATCCCCCAAAGGGGGACCAAGACAAGCGCTGACAGCAGCTGGGAGAGACAGGAGCCTCCTTGAGAGAGGGCAGGACCCTCACCACATCCTGTGGACTTGTCATTCCTCCCACCTGGGGTTTTGGAGGAGGTGGTCCAAAGATCTGGGTCTCCACTGCCACCACAGCCAAGCTGCCATCCTCGCCCATGGCAGACAAGAGACTAAGGCACGCGCTATCCCTGCTTAGGGCATCAGCAGGGAAGAAAAGTGGGAGGCCGGAGCTAGGGGCCAGTGTTCCAGGGTGGCCTTGGTGGCTGTATCCCCAACTAGACACTGGGGAGACTTGGGGGATTCAGTACAGGGACAAGAGTCTCCCCCCACTCCCTCTGCTGAGATAGGCAGAGGTGGTAGGTGTTCTTCCATCATAGCTGTGGTCTCCCAACACATCCCACCGTGATGCAGGCCCCAAAGGCCTGGGCTTCTGGTGCCGCCTTTCAACCCACTGGAGAGGAGAAGCACCAGCACGCCCCCAGGCCCACCTCCCCTCTGCACAACACGCCTTGCTAGGGTAATGAAGCAATTGACCCCACTCCCAGGGGTGGGAAGGACAGGAAGATCCATAGCCAAGCCCTCTGTTTTGTCAGCTTCTGCCCTTGGGGACAGGAGCCCCAGAAGACCGCCCCCACAAAGAAGATGATGGGTGACTGTGCCCCCTCCCCCAGATGAGTAGCAGGAGTGACCCTGGGCTTCCAACCATTAGTGGGCTTTGTTGGATGATCCTTGGAAGTCAAATCCCAGTGTCACAACTGCAATTAATAGAGGGCAGATGCCAGAAACCAGACTCCAGAACTTTCCTTGAGCATTGCACCCAGAAATGGGTGCTCCTTCATCCTCAGAGTAACCCAAGGCCTTGTTGTTTAAACCTGTCATTGGGCAGCCAATCACGTATGCCCTGGAAACATCACTTTTCTTTTTATTCGGCACTATTAATTAACTCTTGTATTATTAATTCACTTTTTTTTTTTTTTACGTTTCAGAGTTTATGTGCAGCTTCTCTTCTGCCCAACAAAACTATAAGTTCCATGAAGTCAGACACCAAGCCTTATTTTTGTCTGTCTTACCCGTGGCAACTAACATGCTAAATAGTGCCTTATGTGTAGTGAGTGCTCAATGAGGATTTCTCTATTTAGAACCTTCCAGACTCAACCTCTTACAGGCATTTCAAGTCCTGGAGGAGCTTGGCCAGTTTCAAAGACTGGTTTCAACAAACCCAGCCATCTTCCACGGCTCCAGACATGTGCCACTCAGCCTACTTCTCTGTCTCTCCTTTCATCCCCAAAGAGACAGATTCATAAAACCTCAGAGAGAGGATGAAACTTGGAAACCAGGTGGTCTGGTTTCGTACCAGCTGTAGGAGTACTCTCCCCAGCATTTCTCCAAATGGTCAGTTGGTCTTTGTGTGCACGCGCCTTCCAACAGGGATCGGGATCTCCCCACTTGCCAGGCGGCCCATTCTGTGGTTGGCCAGGCCTTATGAGATGTCCCAAGACACAGATAGTTGTGGCCACCACGTGGCATTTGGAGATAGTTTCCTAAAACAAAGGTTCAAACAACGATGGTTCTGTGGTCACTAGTGCTATTTGTTGCTCTCTGTGTGCTCTGTGCTCTGCTGGTGTGACTTGTGTGATGGGGGCACAGACGGAGTGGAAGCTGTGATCCTTGTGTCAAGCAGCATTCAGTCTATTTGGGGGGCAGACAATGGGAAAATGATGGCCCTTTACAGAAGGGAAAACATCAACTGCTACGTCACAGTGTAGGACTGCAGGCCACTGTGTCTGGGTCTTGTCCCCATGTCACCTCTAACTGCTGGGTGCTTTGGAACAGCTCCTTCCCTAGGCAGGGGCCTAGTGTCTCCACCTGCAAAAAGAAGGGGTGGGTTCAGATGATCTCCCAAACTTCTTCTGGCTCTCGCAGTCCTGGAAGCACCCTAACTTCTTTTTTTTTTATTTATTTTTTTACCTTTATTTATTTTTGAGAGACAGAGAGAGACAGAGCACAAGTGGGGGAGGGGCAGAGAGAGAAGGAGACACAGAATCCGAAGCAGGCTCCAGGCTCCCAGCTGTCAGCACAGAGCCCGATGATGTGGGGCTCAAACTCACGGACTGTGAGATCATGACCTGAGCCCAAGTCGGACGCCCAACCGACTGAGCCACCCAGGGGCCCCAAGAAGCACCCTAAATTCTTAAGGAGACATCAGCACAGGAGGCACTGAACTTGGAAAGGCAGAGGGGTGACACCCCACTGTGCACATCCCAGACACATGTTACATCACTCCAACAGCAGGCAGTGTGTCTGGTTCATTCTGTCCGTTGGACATACATAGAGCCCCGGAGGCACGTGTGGATGGCAATAGAATTCCTGTGATGTGCCTACCACGGATAGGGACAGGAGCCGGGCATTCGAAAGAAACTTAGCAGTAGTGAGTTGCAAGCTTGCTTCTAACCAGGAGCAAATGGAAAGAGCATAGAATATAAAGAGTATAAAGGTGCTGAGAGGCCATAGTAAGAAAAGCCTTGGAGGCAGGAAGTCTCTTCCTACAACAGGTGACTATTGAGGAGGGTACAAGCAGGAAGTGGGAGATGCCGGCCATGTCTCTGGGGTAGAGCCAGTCTCTCCACACACGGAGGACTCACCAGGGCGGCAGCCGTATACAGGCATGCATTCTGGTGGCTGTCCTTGGGGGCAGTCCAAGAGATGACCCTGAAGCAGTAAGAGAGAGTCCCCTCGTTCTCAGGTATGACACCCAGTGCCGCTCTTTGTATGGACATTTTTACCATTTTACCGTGGCACACCAACTTGCGTAGCACCATACTAGTCTCCCCGATCCCTTCCACTGGGGGTGGCTTTGCCTGATCCACACACGAGCAGCCTTCGGCAAGCATGGTTTGCAGCCGTTGTTTATAAAGTTGGAGGACGGGATAGCCCAGCCATGGCTTCTCCTGTTTGTTCTTCTCTACTTCCTCTAAGTCGGTGTCTCCAAATAAGTAGTAGGAGAACAGATGCCCTCTTTCCTGCCCTGCTTCCCAGCTCTATGTTCTGGGCCCAGGTCAGGTGTGCAAGGCACTGACTGGGGGGACTCTCCTGGGATGGGGCTGGTCAGGGTGAGCTCTGGAGCCTGGGTCCCCACGCTATCAGGTGACCCTCACCATAGCCCCCATCTGAGACGAGCTGCATGGATGAGAAGGTGGGTACAGTGCTGGCTGCTAGCCAGCTGCAGGGACCTGGAGGTTGGCGACCCGGCAGGAGTGGACCCAAAGACTGGATGAGACCCAAGGCTGAGCTGCCTGGTCTTTCAGCCTCTGCCCAGAGACAACAATAGACCGGCATCCTTCTTGCCCCGTTGTTCCTTGCAGTCGGTGGAAAAGTAAGTGCTTAAGGCAGAAGACCCATTTTGTGCTTTTATTGCTTTTACATAGAACAGATGCCTAGGACTCAGGAGGCCTAATTATTTGAGTGTGGACAAGCTGCCTCCCGGGATCTCAGTTTCCTCATCTGTAGATTGGGCATGATGGTACCTGCCCAGACAGCCTTGCAGATGTGTTAGGAGGATTAAATGAGAGAAGTAATAAGAAGGCACTTTGGAAAGTACATAGTGCTGAGCTCACCTGCCAGGGAAGTTTAATACTTTAATCTTACTGTGGTGACTGGTTTACCAAGGTTTCACATAATTATGGGAGAGGGGGCAGCTGCGTAATAGAACAATAGCACAAAAATAAGAAGGGGACAATAGGCCACCAGGAAAAGTAGCGTTAGTCCTCAGCATAGGACTTTAACCAATCAGTTGGACAATTTTAACTGGGCACCTGCTATATATACCAGGGAGTGAACTAGATGCTGGGCAGGCAATGGCTGATGCTGGGTCAGGGGAGAGCCCCGTCAGGAGGCAGAGGGGAGTGGAGGGGCCCCATGACCCGTTAGCACTCCCAGCACAGCTGACCCACAACTCCAACTGGAGTGGGACCTGGAGTCCTTTCTGCCCTTTACTCATCCCAGGACCCAGGGGCCAGGCCCAGGGAAGGGTTTCCCAGAGCCAGGGTGGAGGGAGGAAGCTGGCAAAGGAGGGAGCGTGGGGGAGGCCACTGTAACCAGAGACACCTGCATCTATAAAAAGCTCCTGCCCCCACCTTCAGTCCCAGCCAGAGCTGCTAATGTGAGCACCCTGTGCTCCCCAGGAGGCGAGGAGAGGAGAGCGCTTCCCCTAAGGGGGGACATGTGGAGGGAGTGCATTCCAGGCGGTCACTGGAGAGGCCGACACACGACCCCCTTACAGGAGGGGCTAAGGCCAGGAGGCAGTGTCTTACAGCATCTTGGTGAAGACGGGAAAACAGGCCCCCTGTCTCCCTGCTCAGTGCTCCTCCTCCCATCTCAGGATCCTACCCCACCTGCCCTGCAGACCCAAGATGCAGGAGCTGGCTTCTGCAGCTTTTTGTTTGCAAACTAGGTCCTAAACCAGAGTCCCAGGTCAGTTCATTCTATACGGAGTTAGGTTTCATGCCTGGCTTTAGGTTTTGTTTAAAACCCCAGCAGGCTCAGGCTCGAGGTTCTTGTCAGCTGTGTTATAGACCATCCTCCCTGCCCAGGACCCTCCCGTCCCCGCCCGGGTCTGTGTGGGGTGGGGGCAGGGGACCCACTGCAATGCTATTACAGTATTTGCATTTATATGAGGCACAGACCCCAAGTCTCCAGTCTCTGGGTGCTTTTACAACCCTGTGTATACATAATTTATTTTTGTTGCTATTTAATCAGGCTCCGTGTTGAGATGAAAAGTTTCCAAGGGGCCCCAGGTTATTATGCAACTTTCAATTCCAGCAGCATTGACTGAGTGGATGGAGCCCCCAGCCCCTCCTCAGCTGCAGAGGTGGGAGGCAGGGCACTGGGCAGGAGGTCCGCTTTCAAAGCAAGCACAAGCTGAGGCCCTGGGGTGGCTGGGGAAGGGGTGCAGAGCCCAAGTCCACCCTCTGTGAGAGGCAGGAGTAAGGGAGGGGGCACAGTCCCTGGGGAGGGGCTGAGACAAAGTGGGTGCCTGTGGGAAGAGACAGCTGGTCTGGACATTCGTGTCCAGAGTTTGGAGACAGAGCGGGCCAGGCAGGGATGCTGGAGGCCAAGTGGGGAGCCAGAACCGCAGGCGGGCATCTGATGCGGGAGGCGGAGAGTTGCATGAGTCCAAGTTGGATGTCTTCAACAAAGATCAGTCCCAAGAAGACGAGGTTGTCCTGGGTTCCTGAAGTAAGCCCTAGAGGAAAGCCCCGGCTGCACTGAGGCCAGAGGGGAGCCCCAGCTAACAGGATCTCCACCTCCACCATTTGTGGAACACGGTGCCTTCTAAATACATAACCAAAGAGGCTGTGATGTGAGCGGAAGCTCTTGTGTCTGTCTGCTAGAGCTGGGGCCCTGGGAAGAGGGCAGTCCTGCTCTGGGGTGGTGCTGCTTATACTGGGAAAATCCAGGCCTGGATTTTCCCCCTGACCAGACACAGATACAGACACACAGGCACGTGTGTGCACAGACCTGCACACACAAGTACACATATAGACACACACAGACACAAAGAGGTGCGCCAAATGCACACAGACACAGATGCACAGTCACAAACCCCTTCCTGGCCCGCTGACTGCCTTCTGTGGCTGGCCACACCCTGGGGGACGGGGGGAACGTCCTTCTTCCAAGAGAAGGTGGGTCAGAGAGTAGGGTGGTGGGAAATGTGAATAAACACGTTCTTCCCGAAGGGCATATTGTCAGGAGACTTAAGTACCAGAGGGCGAGATAGAGAGTAACATTTCCAGCAAATAGAGGAGCACCACTCACACAGTCAGCGATAGCCCCAGCCCCTGTTACGAAGTAGGCAACCGCAAGTGTGACAAGGACGTTCCTTACCATGATGGGTGCTCGTGGGAGGCCGGCCCCAGGAATGTCTTGACTGTCACCAAATCTGGTTTCTGACGGTCACACAGGTGTCCATTGCCTCCCAAAGACACATTCGCTGAGGCCTCAGCAAATATTTGCAAATATTTGCAGGGTTGTGGGCTGGCCTGGAATGTTCAGGCACATCTCCTACGACGCTGCCACTACCTGAAACAAAAACGGAACCTTCCTTGAGAGTCTCCTTGTCCCATAACCCACCTGACACCAGAAGGTCTTCCTGTGAGTGCAGATTTAAAGTCTATACAAAGCCGAGGTTTTAGGGAATTAGATGATCCCGTCTGGGAATACTAAAGTAATGAGTTCCTCCAAATGCTATGTGTCCCGTCAACTGTACTGTTGGGCGTGAGAGCACTGTCCCAGCCACTTTGGAGTGACACCATCATAAACACCCTTGGAAACACCCCAGTGGATACACTCAGAGGAAAACCTCTCTGCTTAGCTACTTCCCCCAGTACAGAAGTCTGCTTAAGAACAATCCTGGGACCCCTTCTGATTTTACAGATGAGGCCACTGAGCCCCAGAACAGGAATGTGATGTGGCCTTCTTGACCTTTCCCCTGCCTCCCCTTGGTTCATCACCCAAGTGGTGACTGGCCAGGCCCAAGCTCCAGATGCAAACCATCCCTCTACTTCTTTTCACTCTGCATTCAAGAGGACTCAGCCACTGGCCAAAGCTTTATTTTCCTCTCATCACCCTGATTATTCCCTGTTTAATTAAAATTTGTTTCAGCTAATAGGCTTTAAATTAGTATTTTCAAATATTGACATCTGCTGGACCCTTATTCATTATTTTCGAAAGCTCTAGGGCTAATAGCTTTATCACCCACCAATTAATTACTTATTCACTGGACAGGTAGCCACTGCCCCCAGCACATGGATGGACGTACTCACATGAAGGTGAAGCCACACATACAACAGACACACACAGCCATGGGTGAGCATGTGCATGCACACTACACACACACACACACACACACACACACACAACACATTCTCCAGTAGAAGCCAGGCCTAGTAGAGTGTGTCTGAGCATAGGTTGGGAGACCAGGAGGAAAACAAAGCATTTGTAGCAAGCCTGGGTGCCTTGCCAGCCCCTATTACTGTCATAGAGGACTCTGAAGGACTGGGGTTCTCTGGGACCTCTCCCCTTTGCTCTCCCTTTTGTGCCCAGGGGGTAGTAACACTGAGAGGTCTGAGGGCTGGTCCCAGGAGGGCTCAGGGCTGAGGAAGGTACCAAGAAGGACAACTGGAGCTAGTGACCAAAGGGCCTCAAGAGGAGAGGGAGGCCCTCGAAGGCTGATTAAAAGAGTGATGTCTACACAGGGAGGGAGCCACAGGCAGGCGGAGACTCGAGGTCAGAGGAGAGGCTGGAGAGAAGAAGAGGCCAGGACTGTAAGAGTCGCTGGAGGCCACAGGGAGGGCATCCAGAGTCAGGCCCAGGTTGACTTTCTTCCAATAGGAGAGGTGACTGTGTGAGGCCCTCTGCTTGCTCCCTGGAAGGACCCAGCTAGGGACATCAGCAAACCCACCAGGTCTTGTGCCCACAGAGCAAGGGATGGAGCTGGGTTTGGGGAGTTGTCTCCCGTGGAAGTTCCTCAGGAAGGGACACCCCTGCCTCTCACAGGCATGTCCCCCTGTGCTATTCCCCACATGGGCTACTGAGACCTTTACAGGACAAGGGTGGGTTCAGAATGCCACCCCAGGACCCCCAGCTCCCGCCCCACACAGTAATCTCTCTCAGCCACCTGGCGTTGGAGGAGGTAAGAGCAGCTTCCCACTGGTCACCAGAACAAGGACCTTCCCAGGACCTCTGCCAGCAGCAGTGCACTCTGGCTGCCGGGACTGTGGAGGGGACCCAGCTTCCCCGTCTCTGTCCCTGCTGCTGCCAACATGCATCATGGCCGAGCCCCGCCCTGCCAAGCGGGCCGGACTGGGACAGGGCTGCGAGGCGGCCCTGGGCTCCACGCAGGCAGGTTTGTTTTTCTCCTTGTAAACAGTCTGGAGTGACTGGGATTAAAGTCTCTGCAAGTTGCCGGTATCGCTTTTCGGGAGAGCCGAGTAATCCGCGGGGATTAAAGAAGCAGCCGTGCCCATCTCCCACAAATGAATATCTGTCAGAGGCATTGACCTGTTAAAATAATGAATTTAATGTGCAGCAAACCACACGTGGCAGTGAAGCAACATGGCCTGGCAAGTTGTTTTCCCTGTGTCCTAATGAGACTTTTAAGGAAACAGGACCCCCAATCAGGCTGCCGTGCCCCCAGCCCTCCACAGCCTTGAACCTCCTTCCTCAGTGGCCAGAGCTGAGAGCTTTGGTGGCTTTTCTGATGGATGGAGGAGATGGGTGCCCTAGAAAGGAGGTGGGCATCCTAGAAACCATCAAGCCCACCCATGCTCAGCTCCACTTGGGAGAGGCAACCGTCTCTCTCAATATTCTGCAGGTTTATTATCCACTTTGTGGGCCATTTGTGGCTTAGTCCAGTTGTTCTCCTCTAGCTCAGCCCGCTGTGGGCACCACTATGGCCCTATGTGTCCCTGAGCCCCTCTTTAGGGCTCAGTCACAGAACAGGTGCCCCCCCTTCCAGCCATTGGGTGTACCCAGCCCCCAGTGTGCCACCAAACCTCAGGACCAGAGCTGGGGCCAGGAGAAGCAGGCACCTAGGCCACCGGCCCCTTTTTGCATGAGGGGAAACTGAGGCCAGAGAGGGGACCTGACTTCCCCCTTAGTCACCCCTAGTGTCCACAGCAGATGGAGGACAGGTTCCCCATTCTCTGTGCACTCCCCCACTTCTGGGGACACTGGAAATAGCAGTCTGGCTGTCATCTGATAGCACACATCATGGTTGTCACTGTGGTGGAATTCAGGAGTGGAGCAAAGAGGTGGCCAGGCAGCCGGGGTGAGGGAGTGTAAGCCACCACCCAGCCCCCACGGCCAGGACCCATGCACGGGGGCAGTCCAGCTGGGAGCTGAGGTGCATATCCTCTCTGACCAAGGGACCCGCACAGACTGGGACTGCCTTCACCCGAGGGCAAGGGCCGTGCCCTGCTCCTTCCTCAGTGGCCACTGTCACTGCCAGCATGCCTTTTCCTCTCCAACCATTGTCCCCAACAGACATGGCAGAGGAACCCGTTCCTCCCTTCCCGTGTCTTCTCTGGGACAACCAGTATATGACCAGAATTTCCTCCAACAGGCTGTGATGTGCTCATCTTTCAAGGTGTCCCCAAGCCGAGAAGGACAGTGGCCCCAGGGCTTTTGCCCAGCAGCTCTAGCTGCTACAGATACAAATAGTCTAGCCTATGTGGGGGGAACTGGTTCCTGTCCCCAGAACTCTCCCAGGGACCCACTCTTTTCTTTCTCAAATTTCCACAAGGTTTCTCCCCCATCAACAAGGGCACGGTGCCTGCTCTGATTAGGTAATTATGAACAGCTCTGTGGAAAGACAGTGTGCTTTCTTTTTTCTTCTTTCTTTAATTTTTCGTAAAGGAATCATGTGCTTATGAATTTTCCAGGTCCCAGGTATTCTCGTCCAGGTGGCAATAAGATAAAGCCAGGTGGCAAGCTGGGAGGCAGGAGGGCTTCCTGAACAGGGGCTGTCAGGGAACCCCTTGGTCATCCTGACTGGGGCTCAGGAGGCTGGTTAGAACCTTGCTGTCTTTGCTTCAAAGCAGAGATGTTAATGGACGTGCCATGGGCAAGCACGTTCGGGTGCCTAGTCCTAGGCTGGGCAGGGCGGGAAACCTAGAATAAGTCTGTCCTTGGGAGTCCCACATTCACCCCTGGCAATTGGGTTCCATGAGAAGGTAGCACGAGAACACATGTCCCAAGAGTCTTTAAGAGACAGGAGTGTCTGCCTGCAGACTGCCTGGGGCTGTGAGCACTCCTGGAGAGGGCACAGGGATGAGTGCCAGATGCAGGGAGGGAGAGGGGATGTGCTTGGGTCTGAAAGAGCAGAATAGAGGACAGCACACAAGTGGCCAGAGTACGGCAGGATCGGGGGGCAAGAGAGGAGTGTTTGGAGCCTGGTGGACTGGACTTCGGAGCACGGATGGAGAGTTCAGACCTCCTCCTCTCCCAGGAGGTCTGAAGAGGGGGAAAGGAGCTGTTTTTCTAATATGCCACAAGGGTGTCCCCCACCTGGCCATCCCGGCAACGAGGCGGGCTGCTGCCCCCTCCCTGACCTGTTCCCGACTTGCAGGTGGAGGGAGGATGCTGAGAGTGCCTGCCTGGACCACTGTCAGGTCCCTGATCCAGGCCCCTGCTCCGGCCCTGACTCTTTCTGTGATCTGGGGAAATCGCTGTCCCCTAGACCCAGTTTCTTCTCCTGCCTCAATGGGGGTCATGATTTTCTGCCCATGGTGTGGCAGCCGAGTGGCACCTCTCACAGCAAGAAGGGTTGAAGTTAGACAGGAAGAACTGGCTTTTGAAAATGAGAGTTCTTGAGGGCAAGGATCCAGGAATATCTTTTCTCCGTGTTTGCTCACACTCTGCCACTTTCTAAAAAGACACCGGCGTGGGTGACCGGAGGGAGGTGTGAGGATTGCCTGCCGGGGAAAGAATCAGGCCATGCTAATCCACACTGCCTGAGGAGGGCTTGAATTCACATCAGATGTTTTACAGCTCACATTTCATAGGCTGCATGTGACCATCCTGGGATTGCTTGACCGTTAATTTGCTCCACGAGCCTGTTCTCTGTGGAGAGAGCAAAGGTCAGGCTCAATCACCCTCGTGCCCGAGTCTCCAATCCATTTATCACTCACTGAGTCCCCACTGTGCGCTCAGGCCACGGGGACTCTGGAGGAGGGAGCACGTGGCCGCGGCGGCAGGCGGCCAGGTCACTGTCTGGCTGGGGAGACATGACTCACACACATGACACAATCGAGAGCAGGGGGCGGCCGTTAATCAGAGCAGGAGAGTTGGGACCGACTCCAAAGGCTGTTTCCTCCTCCTCCGCACACAGAGATGCTTGCAGTTAAAGAAGAAAGCTTGGTGGGGCTTGGGGTGGTGGTGAGGAGGACCCGTGTATTGGCGAAGGTGGTGGAGACCCCCGGCCCCTGCAGCTGGGCCAGCCAGAGCCCAGGAAGGTGGAGAAGGCAGGCTAAGCAGGGATGCTTTGGCCTCAGAGCAAGAAGGGCTGGGTTCTGCTCGGAACGCTTCCTGTTCAATTCTCCGAGCCTTGGCTTCCACAGCTACAAACTGGGGTTGCAGGTAGATCCCGGCCGTCCCAATCACGGGCTGTGACTCTCTTGGCAGAGTGTGGGTGGGTCTGTCCCCTGAGAAGTCTGGGAGGGAAGGGATGGGGTGAGAGGAGGGAGCATCAGGACCAAAGATCCAGCAGATCCTACCTATGCTTGGATCAAATGTAGTGAATCAGGGAAGGGGACACCTTGGCTAAGGAGACTTGGAGTGCCCCAGGTTCAAGCCCCATGTTCACTCGAGTTGGTCCAGAACAGGGCAGTACAATGTGGCATCAGGCTCTTACTAGGGAGAAGCGAGGCCATTTGGTCTCTCTCGGGCTTCCAGATGGTTGAGGCTCCCAGGTGGACCCCCAGGCAGGGCCCCAGGAGCTGGGAGCCTCTGATCTATTTGAGGGACACTGAAGCCACACTTTCTGTGGTCACTGGAGGATGCCCCTGGCTTGCAGTTTGTGCTCAGAAAGTTCTCTTCATGGGATTCACGAAGCCTCTACTCTGCCTGTTTGCTGAAGCGATTGTACCACAGGGCAGGCCGCAGCCCCCACGCACAAGAACACACCCTCGCCCCTGCACCACTCCCCTGCCCCTGCCCTGCCCCAGAAGCATCCTCACAGGCAAAAGGGGGACACAGAGGACTCCCAGTGCTCCCAGGGCACGCCCCACCTGCACACTTAGCTCACATAGTCCCCTGCACTTACTTGTCTCACCGCTAGTTCAAGTCCCACCTCCTACACAAAGCCTTCCCTGAGGATTCCCGTTCACAGCCAGCCTTCCCCCGGATGGCTCTCACTATTCCATTCACTCCTCACAACAGCCCTGTGAGGTAAGTGCTGTCATCCCTTTTACCAGATAAGGAAACCAAGGCGCCGAGCAGTGAGGTAGCTGCCCAGAGTCACGTGGCTAGCCAGGAGTGAGCCAGGATCTCAGCCCCCAAGGGCCTGGGGCTGGGGCTGGGCTGCACCCTCACCACGAGGCCACACTGCCTCTGGCGGCTGCTGTCCCCAGTCGACTGTGGGCTATGAATTAGTCCCTGCAGCTCCTTCTATTTTGAGAGCCAGGGTCCCCTCCCTGCATGGCTGGCCTCTTTCAGGTGAAGGCAGGGCTTGGAATTCTCCCACCTGCCTCCCACCCCACGCCTCCCAGCAGGGCGCCCACAGCTGCCAGATCGATGTGCCATGTGGTCAGAAGAGCAGATGACTCACGTGAGCATGACATGCAGCTGCCAGAAGCCCGGGGTGGCCGTTTGGCGAGTCCTTCGCAGAGGACGCAGCTCCCACCGACCCTAGGCCACCACAGGGGGCTGTTTCCTTCCTGGGATCCTTGCTGTCAACTGGCCCCGCCTGGGTCACAGGGGGTCTTGAGGAGGAGATGGGCCAGGGCCTCAGCACGACTGTTGCTGCTAAAAATCCTGCAGGGACCATCCCAGCATAGGGTGGGTCCCTGTCTTTCCCTGGGTCCTCTACTGTTGGTACCTAAAGGTTTTCCCGAGAGTTTGATCGTCCTCCCTCACCCCTCTCCGTCCTGCCAGGCAGAGGGCGGTCAGACTGACTTCCGGATAGCAGTGAGTGGAACCTGAGTGCTCCAGGGCAAGTGGCCACTTCCTTCCTTTCCCCCTCCTGCTCACGCCCTGAGGCAGCTCCTTGGGCCTCTCCCCAATGGGGGCTCCAAGCTTTCTGTCTCCCTGACTGCTTCCCCAGGAAGGGTGGAATGGGGGGAGGCTCCAGGCGCCTTCCAGGAATTCGGTGAATCTCTCAGTCATGGCTCCATTCCAGCTCCAATTAGCCCCCAGCCAAGGGGCCCCCCAGGAGGGAGATTTCTCTAGGGTCACCCTTGGCCCACACCTCAACCCCGGCCCCTTCTCCCTGCCTCTTTCCCTGATTCACAGCATGCCTGTGGTTCCCTGAGTGGAACAGTCCAGAGGGACTAACCCCCTCCCCAGCACATCTTTCTTGGTGGTAATCATGAAGATACTTCTGGAATCATTTTAAAGAAATGCAGTTTCATTACTTAAAAGTGCAATTCATTTGTAAACCCATGTAATCAAACATGGAAAAGTAAAACCAATATTGATTAGCAATTAGCCTGTATGTTCTGTCGCATTGATTGAGCCCCTCCTGGGCACCAGGCCCTGCATGAGGTGCGAAGGAAATAGAAATAGAGTAGAGCCCGCTCTTGAGGATAGTAGGGCCCCGCAGGCCGGCAGCTCACGGTAGGATTGCTGAGCCATAGCCCTGTCACAGGAATCCAGCATGTCCCTTGCAGCTTGCCTGTGAACCAGCTCCATGCTAGACTGGGTGAGCATGAACAGTCAGCCAAGTCTCCCAGAAGGAAGTGCCGCGGGCACCTACCCCGTGTTCAGAAAGCATGGCTGTCAAGGAGCCCACACACTCACTGCCAGTGGAGGTCCACCGAGTGACTTCAGAGCTGTGTGCCTTTGGCAAGTTACTGAAGCTCTCTGGGCGTTAACTTCTCTAAAAAAGACTGTTCAGTGGCCTTCCTTTTCGAGGAGTGCTTTGCGATATTTTTTTATTATTCTCACAGCAACCCGATGAGACAAGCAGAGTATATACGTTATTACCCCACGTTAAATTTTAGAAATGAGGGAAATGTAAGAGAGTCCAAAGAAGTCGACTTGGGTCACACAGTGGGAGGAATGGAGCAGAAGCCAAACTTTCTGGTTCCTTCTTCACTGTTCTTTCCAGGGCTGGGCTAGATGGTCTCTGAAGTTTATTTACTTTAAAAATTCTATGACTCCAAGAGATTGGAGCAGGGAATGCACACAGAGTCCAAGTCTGGAAAAGCTGAAACTCTGGATGGAGGCTCAGAGGGGGCCCAGTGGTCCTGAGAAAGAGATAGCAGAGCCCCCCAGGGTGAGAGTCAGGACGGCTGGTGCTCAGGGTTTATGATGCTGCATAAATCAGACCTGCCCATACTTGACCAAGGTTGAAACCTCTGTGCCGCTTAGTAATTAGATTTTCTGATGATTTTCCCCCTCTGGTTTATTTATCCAGCAGTAATTACCGCCAACAGAGCTGGGCACGGGGGCTGCTTGCCTTCCCCAACCACATGGTTACCCTTCTGTATCCCCACTCGGTGGGAAGGGACAGAAAGAAAGGTTGGGAGGGGACACAGAGGCTTTGGTCAGACCACTTTTGCCTTGAAGGGCAAGTGAATTTCCATGATGGCCCTAATTGGTGGCACTTCCAGGAAATTAGGCACACTGAGGGGGTGGCAGGTGCCAAACTTTGAACTGAGGCATAAGAGCAAGGGTTCAGATGGGGCGCCACGGGGCGCCTGGGTGGCTCAGTCAGTTGCGTGTCTGACTCTTGATATTGGCTCGGGTCGTGATCTCACGCTCGTGGTAATGGGGTCGAGCCCCACATCGGGCTCTGTGCTGAGTGGAGCCTGCTTGGGGTTCTCTCTCGCCCTCTCTCTTTGCCCCTTCCCTGCATGCATGTGCCCTCTCTCTTTCTCTCTCCCTCTCTCTCTCTCTCTCAAAATAAATAAATAAACTTTTTTTTTTTTAAAAAGAGCAAGAGTTTAGAAACTTGGGGCCCATTTGGCCCCACGACATCCTTCAGATCATCCTGCAGGTAAACTATCAACCACAGAACTCATTATGAGCAGATGACATACATCTCTTACCCTGCCTGTCTGTGAGTCTTGTCTCTTTGGTCTTTGCAGGGAGACTGGGAGGCCCCGAGGGTCAGACAGGCTGCAGAACATCAGGGTGGGGTTGACAGGGTTAGGAAGCGGCCAAGGTTAGGATCAGACTAGCTGTGTGGTCCCTGTGAGGATGCCACCTGTAACCCTGTCCTGCTGGCCTTCTCTCTCTCTCCTGTTTGTCCTGGTGGGCTCCACGGGAAGACATTTTCCTGAGAGGGGGTTCCAACTACTCCTCAGACACTGCAAGCAATGCCTTGAAGGATAACTGTTGGAGCCTCCTTCACGCTGCCAGAAGGAGTTGGTACCGCGTGGCCAATGGCAGGTTTACACTGGGCCTGCTATGTCTTGCTGGCCAGTGCCTTGAGGAGGGAGCCTAAATCTCGGGAAAAGGAGACTTACCAACAGGTCAAGTAAGAGAAGTAGGCGGGCAGGGGGAGTAGACACACAGGCAGACATGCAGTGCCCTGTCTCTGGGCCACTTGACTGGAAAGGCATGGTGGCTGCAAGAGAAGCAGTTGAAGGTGGCAGCCTGCTCCCTCCTCTCCACTCACTGTGAGCAATCCCTGTGAACTTCACCCAAACCCAGCTCCAGCCCACCCCACCTCCCCCCTCGGGGCCAGTGGGCAGGTTCTCTGTGCATCAACCTCATGGAGAAAGCTACACTCATATAGGCTCACCAAGGTTTATGGGCAGCCTCCCGTAACAAGAAGAGGCTTCTTTATTTTCTGTTTCTTTCTTTCCATCCTTCCTTCCTTCCTTCCTTTCCTCCTTCTTTCCTTCCATATTTCTCACTTTCTTCTTCCTTTCCTCCCCCTTCTGTTCTCTTTCCATCCCTTCTCTTCTTCCTTCCTATCCTCCTCTTTATGTCTCTCTCTGTCCCTCCCTTCCTCCTCCCCTCTCTGTTCTCCAGGGAGGACACTGCCACTTTTGGCATTTCCATCTGCCTTGCTTCTGAATCTACTTGACTTCAGAACTTGGTGTTTCCACCTCCTCAAGGCAAAGCAGATGCAACAGGAAATGTGCAGAGTGAGGAGGAAGAGGGTGAGGAAGGTCACAGCCTGGTAACATGGCCTGGACACCTATAGCCCCTCAGCTGTCTGGAGGCCCAGCCCTGAGATTGACGCATGAGAAGACAGAGGAGCCTCCCAGGCTGGCTCAGCAGTGCACCCAAGGAACCCCCGGGTTCTCTCTTTTTTTTTTTTTTAATTTTTTTTTAACGTTTATTTATTTTTGAGACAGAGAGAGACAGAGCATGAACAGGGGAGGGGCAGAGAGAGAGGGAGACACAGAGTCCGAAACAGGCTGCAGGCTCTGAGCAGTCAGCACAGAGCCCGATGCGGGGCTCGAACCCACGGAACGTGAGATCATGACCTGAGCCGAAGTCGGACGCCCAACCGACCAAGCCACCCAGGCACCCCCCGGGTTCTCTTTTAAAGGCGTTATTCCAAGGCCCCAGCCCCAGAGTTCATTGTGTCTACAGTGGCCCTCCTGCATCTTCCTCTTCAAAAAGCAGACCAGGTGATGTGAAGCAGGTACCAAGATACTTTGAGGAATCTTGGGCAAAGAAGATAAGACACTCACATGAAAACTGTGTCAAGTGTGGATCCAGCTTACGCTAAGGGCTAGGGAATTCCAGGAAAGGAGTTGGAGGGCTGGAGAAGCAGCAGGTGTCCTGGAGGTGGATCACTTGAGCTGGATTCTGACAGTTGGGAGAACTTGCATGGGTGATCAGAGCAGGGAAGATGGCAGGCGAGAGCAAATTATTTGAGTCAGATGCTTGAAATAGGCAATTAATTGGATGGATGGATGGATGGATGGATGGGTGGATGGATGGGTGGATGGGTGGATGGATGGATGGATGGATGGGTAGATGGATGGGTGGATGGATGGGTGGATGGATGGATGGATGGATGGGTGGATGGATGGGTGGATGGATGGGTGGATGGATGGATGGATGGATGGGTGGATGGATGGGTGGATGGATGGATGGATGGATGGATGGATGGGTGGATGGATGGCATCAGTTGGCCCCGACAGACCTCTGGGTTCTGCATTGCTATGGTGTATTGGGTGTCTGGTTTCAAGCCAGGCCCGGAGGGACATGACACGCTCCCCTTTACCAGAACTCTCACTCACCCACTTGCCACCACCCTTAGCTGTCCTTCCATGTTCCACAAGAGACCAAACAAGGGAATGAAGGTTAAATCTGGCTCCTTCCCCCTCCCTGCCCCACCCTGGGACCAACATTCAGAGAAGAGTTAAGTGACAGAGCCTCGTTCTCCTGTATGAATTAATAATTGATTCGGTAACAAATCACTAATATTGCAGTAGTCGTGGTGAATAAGATAATGAATGTGTTCTGTCCAGGGAGTGTCGTGTTGTGAGGATTCAGCTGAAATTATTCATAAATGTGCTACTTTTCCTCATCTCCAACTGCTGCTAGTTTAGCTCCTCTTTTTAATCTTCCCAACCTGTCACATTCAATGGTGGAAATCGTCAGGCTCCATATACAGCAGAATATTAAGGGGGAACTGCCAAGGCATTATGTCAAATTTCAATAGGTAATAGAAACAAAGTACTTGCAGACCCTTTCCCACTTCTCTTGAAGTTAAAAAATAAGACTCAAATTTTTTTTCTGGATGGGATCTTTGTCTCATCATTGGGAAGAAGATCCCAGATCAAGGAGTTCAGAGACTTAGGTTGTGGTCTCCACTTTGCCACATACTTCTGTGTGACTTTGAGCCAGACACTCAACCATCCTGGACCAAGTTTCCCATTTCTGAAAGAGAGGTGATAGTGTCTCTCTGCTTTGGTCCAAGGGACAATGAGAGAATTGCAAGGTGATGGGAAAGAAAGTGCTCTAGGCCACTGACAGATAACTGAGCTGGATTTTCTCCACTGCCCCCTACTTTTTCACTGCATGGCAGACAGGTGTTTCACTCTTCTCCAAGCTTGCTTTCCATGTGCTTACCACCTGGGAGATTCCCTCCTTATCTCCTTCTTTCTCCATCTGACCCATCCAGCCCTCTGAGCTCAGTTCAGCTACCCCTTCCCTCATGAAGCTTTTCTTGACCTTACATGTCAGACATGTTCTTTCTTCCTGCAAGCCCTCCCCCAGAATATTCTGGCCCTTTCATACACTGCTCTTCACTACATGCCATCTTCCCTAGTAGGCTGCAAGCATCTCAAAAGTGGAAGCTGTCTTCTGTATCTTTGAGTGGAAAGAAATGTTTGTAGAATGAATCCATTGGTAGGTGGATGGATGGATGGATGGATGGATGCAAGAGTAGATGGATAGAGAGATGGATGGATGGAGAGGTGGTAGAATAAGAAACTTGAAACTGGTACCATACTGTTTTTAGTCAGTGGGCAAGTGTTTGCTGAGTCCTGGCCATGTACCTAGTCTTGTTATTTATCTCTGCTGCATGAGTTTGGAAAGCAGAAGAGAAGTGTCAGTGACCTGACACTGACTGTACTGGAGACAGGATTACAGTCTCAGATTGGGCTGGAGGGGGAAATCATAACATGACAGCTGCCAGAACCTTAGGATGGGCCTTCTGGAGGCCTTACCGTGGCCCATAACCCTACAAAGGAGACCTGGAATACAAAGGGTGTAGACACTTAGCTGGAATACACAATTGGTTGTGCAAGGCCACACCCTGGGCCTCCAGACCACCAGACTGATGTTCTTCTTCCTTCATACCAGGGGGATGTATGAGGGGGGACAATGGACCCCTCAGAGAGGAGGAATGGGACTGTAGGAGGCTGGGGGACTTGAGTGGGAAGGAAATGCTTGTCCCCAGGATAGGCTGATTCTGCCAAGACATGGAAGGAGCTGAAGGGTTCTCTGAGGACCTGGCCAGCCTCAGTTGGCTGGGATTGTTCCCACAACTGGCCTATGGGACCAGCTGGATTGGGGGCCCAGACTAAAGAGGGCTTGAAGAACAGGGAGACCCCCAGATCAGATGTCATAGGAGTGGAGGGGCATGAAGGAGTAGCAGCAAGGATTGCCTTATTTCTCCTGTTGTGTCCACCTATCTCCATTTCCTCCACATGAACACATGGCAATCAAATAAAACCTTCCAACACACTCTACAATACACCCTGATGAAGCCTTAACCACAAAGTGAAACACACAGTGCTCCAGAGCCAGCGCTGACACCCCCTCTACACACACATAGATGTTCACGGACACAGGTAAAAACAGCTTCAGACACCTACACAAACAAATATGGAGATGCACCCCATAAAACACATGTGTCCACACACGCGTGACACACAGACATGAAGAAACACACACACTCATCCAAGCCTTCATTCTGAATAAGTTATTAAAAATGTAGACATCGCTGGCTCCCAGGGTCAATATGTTGTTTTTAAATTTAAACATGAATTTCCATTTCATTGAGCCTCCAGGGCTAACAAGATGTGCTGTGACAGGAGCAGCTAGCTGGAAAAGGCATGATTGAGGAGCGAGCCAATGATGTGTGTGCACAGCCTGGGAGGGGAGCCTCCGTTGCCCAGCCCCCATGGCCTGGTATGAGTCATAGGCAGGCAGCTAGTGTCACTGCTACTACTCTGCACTGAGCTCTGACCAGCCTGACCAGTCCGTGCTTCGAAAGCTAAGAGATCAGAGTGTGATAGAAAAAGTGTCACCCACCCATCCATCCATTTGTCCCTCCACGCCTCCATCCATGCATGCGTCCATGCGTCCATACATCAGTCCATGCATGCCATCCATCTCTCCATGTTCCATGAAAACCCAGACAGACCTGAACTAAGGGCTGTAGAGGTGATGGCAAGAAGAAATGTGCTGTCCCTGCCCCCTAGAAGTTTCCACTTTGATTAGGATAGGATGTGTATCTCAGTGAACTCCAGCCTGGGGACCTTTTGTATGTTCCAACCGTCCCCTCTGTACCCCCAGACAGCACCTAACGCTCTGGTTTATAACCACACCATTAGCGATCTCTCCCACCAGAATGTAAGTTCTGTGATAGAAAGTCTCAATTCTGATTATCCAGCAATGGGCCCTCGGCACCCATAACCCACAGTAGGTGCTCAGTGAATGTTTGGTAAATCTGTATGAGATTGAATTAAAGTTCAGAAGGCAGACTCAGGGATTATATGTGGTTTTGCTCTTTCTCATCCCCCAGCACCTGGCTGGCAGCAGCAGATATGGTGAATCAGTAATACAGGAATGAATGAGTACGTGAGTGCGTGAGTTTAAGAAACCTAACACACAGCAAAGAAAGGGGTGCTGAGTGGGCAGGACTTGCTTCATGGAGCAGGTGGACAAGGGGGAGGCATTCTGTCATCATGCCTAGCTGCTGGAATGTGGGGAAACCGTGGCTGAGAGGGGAAACCATGGGCAGAGCTCTTGGCTGGGAGTAAGGCACGGTCACTATGGCCGAGCTCACTCCTGAAGGCTGTGACCTGGGCACACAGGAAGCTTGCTGGCTCCAGCCAGCCCCTGCCTCCTCTCTGCCCCACCCTGACCAGCCTTCTTGATGGTCTGATGCTTACCTCTGACCCTGAGGAGAGCTCTGCCTCAGTGTTGGCTATTCTCCCGGGTTTCAGAGACCTTCCACTGGAGTGGACTGGGTGGCTGCTGTAGGAATTTAGATATCTTACATGTCCTAAACACCAACCACTTCCGTTAGGGCAGTGGGGGCGTTCGGGTAAGAATGAAGGAGCAGCACGTGGAGGGGCCTCATGGGCAGGTTATGCCACAGCCTCATCTCCTATAGATGGTTTGACTGAAACTGGCTCTCCATTCTCCTCCTTCTCAACACACACACACACACACACACACACACACGGCCAGGAGCCATCAGTGGATCAGGTTCTACCAAACTCACAGTCTCACACAATGCACTCACACCTACCCAGAAACACGTACATAGCTCCCACATTTGGGGATATTCTTTCCCCCTCTTCTAGAATTCCGAACTCAGAGTAAATTTTAGGACCTTTCCCTTAAAATTCAGGCAGTTTAGTTTCTGTCTCTGAGAGAGCAGCCCCTTTCCTGCCTCTGGGACTCACAGACACAGAATTCCAAAAACGAGGGAGCAGCCCTCCCGCCGGTCAGCTCCCGTCAGGCCACGAGGCTGCCCAGATCCTCGGCTGGAGGGCTCACAAGCACACACCCTCCCCTTGGCCCACTTGCATGCTGTTTTCCTTTCTGCTCACGTAAGGGAGGACGCACGCTAATTCATGCACACCCTGATTCACAAAGTCATGCCTCCACGTGAGCACACGCAAAGCAATTGCTGGGCACATGCGGAGCTTTCACACACCACGTCCCTCCCTCCCCAGCATGTATACACGTGCCAAACTGGTGTGTGGGCCAGTGTGCAGAGCCAGGACCCACTGGCACACACACGTGCAGAGAGAAGTGGCACAGACTCATGCAGGATGCCCACACGTGTACTCGAGCACACCGGTGACGTCAGCCCCCATCCTCAGGCCACCAGCCTGAGGTCCCAGCAGTACAAGAAGAGCTGGGCACCTGTCTGCAGGCAAGACCTTCTTGCCCCTAAGAATTGAGTCCTGGGCCTCTGGCCCTTTAAACATCCGTTTAAAGTCTCGTCTCTCAAATAATTCAGCCAAGGCATCAGCCAAAAGGGCACACTCTCCTTTCCTTGTCTTCAGGAGCAGGAGAAGGAAGGAGACAGGGGAGAGAGTAGATTAATTGGCCCTGGAACACGAGCCAGGGATTGTGTAAGCCCGGGCTGCCAGGGAAACAGGGGCGGGGGGCTCTCTTATCTCCTCCTTCTGTCCTTTACTTGTCACACTCTCCCAAGGACCTCACGCACATCTTCATGGGGAGGGCAGCCTCCCTGTCCAGTCAATGCCTGAGAACGGCCTCGCTTCCGCCTCTGCCTCCAACACTCTCATCCCTAGTGCTAACAGCCACTCAAAACATCAGAGAGAAAACGACTTTCAGGCTGGGCCTGAGCAGCTTCCTCTGCCCGATGGCGTGTGTGACCTTCAAGGGTCGTTTGGTAAAGCAGGTTCTGTCTTGCTTGCCCAGAGGTTAGGCCCAGGCAGGGTGAAGCAAGAAACCTACCTATAAATGGAGTCACATTCCCCATGGTAGGTCTCAGATGAAGAGTCCCACTGTCTGCCCATCAGCTCCCCACTCTCTTCTCTCCGTCCCTGGCCGTGAACTGCCCCGGGGGCTGGCAGTTGGGAGGCTGAGAAGGCATCTCACCACCTCCCCATCTCCCGCCAACCCCTACCCTCTACATCTGGTCCTTCCAAGAGGTAGCCCCCGCCCTAGGCTTTCTGAAGCTCACTGGCAGGTCTGGAGCTAGCGTCCGCCTGGCCCCTTAGGATATCCTAGGGTGGGCCACGGGGTAGGAGGGATGAGCGGGCAGATTCAGCTCAGTGTGAAGAGTTTGCTCGCAGCCTGGGTGTCTCACAGCACGGGCAGCGTCCTGTGTGGGGACCAGCCGCCCCAGCCCAGAAGCGTCCCCAAGAGGACTATGAGGCCCCCAAGATTCTAACCAACTCTAACACTCTGAGTCACCTCCAGGATCTCGTTGGCCCTCAGTGGGAATCAGTGCATCACATCTGAAGGGAACCCCCCTGCCTTATAGCTTGTCACCAGCCCCAGCTCCCAGGGCTGCTCAGCCAGGGGGCAGGAGGCACCAAGCCCATTCCAGGTTTGGGCCAGTCCTCTCTCAAAGCTGGTGGGAAATTGTCTGTTCACATGGGAAATTACATCTCTAGAGACAGCCACGTTCCCCAGTCCATGAGATATGTAGGTCAGGCTCTGGGTTCCTTCTGCATGACTGCCCCCTGGAAATCTGAGGAGAGTCAGCAGGCCAGGCCCCCACCGGGCCCCCCTCAGCCTTCTCCTACAGTCTGCCAACTGTAAGTGTGTTTATTGAGCCCTGGGTTCAGGGGGTCCCACAGTGAATGGGACAGACCTCTCCTGCCTACTGATTAGAGGGGCCCAGGCAGGACTAGGATGTGGCGACTGTGGCTTCCAAATACCTCTCATCTGCCCTCCAGTGCTGTACCACCAGATCCCCTGACCCCCTCAATAAGTGTACTCCACCCAAGAGAAATAAAGCCCAGCTGGGCCCAGAGCTGTGCTGGGGTGGGGGTGGGGGGTCGGGTGGGGACAGAGACATCTACACACACCACAGAGTAGGAAGCAATGGGGAACTTGCAGTGGGAAGACCGGGGTATGGGAAATGGCCAGCAAGGCCAGCACTGGGGGAAGAGCATGTACGGGGTTTAGCCCAGGCCTGAATCCAGAGCCTCACATTTATTGGCGATGGCCAGTGGACACGTGAGCTGGGAGTGCTAGCACCCCATCACCTATCACAGACCTCATACATAGTTGGGGCTCAATAAAGGGGAGCCCCAGGAATTCTGAGAAGGGTCCAGGGAAAATGAGCTTAAGTCTTCCAAACTCTGCCTCCATGTCCAGAAAGTGGGAAGAATCATAAAGTAATGTGATGATGCCTTCAGATTCGCCAAACCTAGGTGGAGCCTCTGATCCTCACCCCCCCCCCCACACACCCCATCGTATCTAGGCCTCTGGAAAAGTCACCTCTTGATTTTTCCGTTAGGAACATGTGCTTAGGGCACATAAGAAGCAGCCAGTGTGGGCAGGGCATGTTGAGGCATGAGATTCTTCTGTGTCTGGGTTCCTGGGAAGCTGGGTGCTGCGTCCCTTGAATGGTCCGCTGGAGGGTTGACATGTGGCTTGGGGTCTTCCTGAGAGAAAGGCAGGGGCTTCAGCTCAACAGAGGAGGCTTTCTGAAGGAGAGGTACCTTACACATAACTCTTATCCTGCCTGGGATGACATTTCAGTGCACCGTCCTGCTTACTAATAAAAACAAAGGAGCCACGGTTCTCCCAGAGGCTGTTAGTCTAAGGTCAGAAGGCCCTGGAAAGGAGGAGAGAGAGGAGTGGGATGGGGAAGAAGGAAGGTGTATGGAACTCACGTGCTAGAGATCAGGGTCTTTTCCAAATTCCACTTTCTGCCCTCCAGCTGCACCCCGGTCACTTCCCCTTGCTGAGACTCTGCGGGCCAAGTTTCGGTACACGCGGGCATGTCAGTGTAAGCAGGCCTTTAAAAAAATCCTTTTCTTTCAAATCAATGTAAAAATATTCTGCGGTACAGAGCAGATTTGATTAAAAAGGGAAAAGGTTGCCTGAAATATGCCAAAAAAAAAAAAAAATCGAGCTAATGGGAATCTCATTCATTATTTAATCTCCTGCTTATCAGAACAGGACCAAAATGGAATCTAATATGGCATATGCATGGTGTTGTCCTGGAGAGCAGACAGAAGGTAAGGAGCAGGAGGAGGGAAAGACGGATAAAGACTTGCCATTTCACTTAATATATTAAACCGGGCTGCAGGCTTTGAATCAGATTAACGCCAGTAGTGGCGCTGAAAATCCCAATAAAGGTGTGCTTGCATGTATATATAGATGCACACACACGCACACACACATGCGCATACATTTATCTGGTGTCCACACTTGTGCACTACACTGTGATTCACAAACCGCCACGCTTCTGGGCTTTATTAAATACAAATAAAATACGTCTTCCCCCGGCAGCAGCCCACGGGACCAGGAGATCGTGGACGGCCGGGCAGTGCCGTGTCTTGCTCACTTAATGCTGTGCTGGCAAAATCTGCCGTGTTGTAAATATGGCCGGGCAGGACCTGGGCAAACACTCTGCAGGACCCTGTCTGGAGTGGTGATGGGGGCAGGGACAACCGCTGAGAGTCCCTGCGTGCCCAGCTTTATGTATACGGGTGCCTCTCATCCCCATGGCCGCTCCGGAGACAGCACCGTCATCCCTGTCTATCCCACCCCGAGATTCCTATTCTTTTCCCTAAACCGCACGCTCTCCCTCAAGTGTATCAACGTGAGGCCTGCCATCCCGCTTTGCACGCATGGTGAGCTGATAAGCAGGCCAGCAGCGGCTCTCCAAAATTTCCATTTTGTTCAGACAGTTTTCTTTGACCACCCCCAGCCATGCCTGCCTCCACTCCCTGGACTGCTCCATTTCCTCTCTCCCCACTCCACGATACCTCTCCTGACCTCTCTCCCAAAGACACACCTCCCCTCCCCAGTCTGCAGTCTCTGAGGCCCGCAGGCTGAGCACCTGCTGAATACAAAGCCTGGAGGGTCCTGCATTCAAAGAGTCATATTCCAAGTGCAGCATGAGTAGGTCTTCCTTTCCTTCAACCCTGACTCCAAATGGAGCGTCTCAGGGAATATTGCGTCCTCTCAACACGCTTTGCGGCCCCGGTAACAAATGGATCAGGTGTGTTGGGACAGTTTCCCAGCAAACGGCCACCTTCCAAGTTATCTATGGATTATTCAACATGTGGATCCTTGGTGGTCTCACTGACCAGGCTCCCCGATGTCCAACACCCCATCCATCCCCCTCTCCTTCCCATTCCCATTAAGCCCGTAGCACAGGATGGCCAGCCCAGGCTGGAAGAGTAGGAACAAGTGTGGGAGGCAAAGGATTCTTTCTAATAAGGATAGGTGATTTCAATGAGCCGTCACGGGAGCTTATGCTGGGGCATCTCCTGTCTGTCTCCTTTGTGCCTCCTACCAAACCTACACTGGGGTGTGGTGGAGGAAGGCGTGGGGTGGGGCGGGCATGGTCCGACCTGCTAACTTCTTTTCTTCTTTTAATGCCAACCAGGGACAGCTCTCCCTAACTCTCATCTTCTTTGATATTCAACTCGAGCTGTAGGGGAGTTAAAAAAAAAAAAAAACCACACAACAACAACAAAAAAAAAAACAGAGCAGGGCACCAAACCACCTACAAAACAACTCAGCAAGGCAGTTTCTGTAGCAAACCTGCGTCTTATATCTTCTGTGACAAAAAGATTTATAGCAATTTTTTATTAAAAAAGAGAGAGAGAGAGAGAGAGCTGCAGATAATCAGATCTGAGACGCAGAAATGGGAGCGGGGTGGGGGGTGTTATTCGTGTAAGTTATTTTAAAATATATGTTAGGTGCGTGATGGATTTTTCCAACTCCCGGCTGGAGGAGAGCCAGAGCAACACCCCCCGCCCCCCCCCCAACCTGATGCTTGGCCTAAAGTGATGGAAATGATGTGTGAAGGGGAAAGGCAGGAAGGGTTGAGGGCTCCAGGCAGGCAGGAGCTAGCTGGTATTTGGCAAGAGCATGCCCTCCTCACTCAAGCTCCCGCCCCAGGGGCCCAGTAGCTGCCTACAACCCTCTTCCCTCAACAGGTAGAGAGAGACTCTCACTTCCTTCTATAGGGAACGATGCAGCCACAGGCTCTTAAAACCCGAAGCAATCCTAGGACCTCCCCTCACCCCCAAGCCCAGTGTTAAGGTCTCAACTTGGTTTCATAGATAAAGTAAATGATGGTTATAAACAGAAAGGCTCACCCTGCATTTTGAAGCATAAAGATAGGACTCATTGGTCTTGGTGGTAAAGATACACACACCTACATCCTAGTTCTCAGACCCCTCTGGGTCTCCGTGCCCCGGGGCAGAACCCCTTTCCTGGGGTAAAGCAGGAACTGGTATGTATGCACATGGAAGGGACTTTTCTCAGAATGGGCAGAGCTGGGGATGGGCTTCTTGGCCCTGAGGCTGCGAAGGCCTGTGTGCCGAGATCTGGACCAGCCTGAGGGGTGGGAAGGGGGGGAGATGCACATCACCACGAACATGTCCCCACCTGAGGAAATTCTTCCCATGCAGGGAGGCCCAATCCCTTGGGACCTCCAGACAACCTTGTACAACGACTGGCCTTCAACTGTTAGTGAAAACAACACAATGGGAGGCGGGGAGCAGGGGAGGAACTGTCTGGAAAACAAGTTCTGTGAGGAATAGCTGGAGGAACCAGGGATCTAAAGAAAAGGACAGGGGAAATATGAGGCCTGCCTTCAGACACTGACCCAGCCAGTCCAGAGCAGGGGACTATCCCCATGGGCTGAAGGGCTGGGTGCAGGGGCTGGGGGGCCTGGATAGGCCTTATAAGGAGGGGGATTTGGTGGCACAAATATAAAAGACATTTTAGTGGGTGAAGCAGAATAAATAAAAATACTGCAGCAAGAAAAAGCGTGGTGCGAGGGATAGGCAGTGCTTACCCCGCAATTAAGTGCTAATGGTGCTGGGTCAGCCACCAGGGCAGATTCACAGGGAAGACACTAGAAGGGCAAGTGCTTTCCGGGTACCTCAGATTGCACTGTTAAAGCACCCTGTCCCCTCATTGGCCTTGCCTATAAGGCACACACCTTCTATCCTATTCGTCTGAGCCTTCTCAGGATTCCTCCGAGGCCTCTGTGAGCTGAACCCCCCAAGAACCAGAGCGTGTCTGTCAGGAGAGAGGGCTGAGTCATGTCCAGGCACAAGCACCACCCACGTGGGAGTGAGCCCAGGGTTCCAGGAGGATTCTGGGCATCCAGGTGTGCACATGCCCCATCGGGCTAGGCCCGGACTCCCGCTCCCCAAGTTGCCTTCCCCATCTCCCCTCCCCAGACCACATCCAGCCTCTGTCAGTCAGTTAATAACCTGAAAACAAAAACTTAGATCAGAGGAGCCCCAGGTGATTTCTTTGGGAAAGGGGAGGCCTCCTCTGTGAGCTGAGGTCCAGAGAGCAAAGAAGTCACTATGTGGCTGGGGCCCTCTCCTCGGATAGTGAGCCAGCCACAAGCTGGGTAGGGAGGCGGTGAGTCCACGTGTGGCCCACAGGCACGTGCCTCGACGTCTCCCAGTGGAGTTGTAGCTGTCCTGTCTGTGAAGTCCGGTTGATTACACCTGCTCATGGGGCTGCTGGGTGAGTGACCGAGATGAGGCGTGTGGAGGCCTGACCAGGACCTGGGAGGGAATAAAGAATGAGTGGATGGTGGTCGAGATCCCGGTTCAGGTGCAAGGTGTCGGCTGTGAACCACCCTGGCTGCCTGGTGAGGGCCCTGCCTCCTGGGAGTCTGTGTGGCTGAGACCATCTCAGAAGAGGCGATGATGGCCTATTTCTTGAGAGCAGCCTTGGCCCAGAAGGTCCATGTGCTTCTGTCCCGGCCAGGGTGTCTGTCTGTCTGTCTGTCTTACACACACGACGTACCACACATCATTTGAACGAGCACTTATGGAAATGCTGACACATGTCACTCACACTTCTGCCAAGCGCCACGGCTCTGCCAGGAGGAAATACGCAGGATAGCGTCTGCTTTCGCGGGTCTTCCCCTCTGGCACTGTCACACCCTGTCACAAGCTCCATCCAGAGGGCTACACACCACGCAGTCAGACACAGGGAGGGCCAGGCTTGACCCCCCTGCATAGTCCCACACCTGCACAGCAACACAGGCCACCCCAGCAGCACACAGCTCCCATTGTCCCCATGTCACACAGTGTCACATAGTGTCACAAGGTGTCACATGCAAACACGGTTACCCAGTCCATCCGTCCCCTCCAGCCGTTTGTCCCCAGCCCTTCGTGTGGGTCTTGCTGGACTGGGGGAGGGGTGTGGAGAGCAGCAGGAGAGGGGGTGGCCTCGCCTTCATGGAGGGTGACTCCTCGTGTTATTTTTAAACCTTCCCCTCATTTGCTAAATGAGGCTTTTGCTCAGCTCCTCTCAGGGCGGGGGGCGGGGAGCCAGTGGCCTGACAGATGCTTAAGAAATTATGGGTGAAACTTGCTGACTCAGGCCCGAATTACTTGCTGTCCCAGGACCGTATTTAGTCCAGTAAGCGTTGCTGGCTGGCTCACCCGGCCCTCCTCCCTTACCTTCCTCTTCCTCCTCTCTGCCTCCCCCATGCCTGTCTCTGTCCCCCTCCTTTCCCTGTCTCTCTCCCCTCACTCGGGCTGTCTCAGCCCCAGCACCTTTCTCCACCCTCCTCCTTCCCTTCCCCGGTGCCCCTCAGGCTCCCAGCCCCAGCCAGTGAGGGGCAAGGCGCCAACCCCACAGAGCCACGGGGAGGGTGTGGGTGTGGGAGCCTGTGTGCAGTGAAGGGTGGGAGCTGACCGTGAGGTTGGAGTGGGGAGAAGCCAAAGAAGTCTCCCTGGAGGAGGCACACTTGAGAGAGCCTGTACAGACCCTGAACTTGGTAAATGGTAGAATGATAGAAGGACCCTGCCCAGAGAAGGAGCAGCCTTGCCAGTTCTCAGGGCAGAATAAACTGAGTGCAGGGGATGATGGGGGGTTCTGTTCAGGGGAAAGAGGACCATTTTGGATTTTAGAAGTCCCCTTGGACTTGATTTTGATTTATCTTTTTACTTATTTATTGTTTTTTCTCCTCACCTTCTCCCCACCCAGACCTGATTCTTTGCTGAAATAAAGAACGACAAAGAGCTTATTCCCCACCCTATCCCACACCCACATTCCATCTGCCACCTCTGAGCTAGGAGGACTGGGGACAGGGGCTCCCGCCGAACACACAGGGGGGAAGGATGGATGACCCTGTGCAAGCCAGGGCGGCAGGGATCAGAGAAGGGACAGCTCCATGGGCCCAAGAGGGTGAGTCAGGGGTGGGGGGTGGGAGCCAGGCATACATCCCAGGTAGGTACAGTGGAAGGAGTGTTTAGAAGCAGGAACAAGCATCCTTGGGGGTCCAAGTGCGCCTTCTCCCATGTGGGCAACCTCAGAGACGGATGGTAATTTACACGTGAATGCACATTAAATGGCTCAAACCAAACACTGAAAGATTCACCTCAGCAATCTCCTTGCCCGTTCCCAGTACAGTCATTTGCTCCATGGCCTCAGCACCAGTAATGTCTGGTCCCCACCAGATGGCTCTGGGGACCAAAGAGGAAGCCCAGAGGCAAGGAGTCTAGAGGCGCACAGATTGACTGGAGAAGACTGAGGCCCAGAGAGGTGCAGTGATTTGTCCCGGGCCACCAGCAAACTGGTGGCATACTTGTAGTTAGGTTTTAAGGCCAGACAGCCTCCAGGAGACAGCAGGGAGACAGCAGGAAGACCTGGGGTCTGGCTCTGCCTCCTTACAGATCACCGATCACCGCAGGCCCCTGGTCCAGGCCACTCGAGGCGGAGGTGCGAACTACAATGTTTGCATCTCAGTACTGGGCTGGGTAACTGCCTACCGTGCCCAGGGAGGTGATAAGCAGCCTGGTGTGAATGTGGTTGGATGGGAAAGATGTTGAACTGTTTCCTCCTCTATTTCCTCATTCAACTAGAAGCACCTTAAAGGGCTTTCTGGCCCATGGCTGGTGCCAGGGAACCTCAGATCCATGTCACCTGACCCGGGGTCAGGAGCAATGCCTGAGCTGGGCCTCAGGGCTCACTGGCTGGAAGGTCTTGGACAAGCACTTGAACACTCCTTAGCTGTGCTATCCATGGAACTGGCTTACAGGGCTGTTCTGAGAACTAAAGAGTCAACAATGCCTAGACTGCACTTGACCCGTGATCAGCACTCCGCCAGCATGGATTAATATTAGTACCTAAGATGGTCCAGGTTGCACCGAAAGGCTTTTTCCTGAGGCTTTCCCCAACAAATGCTGAGCCCTCACCTTCCCATGGTGCTGCTTTGCCTGACCAGAATGAGGAGCCTTCACACAGTAGGTGCTTGCTAAGGTGCCAGACACGGCCAACCATGCAAAGAGGTCCACCGTCTGGCTTTGCGGTTCAACACTAAAGGAAAGAATGGCCTGGTGGGGGAAGGGCAGTTTCAGTGACCTCTTCCCCATTTCCATCATTTTCTTTCCCAAGTGAAGAAGACACACCTAGATCCCGGGGTCCAGCAGGGACCCCAGTGGGGCTTGAGCATCCCAGCAGCGAGTCAGAGCCCCAGCCAGGACCCCCACTCCATGGCTTCTGTGAACCAGTGAAACCCAGCAGAAGCAGCCGAGGGAGGGTCCTGGGGGCCCCCAGCAGACCCAGCACTGTATGGAGATGGCCCAGGACCCGCTGCGATCAAGCTGTTCCAGCAACGAAACACAAATCAGCCGCCCTCGGCCCTGCCATTTGCCAGAACCAAATTCATGAGCCTCTGATAAATAATTCAGGCTTCTCCATCTGTGGAAAAGTTGGATTTGGCCTAATTTCTCTCATAAACAAAGAACATCATCTGCTCAGAACAGTAAAATAGACACCAGTCAAATTTTAAAAAAATATATAGCCCAGTGAACGTCATCCATTCAGAGTCGAGGATCACGAAATCCAGGTTGCCTTAACGAGTCCGGATGGGCAGGGTAGACTGAGAGCACTGAATCTGATTTGAGAAACTGAGGCTGGGTGGTGGCTCAAAGAAGAGGAGGACGAATTTAAGACCACTGGATGAGCCTAACTCTAAATGAGTCTCCGCTGCCTGAAGTTGGCCATCTGATTTGCTTCTAAGTAGTATTTGCTGAAAGCAAAAAACACCCTTCTTTGAAGTATTCTTGAGAACAAGGGTATCAATCAGAGTTTTCCAGAGAAACAGAACCAACAGGAGATAGATATACACACGCATACTCACACACTAACATATATAATCTATATACGTATCTACCAGAAGTGCATACATTCACGTACGTACCTGATATACACTAATACATAAGTATATATATGTATGTATCTGATATGCATTGCTATATGTATTCACATACACATATAATACATATGAATATGTATGAAAACATTTATTTCAAGGAATTGACTCATGTGATTTTGAGGGGCCTGATAATTCTGAAATCCATAGGGCACACCATCAGACTAGAAACTCACACAGAAGCTGATGCTGCAGTCTTGAGGCAGAATTTCTTCTTCCTCAGGGAAACCTCCGTTTGCTTTGAAGGCCTTTCAACTGATTGGATGAGGCCCACCCACATAATCGAGAATAATTTCTTTACTTAAAGTCAATTTATGTAGATGTTACCCACAGCTTCACAATTCGTCCTAGATTAGTGTTTGGTTGATTAACTGGGTGCTATAGCCTAGTCAAGCTAACACAAAAAATGAACCACCTCTCCAGGTTTGCCTCTGGCGTTTGCTTTTCCCTTGTCGTCTCCGCCTGCTGGTGGCCTAAATCTGTGAGGCTCACCAACAGGGGCAGAAAGCAAAGCGTCAGGGAACGCTTGAGCCTGGGGTTGTGGGGCCTCAGGGAGCATGTGATTGGGGAAAATGAAACCAAGAGTGCTGAATTGGCTTACCCATGATCACACAGCTAGTTAGATGGATCGGTGCGTTCACAAGTCAGGGTCACAGTACCCCTCATTTGGACAAAGCATCTCTTCCTGCCTCTGGGTCCTGGACAGGGTCTTGTGCCTAGAAAAGCACAGGAAGCAACAAGGGCTCCACAGGTGTGCAGGTGTGCAGGTCTGTTACATACCAACCCTTGGCAAGTGGACAATACCTGGTGGGTTTGGGCACCTTGTGTTTTGGTTGTCTGGGGCCTTCTAGACCGACTGTTGTCCGGCTGTTTCCAGCTATCCACCAGAGTGCCGGCATCCTGTTAGTGATCAAGTATTTCTGACAGTGAATTATTCTCCTGTGCATTAATCAGTTTGGGTGTCCTGTCATCTGGCAGAGCGTGGCATACAATCAGGGGCCCGTTGGCGCTGACCTGAAAGCGGGTGTCCTACAGTGTAAGGGGGGGGTGTCCCTTATCACAAGTGGGAAAGTCACACCGTGGCTAAGCATACACGTGTGAGGCGTGGGCAGTCTGCAAAGCAAGTGCACACCCAGGTTCTCTGTTAGTCTTAGCTCCCTAAGAGGGTGTCATTGAAAAGTACGAGATGTGGCAGGAAAAGGGATCCATCCAAGGTGGCCAAACTCGTGGCGGCAGCTCAGGGGACTGCAAGCCCAGTGCTCTGTCCCCCACCAAGCCCACCTCTCACGTGAATCCTCACCCCACACAGTCAGTACCTGTGGCTGGCATTCAGTCCTGCTCTGAGATGCACCAGCCCATCTTCCCAGGGCGGGATTTTCACCATCATCCCGTTTCCCAGCCCCCACTCCCTTCTCACCTCCAAACTTCAGGTGAGGAAGCAGTTTGGCCAGACTACTATTAAAAGGGAAGGGAAGGGAAGGGAAGGGAAGAGAAGGGATGGGAAAGGAAGGGAAGGGAAGGGGGAAGGGGGAAAGGGGAAGGGGAAGGGGAAGGGAAAGGGGGAAAGGAAGGGAAGGGAAGGGAAGGGAAGGGAAGGGAAGGGAAGGGAAGGGAAGGGAAGGGGGAAGGGAAGGGAAGGGGGAAGGGAAGGGAAGGGAAGGGGGAAGGGAAGGGAAGGGAAGGGGGAAGGGAAGGGAAGGGAGGCTCGATGGCCAAAGCTCTCTGGGCCTTCCAGCAGCTCGGTCCCTCACCCTGCACATTTCCCCCTGAAGCACCTGCCCTTTGCAGGGTCCCCTTACAGCCCTGCTGCCTGGCCCAGGCCTGGGTAGGGAGGGACAGGAGGGAGGACAAAACCCATGATCAGGACAGAGGGCAGGGAGGAGACCTTGCTTCAAAGGGCAGAGCCAACCTTGTGTCAAAACAGAGCACATCCAAGGAGCCCCTGAGTTCAGGGCTCAGAGGCAGACTGGCTTCCGGTCCTAGCTTGGCTTCACCCCAGCTAAGACTGGACCTTTTCCCTGATTAAAAAAAAAAAAGCCAGCAATACCTTCCTCTTAGGGTTCTTGCACAGTCATTATTTACAAACACAGAGAGCACCATAAACCAGGAGGCGTTCTTCCACCAAGCAGTGATTGCCCACCCTGGGTCTGGTTTCGGGGCAGCATGACCTGTGCAGCTCAAGAGGAAGTGGCCAGAAGTGACCCAGACCCCCCTGCACAGACTCCCTGGGGCTCCTCAGTTGGGATCTGAAGATCCCAACCCATGCCACCTGCCTGTCCTGCCCCAATCCCGCTTCAGTGCCTTCCCCGCCCCCTTTAGGTTAGACTGGAAACTCCTGAAGGGCAGGGACCGTGCTTTGCCCAGCCCAGCACCAGGCCTACACGGAGCCCAGCAAATCTCCCTGAACAAATGAAGGATCTCCCAACACCCTGAGCACAGATGCACGCTAGGCTCTGCAACAGAGTGAGAGGCTCGGGTGCAGGCGCTGCAGGAGTCCAGAAGGTCGAGGGCCACAGCCAAGCATTGCCCTGCATCAGCAGAGACAGCTGCAGGCCTTGTAGGGTCGGAAGGGGTGAGAGCTTGTGGGAAGCTGGGGAGGGGGGCAGAGATAGCAGCAAGGCACAGTGCACTGAGCTGTAGTTGGTAGAGGCCCCCACACTTACCTCCCTCCCGGTCCTGTGAGGCCCAGCGTCCGGCTGCCAGAGCAGGCAGGCACACCAATGGCACAGCCAAAATGAAGACATCCAGACTTGAGGCTGCACCTTCGGAGACGGAATCCTGGCTCTTGCTACTTTAATTAAGAAAAACAAAAGACATGAGCAGGGCTAGTCTGCCTGGTTGCTGCCCAGGGAGGTGGAAGGGATGGGTTCTTGGCTTCCACTAAGAGCGCTGTCTGCAAGGAACCCTTGATGGTTTGGCTGTGTTGTCAGTGAGACTGAGGTCACAGGTTCACACCCCACATGCAAGGAAAAGAGCCCAAATCCCCTGTCTCAGACTGACCCCAACCATGGCCTCTAAGTGACCCTGGCTCTGTCCAGCTGCCGGTGTCATCCATGCTGACTCCCAAGGGCAATGGCAGGACAGGGCTGCTGCATTCACTCAACCCGTGTTTGTTGAGTACCTACTAAGCTTGAGTCAGTGCAGCGGACACAGCACTGAGCCATGCAAGCTCACAGCTGCTTGCTATGCGCCCTTTATAGTGACTCCTCCTGCTTTTACATCTGTTTTTGTTTGTTTGTAATTCTTTCCAAAGCCTATTCACAACCACCATCTTGAAGCATGTTCTCAATAGCCAAAATTTACAGATGGGAAAAGGGCAGCACAGCTAGGACAAGAATTTGGATTTCCATCTTGTAACCACACATTTGTGGAGCCTTGTAGCACACGCCGTACGGGCACGGGGCTGGTGGGCTGCACCCACGGGGCACTGCACAAGGGAACCTGAGGCCAGCTGTCACAGTGGTGGGCAAGATGGTGGGGGGATGGCGGGTGCAAAGGAACTTCCGACCTCAAAGGACGCATCCCACAAGGTCCCCCGGATGTGCTGAGACTGGGTCCTGAGGGAATATAAGAGGCTAGAGGGCTTGTACTTGTGGGACAGGTGGAGAAAAAAAAACTCGCTCTCACAAATAAGAAGGGTCCATAATTTGGAACCATGGGCTGGACTCACCTAGACAGACAAGAACCAGAAGAGGTACCAGAAGGTGGAACTGTGATAAGTAAATATTCCAGGGAAGAGTGAGAAGAAATTGCTAGGGTCCCTGAAGGGAGTGAGGCAGCAGGAGAGCACCATGTGGTTGGGGCCAGGGGTACTTTGGACCCCAGGCTGGGAGTTTGCACTGGGCACTATGGGCCGTGGAAAGCTCTGGTGGCAGAGCACCTAGATGCCGGCCTCTTTTGTCCTCTGGTGGGAGCACTGTGGCCCTGTGCGGGGCATCAGAACTGGCTCTGGTACTGGGGTATGCTGTGGGGAGTCATCGTGCCCGGGCAGGCAGAGCTGACTCCAGACAACCAAGAGGTCAGTTGGATTGACCTTCAACATCCACACCGGCCAGAAGAGTCTTCTTTCCCCCAGTCTGGAAGCCTCAGGACACAGAGATGGGGACCCCTCCGTGACCTACCTCTCAGGGGGCTTGATATTTTACAAGGGGAGCCCAGAGAGGGGTTACTCGTCCCAAAATGATGAATTGTTAGTGGTGGAAACCAAGACACTTATTCTCCCAACAAAAACAAAATCAAACACCAAAACCACCCACTGTGCATAAAGTGTGGAGCACAGTTACCGGGAGGATGCAGAGAAGTGAACTCAGCTCCTGTTTGTGAGAACCTGTAAGCGTCAGGATGGAGCGTGTCTGCCCCCTCACATGTAGCCCTTCCTGCTGAGGGCACAGACATGCTCCACTGAATCCAGGGATGCAGGAGGGGACCAACCAAGGGAGGGGCATGCTGAACAGTTACCACTCAGGCCGTGGCTGTACATGCTGCAGGACATGTGTGAAAGGACTGCAGGAGGCCTGGACGGAAGAGGGAGCGACGCCCTCCTCCCCACGTGGCTGGGTCTGCTGGGAAGAGGGCGAACGTTCTGTAGGGGAGGTGACCCTGTGAGAAAGTGTCCAAGGCCAGGCAGATGTACATGGGGCTAGAGGGCCATTTTCCCTTCAAGAAGAGCACTCTTCCAGGTGGATGCTGGGGACTGCAATTTGGGGGTTATCTGGGAGCCAGATTGGAGGCCCCAGGAATGGATTCACTTAAGGTCATGTCCTGGGAATGGCAGGGAGGCTGAAGAGTGAGGGGCCATCAGATGGGCTGTGGGAGAGGTAATGCCGGGGGCCCCATGTGGCCCAGATGCTAGGAAGTGTCCCCAGTAGCCAGAGCATGGGCAGGTCAGGCACGCACTCTCAGGGGGAGTGGGCACTTGGGGCTTAGAGATAGCCAGGCATCCCCTGGGGGACTCTTCTGTCCTCCCATGCCTTGGCCCCTCTGCACCCCTCCTTCTTCAGGTGCTGGAGCTGCTGTAGGAGGACCCTGGCATAGCATTATTAAGACATCTGTGTCTCTAATGAAAAGTTACCCGTTGCTGGGCAGGGGAGAGACACAAGTCATTATGAATCAATTTAGCTCTGGCCAGCCATCTGCCCGGGCATCACGTGGGGGGAGCCAGATCGCCGCAAGGAGGGGACAGGCGCTCTCCCCTCCCAGCCCAACCTTTGGGCTGGCTGGAGCACCACCAGGAAAGGACGCTGGACCAAGAGCAGCCTGTCGCCCTGGGGGTCCCCCATCCAGCATCCAGGAGCGCCTGCAGTGCCCCTGCGTTGTGCCCAGAGGGCATAGGCCAAGTCTAAGGGCAAGGTGGTGGCATGGGGTGGTGGTGGGGACGTCCCATTCTGCTCCCCCCCCCCCGCCCCCAGTCCACACTGCTGCCCCTCATCGGTCTCCTGCTCACTTCTCAGCCCTTGCTCCCGCCCCCCCGCCCCTCGCGCCTGGTTCCGACTGGGTGACTGCGGAAGCCCCGCGTGCTCCGGCCACAGTCACGGCTCTGTGGGTACCGAGGCCGGCGCCGCCAGCTTCCCCTGCCGCGTCCCCGCTGGCTGGTCCTGAGCATCTGCCGCGGGCCCCTCCTGTGGGTCGGGGGAGCCGCTCGCCGCTCGGAGGAGCGCGCCAGTTGTCGCGCGCGCCCCGCGGCCCCCGACAAGCTGGCAATTTGTTGTTGTTTGTCGAGTGCTTTTGTCATGCAAATCCCAGAGCCGGCCGCTGGCACCAGGCTCAGAGGAGGTGGGGTGTTTTTGCCTTTTTTTTTCCTCTTTCGCTAGCCTTTGCAGTTGGAATTGTTAGTGTTGTTTAAAATTACAAGAAAAAAAAAAAAGGCAGGCAAAAAATACCACGTCTTTAATTTCACTTGCGCTTAGCATTTGTGGCTCCCCGGTGTGCCCCTTGACTTCAGAGATTGCCAAGGTTGGGGGCAGGGGATGCTGGTTAGAAGGTGAAGGAATCTGTCTAGACCGGCACCCCCATCACGGAGACAGACTCCAGCATCTGGGCTGGGGCACAGAGGCCCCCCCAACCTCACCCCCACAGTGCCTCTGCAGGGTTCAGCCCTCTGATGAGTTGCCTCAGGGGGTGTGGGGCCTCAGCCTGCTGGCAAAGCCCTCCCTCTAGGGTGAATGTGCTCCCTCAAGACACCTGGCAGCTGAAGTCCAGTCTTGCAACCGTGATGTGGTGGTCCTGAGTGTTTCGGAGGGCAGATTCCTGGAGATCCCGGCCACACCCTCCCTCCTGTGTCTGAGCAGCCACTCTTGATGGTGAAAGCTGGGCCCCCAAAGGCCATCTTTGTGTCAGATTCCCATGAAAGGCAGGGAGAAAGCTGGCCCTCCAAAGGGATTTTTGATGAATTCTTGACAAATCTAATAATTCCTGGAAAGCAAAGAATGTTCCCTTTGTGTAACCTTCACACCATCTCAGATTCCATGGTTCTAAGTGGCTTTGAACAAGTCCCAGGTACGCCCATCAGGGAGGTCTGTGGTCTGGGGCGGGCTTTCCCTGCCACGTGCCAGGTTAAACTGGTCACCCCTTGACCAGGAGGTAGTGGGAAGATGCCAGGGTCTTCCGGAGAGAAACTAAACCTCTCCTCAGGCCTCTCTTCTGTCCCCCCATCCGGGTGTTCCCCTACCACACAGCACTTGTATCAGTCAGCTCAGGCTGCTGTAACAGAATATCATAGACCATAGGTTTAAACAACAGAAATTTATCCTTCACAGTTCCGGAGGCTGGAAGTCCAAGATCAAGATGCCAGCAGGGCTGGCTCCCTGGTGAGGGCTCTCTTCCTGGATTCCAAATGGCCTGCTTCTTCCTACGTTCTCATATGGTGGGGAGAATCTGAAGCAAGCTCTCTGGTGTCCCTTCCCTTAAGGGCACTGATCCCACCATGAGGGCCCCTCTCTCATGGCGTCACCTGAACCTGATTACCTCTCAAAGGCCTCACCTCCAAACACCACTGCAAAGAATGAAGCAGGGATGGGGCAGGAGGGGGGGTGGGGCGCAGCTTGAGATGGAGTGACTTCACTCATCACTATAACAGAGAGGGTCTGACTTTGTGAGTTACAGAATGGGTTTTTGGGCATTCAGGTCCAGTGCTTTGGGGACCAGGAATTCCTGGGAGAGCAGCCAGGCTGCACTGGGCAACATCTCATCCGCCTGTGAGCACGAAGGAATTTTTCAAACTCAGGAAACAGCCTGTTGTTTTAAGAAAGGCAGACTCGGGTCTTGCAGGGGCCTCCCCTCTATTCTCTGCGCTTAGACGGTTCTCTGCGGTCAGATTCAACATGACGTGCACAGAGGAGAGGAGGCTTCACCACATCGCAGGCTGTGCACATAAAAACATTCCAGGAGCATTTCAACAGCGCATCAGGGGTTGCCCTTTATGCAAAACAGATGGCCAAGTACAAACCCAGGAGCTAACACAAGGATGGCTGAGAGTGGCATTCTGAAATCCTTTCCTGTGGGTACCCTGGAGTGTGGCCGTGCAGGCAGCGTGGATCCAGGTCCTGTCATTGGTGATGGAACTGCCACCGGACTTAGCTTCCAGCCTTTTCTTCAGTCCTCCCCCACCCCTGCCCCTGGCCCCCATGATGAGCAGATATGAACATGTGAAGCTGAATCACCATCACAGAAGTAATCTTGGTTGAAGGGGAGCAGAGGTTTACAGCCCCCACCCAGGTCCCTCTGAATTCAGTTCCTGTGACCCAGTTGCAGGCAGCATCCTTTATTTACCGTCCCCCCCCCGCCCCCACTCTCAGCTCGGCACACTAAAAGCCACCCTGGGACCAACCGTGCCCTGGATCTGGGCTCTCGGGGTGGGTTACAGCAGATGGAATGATGTCCATCTCAACTGTTTGCCTCCTGTCTGTGCCCAGCACACCTGCTCCAATCCCTGTCCCAGGTCTGCCTCTCTTCTCCCTTCCCTGCCTTCCCTGAGTCCCATCCCCTGGGTGCCCCGCCCTCTGCCCCTCATCTGACCCCCAGCAAATAAGCCCTCTCCAGTCCTTACTGTGTGCCTGGCCCTGTGCAGGAGAGAACTCACTCAGGCAGCCAAGGGAAGCCATGATCTGGTGTGGGAGACAGACCCATGAGCAGATGACAATAATGACAGAAGCATTCCAGGCCTCCCAGCCTGAAAGACGGGACCACTCCCACACAAAGACCATTCTGGAACAGGGGACCTTGTCAATCACTACTTGGGGCCAGGAGGGCCCCCGAGTTCAGAGCAAGGAGGACAGACAGGTGCTGCTGGGGGGCTCCAGACAAGAGAGATCTACTTGCGCAGGGAGGGGGACAGGACTGCAGGCCAGATTCAGCTGCACCGTGAACAGAGGTGTGTCCATGTGCCTAGAAGGTTACAAGAAGGTTTTGGGTCCCCCACCCTCTGCCCCTCTCAAGGAAACAAATATAAATCAGAGCAGAGGAACCTTTTGCCCAGAAGCCTCTCTCTGCTTGCTCCTTACACTTCTGTCTCTGCACCTACAGTCTATGATTTAGGGTCTCCTCCCCAGGTCATCTGTCCTCTGCCCTGTCCTCCCCATGTCCCCTGTCTGATGGCAGCTAGATGGCCAGGCAAAGCCGGCGTGACCGAGGCGGGAGGCTCTGCATTCTAGGCTGCTGTGACAGCTGACAAAGTTACAAGGACAGCGTCAGGGAGGACGGGTGGCCCGCTCCCTCCGGCGGCTGCCCCTCTGCTCCATTCCATTAGGATTGATCAGGCTGGGTCAAGGGTCTGCTGGGACTGCACCAGGCACCTGGAGCTTTCACGATGACTGATGGCAGCACCGCCACCCGCTTGCACCCACCCCACCGCCAGCCCTCACTTCCATCCTGCTCCTCGTGTTAGTGCACATCCAGCTCCCTCCCTCCTGTGGCTCCCGGTCTGACTGCCTTCCTTCTCCAGCCCTTCTGCCCCACCCCCCACCCTCAGCTGAGCCTGGCTCACCAGCCACTTTCTCAGCGGCCATCCACCCCATCACACTGGGCCCTTGCTCAGGAGGCAGCAGGATTGCTGAGGAAGAGAGAAAACCCAGCAATGACCCTTTAAAGAGTTGCCCTATAGGTGGGGTGATAGACCCACCTGCACGGAACTGTTAGAAAATCCAGCCCAACCTAGTGTGTCCAAGAGATGGCTTGAGTGACAGGCTTGTGGGGATGCCACAGATGTTTCCCAGCTCTCATCGTCAGGGCTCCAGGAGCTAGCAGAGGCATCAGGGAGTGAAGAAGAGAAAGAATCAAGTGGGAGAAACTAACACACGGCCACACTGCCTCGGGCACCCCCGTTAAGCTGCACTATGGGCTCCCACGTGGCACATACCATGACCCATGTATGCCACCTGCATGAGGGGATGGGCAGAGGCAAGCGCTGGAGGATGTCCCAGGCCCAGCAGGTCAGGAGGGGCTGTGGCCGGGGGGGGGGGGGGGGGGGGGGGGGGTGGTGGCGGTGTTGCTGCTGCTTCCTCTCTCCTGGGCAGGACAGGGAAGGCCGATGCCCCTGCACCCCGTGCAGAGGAGAGAGCCCCGGTCCCCAGAACCGGGTCACGGGCCTGCCCAAAGGATCCGTAGAGCATGAGCAAGGGCAAGGGACCCAGACCCTTTCCTGCCTGTGCCCTCGGTGAAATGTGTGACTCTGTGAGGTGTGGCTCTGTATGTGAGACCAGTGTGGGTTTGCTGTGCACAGCTTTGTGTGATAGGTGTGGATGTGGCACAGGGGGTTTGCTAGTGTACATATCTGCAAATGTATCTGAGTGTGTGTGTGTGTGTGTGTGAGTGTGTGACACTGTGCACACGCGTGTGTGTGTGTGAGCGGGTATGGGGCGGTGGAGGGGGTGCTGTTCGAACGTGTGGCTGTAGCGTGCGGGTCTCCTAGTTTCCGGGAGGTGGCCACGCTCCCGAGAGCGTGTGTAAGCGAGGGGTACACATGGGCTCTCTGCTTTCCTCCTCCCCTGGGCACCCAGAGGTCCAGCCGTGGTGAGCAAATCACAGCCCAACCCCCCTCCTACACACACTTTTAATCAATTTGGTGCTTTCTTGTCAAGAAGACAAGCTATTTGCTTCCTGAGGATCAGATGGTGATGGATGAAATATAGGGAATAATTAAATTAGCAGTGTAATGGTGGTGCAAACCTCAATTAAAAAAATATTTCCATTGTCATAAAGTCTAGCCATAAATTTTAGGAGCTCTGCATTCCTGCGGCCTGCAGTTCTCGGCAGCTAGACTTGCCACCTTGTGGGTGTGGGTTCCCATCCGGTCCCGGAGCAGGGCAGGGCTGCTTGAGGAAGATTTGAAGCCTGCCCCACCAGCATGCCCCTCCCTGTCCCTGTCACATCTGAGCCAGCCTCTGGCCTCAGCCTGAGAGCTGCCTCTGGCTCCAGCCCCACATTCCAGGTGTGTCCCAGCTCTCAGTCCTCCTGGCCCCTCTCCCTTTTTCTCTGCACTTTAAACTGACCATCGGGAACTTTGTGGGGCTAGCTTCCACCCAGTTTCACTAACACAGGGTCCCAGCCCTGTGGAGGAGGTGTTGGCTCCGCCCCAGCCCCTCCCACAGCAGCTGGTACCTAGGAAATCTCAGTCCACTGACAGAATGAACCACCTTCCACTGGGGAAGGTCCCCTGGGTGGGAGGAGCCAGGATGGAAGGTGTTGAGGTGCTCTAGGCAGCAGCAGAGATGGGGGAGCAGAGGGCATAGAGAAGAAGGGTAACCAGATGGAAGAAGCCCACAGGGTGTCCTGTGGAGGCTGTAGAATGGCCCCCCACTCTTGTGTAGAGGGGATTGGCTGCTCCTCCCTCGGACCATGGCAATGACCGCTCGGTGTATGGCCCATTATGCTAACGAATTACTGTTGCTGTCTTGAGCTCAGTAGTAACTGAGGAGAGGGGCCCATGTGGGGTCAAGTCTAGTCTGGCCCAAGGCACTGCTGTTGGGGGTGGAGGCTGGTGCAGAGAACAGTGGGGAGGAGGATGGGGAGGACAAGACAGAGGAGAAGGGGAAGGTCGAGGAGGGAGAAAAGCTGAGGAGAGAGCAGAACAGGAAAAGCCAGAGCAGCAGGTACGAGGGGCTGACAGTGGGGGGTCCATCTGGGGAGTGGGGACAGTATTCCCCACCCCCATCCCTTTATACATAGCTTCAGGCCTCTTTAGGGTTAAGCCTGACAAATGTGCCAAGATTGGCATTAACCCCTCTTTCTCACCTTCTTTTTCCCCTTCTGGGACCTCAGACCGTCCCTCCCATTCCTAACATCTGCCCCAAAGGAAAGGACTTCTCTAACTCACAGTGTGGTCCCCCAACCAGAGTGGTGTTGCATTGCAACAGGGACAAGGAGGGTGCAGGCCATAACTGATGTAGAGCACCAGCCAGTGGGGAAGGAGGAGGGCCTGGGGAAAGTGGGCACACACCCCTTCCCCACAGCAAGCTGTCTGACACCCGACCCTGGCTCTGCTTGGCTCTGAGTATAGGGCCCTCCCTGTCAGGCCTTGCTTTGGGAGTTGGGGTGTGGGTCTACTGAGATTAGAGCTGGGAGGAGCAAAGGGTTGGGGGGGAATGCAGAACATGCTGATAATCTGTTCAGGATGTTGCAAAATAGCGTCCAGCCCTCAAGGGTACAAGAGGGCCCCAGAGCTTCAGTGAGCACTGCACGGTTCCACCAGCCTGCTGAGGCCAGAAAAGGCCCCAGACCCGTGTGTCCTCGGGGTTCTAGCAAGTCTCTGGGTTTGTCCAAAGTGATTCAGAAGGAGTAGCTGAATCCAGTCCCAGGGGGTGGAGACTGGCTCAGCCTTAGATTCAGCATTAGGGGGTGCTCCAGGATCCTGGATGGCAGGATGGAATGTGAGCCTTCAGGTGACAAGAGGGGACTTGGAGCTTAAGGAAGCAGTTGGCTGGCTGTGGTTCCAGGCACCCAGGGCTCAGATCACAGAGGCGGAGGTTAGCCAGGGCCCGGGGCAGGTTCTGAGGGCCCTTGTCTGCTACTGGTGAGGGAACAGGGCCTGGCCCAGGGTGTGGGTTCAGTTTGGCTGTGGGGCTCAGATGGCTGAGATCCACCCTCTGGAACCCGCCTGCCTGCCAGCCCAGTGGAAACCAATAGGAGGGCGGGAAAGGAAGGGGCCTCCTTCAGCTCTTCTGCTGAAGAGCCTTGGACACAAATAACCCCCAGCACAAAGAACCAGAGGAACTTTGGGGTCGTGTGTGTCCTTGAGCTGCTAGAATCTGTGCCTTGCGTGAGGGTCAAAGCAATATCTAAACATCCCAAGTGAGGCCAGCAGAGGCTGGGGAGCCCTGATGCAGGACATGCATCCCTGTGTACCCCATCTCTCTCTGATGCTACCACTTAGAGCCGAGAAAGCCCCGGAGTTAATGAGAGGCACATTTTTTTTTTTTTTTCTGCTGGTGGTTTCTTTTTCAGGTAAGCGTGAGAAAGTGCACGCTTATCCTATAGGAGGCCATAAAACCTTTTTAATGCAAAGAGAATTCACAGAACCCAACTCTGTACACACCCTGAGGTGTGAGAGCAAAGTGAGGAGGTGAGCGTGTAGTCAAGGGTTTCTTCTTTGAGACCCTAGAGGGGAAACTATTTAGGAAAAGAGAAACTATTTAGGACCATAACAGTTAAAGATTATTGAGAAAGAGACTGAATTGTACCTAGGTGGTTTTTTTCTTTATAGGCTTGTTTTAGAAGACTTTCCAATCTCCTGTTTAATAGCGCCATGTTCAAGTTAATTTAATTCAATCAAAAGTTCTATTTTGACTTTTTCTAAGGATAATTAGTGGGAAAGCGTGTGTTCTCTCTTGGTTAATGGTGTCATCATCTACACTGTCTCCAAACCAGGCCGGCTCGGTGCCGTCAGTGCCAATTCCTCCCCATCCATCCCCTTTTGGGTCCTCCAGCCTTCCCTCCTCCCACCCCCCGGCTTGCCTCTGTCACCTTCCTCCATCCCGTGACCCTGCAGTGTTCCCACCCAGCTCCCCACTACCCACGGCTGGTGGGCTCACCTTCACCCACACTCCCCAGAACCACTTCTCTAGATATAAAACACTCCTGCCATTTTCCCGATGTGCTCCATGCTTCCTGCAGGTAAGGGGAAGGTGTTTAATGCTCATTATGGTCTGGACCAGGCACTGCTGAAGCACCCAGGCTCCTGCTCTTCTTCCAGGAACTCTCTGATCAGCCACATCACTTCTTATCCCTCCCTGTCCTCACCTCTCCCTCCCCTTGTAAGTTCTGACTTAATTCTGTGCGTCTCCCTTCCTGTGGACACATTCCTGGCAAACTCTTGTTTTCTCCCTACTTGCCTCATTCTAACGTTACCTCTTGTGTAAAGGCTTCCCCTTCTTTGAGCTAATTATTCCTTTCTGTAAGCTTCCAGAACACTTGGTTTATTTCTTCACATAGCACATGATACTATCATCTTCCTTGTACATCTATCAGTTCCCCCAAGCAGTCACTCTTTTCAGGGTGGGAGGAGTGTTCCAGGATAGGCCGGGAACATAAGAACAGGTAAATTAAAATAATAGAAACGTTAAGAAAGAAAAATACATTAATTCCTGCCTCTGGAAAATACATCCCAAACAAAAGGGACATACCAAGGTACATATCACCACCTGGTGGCCATCTTCAGAATTGCAAGTTTAGTTTATTTTGATAAGCAAATCCATAAATGTACACTTAACGAAGTAACAGTAAATGTCACACTTGAGAAGTATGAAAATAACAGCCTGGCCACTTGACACTCTTGCACGAAGGTAAAAGGTGTTAACTGATAAAAATACTTTGGGAAATTGCTAAGTATATGTTGAACACAGGCTACATTGTCCTGTGTACAGTGAAAGAGAGAGCTCCCTGTGCAGCTAGAGAAACAAGATTCACACATGGAACGATCAGAGAAACATTCAGTATAGCGAGTGAGTGGCACAATGTGCAACAGAAATAGCCTTCTGGACAGGACAAGAACCTGGAGGTTCTCAACGCACAAGGCAGGGTTTGAAGAATGAATCGAATTAGAATATAGCCAGTCAGCAGAAGGGTATTTTGGGTTGGTGGGCTGAAGAAGGGACACATTTGTTCCAATGGCTATTGGCCTTTCAGATTAACTGAGCTAAGTTAAAGGAGGCCACTCACTCAGCAACCACTCTCTCCTGATGTCCTATCACTGCCACCATCGCTATTGGTGACCCATTAGAGGTGATCCCATCTTCTTAACCAAAGGTCTGACACACAGTCTGACAAATGTAACTGTATGTACAGGGACAAAGGGAGAGGAGATTTGGAATGGGGGTTGACCCCGCTAATCTGAGACTGAGATGTGTGGATCTATACTCATAAGTGACTGGAATGAAGGATAGGAGGCCACTGAGGAGGGCAGGTGACTCAGGGAAAACAGAGACCTAGGCCCAGGTTCAGGAAGGAGCAAGTAAATCAGAAGGGGTTCCTTAAACATTCGTCTACCCCAAAAGTTCCATTACCGTGGGTGAGGTGACAGTAGCCACACTCTGGCCACAGTGACCTGTGACATTCCCCACTTATTTTTCCTACCACCTTCACTCTGTTCTAGCACCAGAGGCCTGTCTGGGCTAAGGCTTCTGCAATATCTCTTTTCTCACACGACTCCTGTCATGGCCCCAGGCCATCCGGGCACCTGTAAGAGGCCAGAGGCCAGCGTCTGGGGCCTGTCTAGGTTATGGACGGAACCTGCTGAACCACAGCGCTTGCTGGTTCCTCCACTGCAGACTGGCTTCCAGCCCTGCTCACCCGCCTTTGTCGCCTTTGTCGGGACTGGCCACAAGCCCCTGGCAGGAACCCCCCCCTCCACCCTGCCCCACCTGCACCCTCCCTCCTCGTCCCCATTCCCAGCCCCACCCCCTCCCTCTCCGGAGCTGAGGCCGGCCTGAAGACAGATATTAATGTGCAAATTAGCACAACCCGACTGGGTCCAGATTGCCACTTAGAATTTGCATATTAATAAATGTTTTTGTGACAGCATTTAACAGCTCAGGAAGGACAGAGAGCTTCCCTTCCCCCACCCCCATAAGCAAAATAACAAGACTTAGGAAACCAGACTTGTCCCCCCTCCCATCACCCAACCAGCACGACTTCTTTCCATCCATCCATCCATCCATCCATCCATCCATCTCTGTGTCGCATCCGCCCAGCCCAACCCGGTGCCTGGCATTGAGCTCCTCTGCCCAATTTCACAATTAGCCATGGAAAAGGCATAGCAAGCTCAGAACCATGGGAGGGGCTGCTCAGAGCAGCAGGGGACACTGTGGCCGGGGTGTCTGGAAGAGTCACCAGGGGAGGAGGACCCCGCTGGGCCCCAAGAAAGGACAGGCAGGATGGGCCAAAGGAGATTCATTCTTTCCAGAGATCCTGAAGGTCCCCACCTTCACAGCCAGCAAGGAGGAAGGAAGAGCCCTGGACTAGGAGCCAGGAGCCCTGGCTCTATGCAGGTCTCCAACATAACTGTCCCAAGACCCAGCACCTCTTTGAGCCTCTGTTTCCTCTGCTATAACACAATAGGGTTAATACCCGACTCTCAGGACTATCACAGGCATCGAATTAGATAACGGATGTGTACGTGCTTTGAAAAGAAAGGAGGGGTTTACAGATGCCACATGGCATTTGGCATGGGAGGAAAAAATCCTGGGGCTGCATATTTCAGACTTCTGTATTATACATGAACCATCTGGAAATTAAGGATTATGTATAATAGAGTTTTCAGCTGGCTGAGGATTGCCTCCTTCAAGCATCAAAACTTTTACACTGTCGTTCTAACGACTTAGAGGGAACATCTCTCTAAAATGTATTCCAAGTGCCCTGTTTTCTTATTCCATGTACCACATCACCTAAAGTTTTCCTCCTGGCCCGGGTTCGCCTTTCCCAGGGTGGCGGTGTCTAGAATGCCAGGAGGAGAGGGGGCCGTTCTCCGTGCAGGAGCGGCCACTGCCCACTGCTGTGCTCCGAAGGTTCCTGCTTCTCCCAGTGCTGGTGGCTCTGCTCTGTCTCTTGTGATTAAATCAGTGGCTGATCAGCTCTGATAACAGAGACCAGGATCACTGAGCTTCACACAGTCAACCAGGAGCCTGCACGTGCTGGACTGTGTTCCCGGCGTGGGAAATAGTAGTGACCAGATCATGACACTCACGTTTCTGTGGAGGGGAGTGGAGGAGTCACTTGTCAACGTTGTTTGTAAACTGTTCCTCCAGCGGGTTTTCTATGAGCAAAGTGCGCAAGAGTTTTAATGCATGGACCATAAATATTTTACATTTGTCAAATCAATGAAGGGATTAATAAACCTTGGAGGCCTTTATGACCTACTTGCTGGCTCTCTTGCGTTCTAAAGAATGAGAAAGCTTGCTTACCAGGCGCACTGTAGATGGAAAAGGCATTACGTGTGTGCATGTGTGCACAGGTGTGTATGTGTGCATGCACGCGTGTGTTTGTACATTCACCGACCTTTGCCTGGTTGGAAAGAATAAACTGAACTTCTAGAAACAGCAGGCAGGAGGTGCCGCCTTCTCCCCCAGCACCCAGAGTAAAAGAGGGAGAGGGAGAAGCCGGGGTCTGTAGTTGCCATGCATGAGAAGGAACCTGGTTGGATCATGGACCAGCTGTGTGTGTTGGGGGAGGGAAAGATGCTGAACCTCCCTGGATCTGTGCTTTTCACTTTCTACAAGGGGCTTCTCCCAAGACTGATGGAGAAGAATAGTGGTGAAGCGCTCAAGAGCCAGACTGCTCTGGCTTTACTGCTGATACCAGCTCGATGCGCCTGGACAAGCTGTCCAACCTCTTCGCGCACCGGCTTTCCCATCTATAAAATGGGATGGTGACGGCCCTGTCCTCTCGTTGTGGAGATGTTCTCTGTTAACAGACACCAAGCACCTGAAACAGTGTCAGCATGTAATAAGCTCTAGGTAAATATTTGCTATCTTGATTTTTGCTTTAACTTCTTTACTAGATTTAATGTAAAGAGTGGTCCTTCGGTACTAGTTGTTATCTCTGTGTCACTCCCAAGCCTTAGGGTCCTGCTCCCAGGACTTGGAGCAGGTGGAGGCCTTCTTTACAAGCCCCTGGGCTGCCTCCCCTCTCCCTTCCTGGGCCCACAGTATATATTCAATCAGTGTTGATGAGCGAGAAAGAGTTCAGGCTGAGACTGGGACCGGAGGGTCTTGCTGTGAATTCTCTATGGATGCTGAAGAAGCGGGCCAAGCAGAAGGGAGGGCTGGGGGCCAATGAAAATCTGAGCCTTAACCCACATGGCACCTGGGGGCACAAGGGTCTCCCCTGTCAGCGAATCAGCCACAGGACATCCTCTGAGCTCAGTTTTAAAGCTCTAGCATCCAAGTCCTGGCCTGGACAGTGGTAAGGATGAGGAGGACTACAGGTTACCACTCTGCCATTGGAGAAACCCCATTCAAACGGAAGAGGCAAAACACTCCTCTATTTCCCTTTCTGAGGGAATGCTTGTGTGATGAGTGCTCAGTCCCTACCCTAGGGTTCCCACTTGTCCTCTGGAACCTCCATGTGGTGTGATTCAGTCTTGAGCATTCTAAGAGCTTGGAGCCCAAAGCAAGAAGGCCTAAGCTGAGCCTAGATGGAAAATAAAGATTTCATCCAGTTCTCCTTCAGAGCTCACCTCCAGGAAGCCTTCCCTGATTATGTGACAATTGCATACATAGTAGATTGTCTACATTCTTTACTCCAGGGTGACACCTTGAAGACCAGGACTGGACCTTGGCCCAGCATTAGTGCAGGCCTTGACATCCAGAAGGCCCTTAATACAGGTTGTTAGATGTTTGGATGGTGGATAGAGGAATGGTTGGATGGAAGGATGGATGAGTAGAGAGAGGAATGGTGGATGGATGGGTGGATAGATAGATACATATATGGGTGCTAGGTAGAGGGATGGGTGTATGGATGGATGCTGGATGGATAGATGGATAGCATGTGGAGGGATGATGAATGGCATTCTTACAGAAGTGTATCAGGAATGGTGGAGGCCAGGGTAAAGAGGAGAACATGAGTATGGGGTTGGACAAGGACACTGTGGGGATCAGCTGGTGGGAACAGTGGGGAAAGGGAGGTTACACACGGACTTTCAACCTGAGGCCCAAAAGAAGAGATCTCGGCACCACACAGTCCCAGGAGATAGTGGCAGATAAAGCGGGGAGTGGGGTGAGTGGTGTTTGGCTGGCCACGGGAGACATGGCAGCTGGTCCAAGAGGGAGGTGAGGCCAGAAGAGCTTCTCTCTGCATCTCCAAAGTCACAGCAGGTTTGGGAGGACCAGCCCTGTCCCCAGTGACTCACCACCCTTGGGCTCAAATCAAATACAGGACTGGGCAGGAGGGTGGGGGCAACAGCCCCAAGCTGAAAGGAGCCTCAAATGCTAGCTGTGGCTCAGTGGCAAACATGGGCATGAAGCCTGGTCCTGAACTGACAGACCCGTGGGACTCTCCAGGCCTTGAGTGGGAGAGCGCATCCCCAGGTGAAGGGCCCCGGGGCAGAAAGGCCGCTTGGGCTCCTTGGCAGCCAGACACTGAATCCACTACCCCCTGCCCGTCTCCAACACCAGGTGCCACACACACGAAATGGAGATGAGGAGGGGAGGGCCGGCAGCGGGCCATGGGATGTCTTAAGCACCCTCTCAGGAGAACCCTCTTCAGCTTTGCTCATATACCAGCACAGGCAGGAAGTCCTTCCCTGAGTCTGACCTCCATCCCTCTTGGTGTAGTTGTAAATGAAGGAGCAGAGGGAGTCCAGTTGGAGGTTCTAGAAGACAGTTCCCAGAATTTCATATAATTTCTCTAGGGTTAGGAGACGTTAAAGGGCTTTTCTGTCCTCAACAGGGCCCCAGATCTTGCTGGCTCATTCAGGAGCAAAGGACTGTACTTTTTTTCTTATGGCCTCTTATTTGCAATGCCAGAGCTGGCCATTATGGAGGTGATTAAATTTAAAGACACTGCAGTAAACTCTAGCCTACAAAAGGCAGCCAGCATCATTAACACGTAATTGGAAGCTAAGTTTAATGAGGTAAGAGAGAAAAAATAATATGTACAGTCCCTTTTAGGGTGGCCACCACACTTTCAATTCCATGTTCTTCCTCAGTAGCGCCAGCTGTGAAAGTCTGGCAGGAAGGCATGCCTCACAGCCAGCCGGGACACCAGGTGATGGAGAGCAGTGTGGCATGGTCAGACACAAGGTAGACCAGTAGCATACTGAGAAGGGAGAGCAGGAGGTTAGTTAGGGTGGGAATAATGAGGGTGGCTTTCTGGGGAAGGAGGTTATGTCAGCCTTGACGAGCACAAAAGATGAGTTGATGCCCTGAAATTAGGAGCTCAGGAGGTGCTGGTTGCCCAGGGTGTCTCGGCCTTCCAGGACACCCCCCCCATGCGACCCCCCCCATGTGGACACGGTGGGGGTTGGGAGTGGTGCACCCCCAGATGCTCCTTCCCAGTCAGGCTAGAGCTTGCTCAGTTGTGGTTGCACTCCTCAAAGATCTACTGTCCCTTCATGTGTGGGTTTTCGTAAGACCCTAGAAAATAAAAGCATGGCTTACCCCCAAGTGCTATTTCCCTTTAATTTGGGGTTTATAATATATATGTGTTTATTCCGTGGCAATGAATGCTTCCAAGGGACTTGCTTGTTGCGAGCGAGCGTTGTCTGATTTATTTCCTCTAGACGCTCTGAGAAGGATGTGGTTGTTAATAACAATAATGCCGCCCATCTTACAGCACTCTCTGCTTTTCGGGGCATTTTAAAATCCATTATCCTATTTAATAGAATTGTAGACTCACAGGGAAATTGTAAAGTCCAGGGAGTTTGTCCTTGGCCACCCCTACAGCCTGCCAGCGCCTGCCTCCCTCCCTGGGCTCCCAGCTTCTTCTGCTCCAGCCCAGCAGGGCCACTGTGAGGCCAGACCCCTCACCCTGTGACCCAAGCAAGGAGTGGCCACACATGGGCCTTTCCACACCCCCTCTGCTCTCCTAACCTCTGCCCAGAGTCAGGAGGAGGGCTCTGGTACCAGAAGGACAGCGGGGAGACAGGGACAACTCTAGAGCCAGGTTTGTCCGGCCAAGGGGGCAGGGGGACTGGGCGCTGACCTCTTAGGTCCTAGAGGTCAGGAACAAGGAGCGCAAGCCTCTGGGAAGTCCAGCCCCTCCGTACCTGGGGGTGTGCAGGGGAGGAGCCCAGCTCCCTCTCAGGACCTCAGCTATCTCACCCCTTCCTTACCTTTGCAGGCTGCCCTGGGCTCTCTTAACCCTCCCCTTTTCTGCCCAGATTCCTTTGAGTTCCCACCTCTTCTTGCTCCTCCTGTCCCTCTCCTGCACACCCTGCCCTTGTCCTTTCTGCCCATCCTATAGTCCCCCAGCCCCACCCCAGGCTTCAGCGGGGGGGATGAGTCCCTCTTCCTAGCTTGGCAGCCTGAGTCCCCAACAAAGCCAGTCCCAGGCACTGGCTCAGACCCCAGGGGCTTCCAACGTGAGTATTCAAACCATTTCCCCAGGAGCACACCTCTGTCTTTCCTGACAGCCTAGTGCCAAGAATCGGGTGATAAGCCCGTTAGTGCACATTCGTTTTATTTTCTCCATCTTCTCTTCTGGCTATTTTCTCGGTGCCTCCCCTCACCTCTAGGGCCTTCAGAAATGACCTCTCAGCTGGCACCTGCCCAACACCATCCCACATCCGGTGCTAGCACATTAGAATCACCAAGGAGCTGCAAACACATCCCTGCCAGGGGGCCAAAATACAGACTGAGGTTGAATTAGTCTGGGATGAGTGTGTTTTCTTTTTTTTCCCCCCTTTTGTTTTCCTTTCTGTTTTTGAAGCTCCCCAAGTGGTTCTCAGCACAGCTGAGCTGGAGGCTGCTGACCTAGTCCTTTGGCTGTGTAGACCTCAGGGCCTCATATATGTAGGGTGGTGGCTCCTGCAGAATCTGGGAGGTTGTCCTCAGTCGGTCAAAGGGCCTACAGCAGAGTGTTACCCATGCCCACCCACAGGCCGTCAGACACTTGTCCTTTCCTGTCCCAGCCCTATTCCTGCCTTCCTGCCTCTCAGTAATAGCCCGCTGTCCACTCTCTCCCTTCCCGTGACCCTCCCTCCTGTGCATCCTGCTGAAATACACCATGTGAAACCTCATGGGTACGGGTACGTACGCAAGAGGTAGGGAGGGACTGTCTGCTCTACTTTCAAATCTCCAGGTCCACCACCTTGAACTGAAGTCCAGGTAATGACCCCATTTCTTATCAGGCCAGAGGAAAGCTGAGAGCCTGCCCTCCCCCTGCAGCCCAGGAGGTGTCCAGGTCAGCACTGCTGCCTGCTTTGCAGAGGCCTCTGGGGCCTGGCCCATTTTCAACCAAGGCAGGGCCAGACCCCAAAGACTCCTATTCTCCAACCCAGAGCTCCAGGTCCCTGGGTATGAGGTATCTTGGCAGAAGAGAAGTGGGGAGGGGCCCTCTTGCAGCCAAGTCTTCCTGGAGGCCCTCCTGGAATTCTTCAGCACTCAGCATGTACACATAGAAGCCTTGAAGGCCTGAGGAAGACTGTGGTCTGGCCAGAGGGATGGGAGAAGCGGGGAGCACGCCTGGGACAGGGCAGAGTTGCAGGTCCCAGCAAGAGGAGCGCCGGCGGCAGTGTTTACAAAGGGCTGTTTACAAGAGGAGGGCTGGGCTTCAGGGGGCATGACTCTGGGGAAAGAAGGGCCACTGGATCCAGAAGAGGTCTGGGGCAGACTGTAGAGGAAGGAGGACTGGACCGAATCCCCAGGGGGCAGGGAGCCACAGAAGCTCGTGAGAGTTAGGGGACCCCTAGAGGGCCATGGTCTGGAGAAGAGGGGGCTGCCAGGTGGGGAAACAGCTGGACTAGGGGTTGTGCTTGCGGGAAGGGATGAGGGCTGAGAGGGAGGAAGAAGAAGCAAGGCAGCCAAGGGTGCACTGCACCTGCCCTCTGGAAGCTTCAGGTGCCCTCCTCATTAAGAACCCCGTCTCTGCTCCGGACTAACCTGCCTCCCAGTCTGGGCTCAGTAAAGGAAATTGATTACTTTCCATTGCAATTAACATCTGGTCCTGGGTCACATCCTTAGGATAATTTGTTACAGGAAAAGCAAAGGAACTAGCTACTAGGTAATAAAGTTCTTGTGGACCCAATTAAAGAGCCCTTCTCCAGCCCCAGCTGAGGGGCTGGGACCCGGCAGCATCTGCCAGGCTAGAGCCTGGGGTCGGGGAGACAGGGAGGGTCATCAGAAGCAGATGTTAGGGGGTGAAAGAGTAAGGGAGCTTGGCCCTAACCCAGCCCCAATGCTGTACTCCACCTCCAGCTCCCTGCCAGGCTGTGGCAGCAGGGCGAGGTGCCCCCTCAGACTCAGGTTTGCGTCTTGGCTGCACCACCAAGGAAAGCCACTTCCCTCCCTGTGCCTCAGTTCCCTCTCTGCTCACAGGGCTGAGAGAGGAACCTATTGGAGGTCAGTGAACGCTGGCAGTTTGGGCGACTGTGAGCCCATTCCATGCTCCGGGGCCACAGCTCAGTCTGGGTGTGTTACATAGAGTGTTTTCCCTCCCTCCCCTCTCAGGGGACCCGGCTGCCTGCCCCAGGATGAGACCCTGAGAGCTGTCCAGCCAGCTTTGTCATGTTAGTGCTTTTTTCATTAGTTCTTCAACCCCATCACTGAGCATTTTTGTAAAAGCCCCCAAAGTTACCTTTGCAATTCATTTGTTTGCCAGGCGGGCAGATTTACGGCAGGTATCTGTATAAATATTTATACTCTGCAGCAAGGAGGTTTTGGAGGACACACACACACGCCTTGTGCCCCCACCACCACCCTGGGCACAGCCAGCTCCATCCCTCTGCCCAGGCCAGCTGCAGCTGGTGGATGAGTGGGGGTCACCCCATGCACACACTCAACCTGAAATCACGCATCCACATCTGAAACACACCCACGTGCACCCTGTCATCCTGCTGGGCTGGGCCCTGTGCCACCAATTCACACCCAGACAGCAGCTCCCTCCAGCTGTTACACAGAGGCAAGCCCACAGCTTGGAGAGACAGGGCCAGACCCGGGACCGCACAGCCAATAAGAAGCAGAGGCAGGTTTGAGGTCAGAGCTGTGCAAGGACAATGCTTCTCTGCTCTCTGCCTCCTTCCCATGAGGGGTTACCTTCTACAAAAGAGGACACTGGGCAAGAGGGGGACATGATGGCCTTCCTGAGGCTTTTCTGTCAGGATTGATTCAGAACAAGCCCAGCCCCTGAGACTCTGAGAGCACTTGGTGGGAGAGGGCCCCACCGTGTGTACACCTGGGGGCAAGACCCAGGGAGACCCCACTTCTGTGCACTAGCATGTTATGGGCAGCACTTAGACCTGAGCAGCCCCCACAACAGGCCGGGAGCCTCAGGGTGGCCAGAGAAGGTGAAGACCAGAGGGGACTGGAAGAGTCAGGAGTCCTCCTGCAGGGTAAGGACTGTGGGTTCGGGCCCCCCAGCCAGGGGAGGTAGGCACTGCCATCAAAGTGCAGTCAAGATGTGATGGCAGGATAGCGAGGGGCTGGCCTTTGGCACATGAGCCCGGCTGGGCACAGGACTCACACCCCAGCCGCCTGCTCTAAAAATCAGTTCACTGAACTCTACCCTTTCAAATGGTTAAGGTGGTAAATTTTATGTTATGGTGTATTTCACCACAATTTAAACATTTTTTAAATAAAATAAAATCTCACCATCGGGGAACTTAAGACAATAATAATAAAAAAAAAGAAGAAGAACAAAGAAAATTAGTGGTGTGGAGCCTGCATGCGTGCGGGGCCAAGGGCCCAGGGGATGTGAGGTAGGAGCCTGCAGGGAACTCCCAGGCCGAGCTGTGGTTGGGAGCTCCTCGGCTCGGCAGTGGGAACAGCTGTCTCTCTAGCATGTAAATTGCTGTGGATTTGGGTAAAATGCACACTCCCAGTCCATTGCTCACCTCCCACATTATCCTCTCGAATTTTTCATTTGGTGAGAGCTGATGTATGGTGGCTCATCACTCCCCAGTATTATCGTTCGATTAAAGCAGGCCTCTAACCCAACTGCTGTAGATCACAGGGCTGCCTGGATGCCGGCGCTTGCCTGAGGCTGTGGCGGTGGGCGGGGCCTCTTCACCCGCCCACCTGGGCCTCTGCCATCCACCAGCAGCCCGGCAGGAGCCCTCGTGACTAGGACACCCCCAACCACCCCTTCTGCCCCTGGCTGGCGTGATGCCCCCTCCTGGATGGCCTGCCCAGATCCTCTCTGGCTGGCTGGTTCCCATCCATTCTGGCATGTCAGTCTCCCCCCAGCACTGATGCCCCCTCCCCTCGAGGCTAAGCCATCTTTTCACCCTGGGCAAGGAGGTGCTGGGACACAGCCAGGTCTGGGGGGCCTTGGACATGCTACTGGGCCACTCTGCACCTCAGTGTCTTTATCTGCAAAATGGGGAATCTAAGTGCCACTCTCACAGGATTTTCGTGACAATCAAGTGAGTAAATAAGCACATCTGCTGATGGTGGGAAATGCTGACCATCACTGTCACTATTACAGTGTTCTTTGTTCCAACAAAGTTCCTCAAAGGGCGAGGGGCTCTGTCTCATGCATCTTGATTTCCCGCATGCAGCCCTTTGCTGTGTTGGGTAGGGGTGCAGGGATGACGCAGTCTGTGGCGGTGTGTGGGTGGGGTGTCACCCCCTTCCACATGGCTCTGCCATCACTTACCAAGTGGGGTCCAGTCCAGCTGCTGTCTCTCTGGGTCCCCTTGGCATCCCCCTGCGTATCTTCTTAGAAGGTCATCATTCCTTCCTAGGAAATCATCATTTCCCTGCGTATCTTCCTAGACTGTTGTGAGATGTGGAGGAGACAGTCTCCATGAACATACCTTACCTACCTGTAACGAGTGTCTGGGTTGGGTTGGGTAAGGAGTGTCGAGGTTGGGTCAAGTCTCCTTGGCTGAAACCTTCTGATAATTGGAGCTCTCGCTGGTCTCCTGGCATAGTCCCCACCCCAGCCCACACCAATCACTTGCTCAAGCAGGGCCCTGCCCACAGAGACAATGCCACTCTTTCCGAGGCTTTATTGTCTACGCTGTTTTCAACAGGCTCCAACTACACACTTAGAAAGAAAGAGAAGAAACGTGTGCTTAGGAATGTCTGAACTGTGTCCGTCCCCAGGCCAGTCCTGCGTTCACTCTGGCCCCGGAAACTTGTTGTCCCTGGGGCCTTGAATCGGGTAGATGTCTCAGTCACCCTCATCGCTACCCCCAGGGCCCAGCACTGCCAAAGGACTGCCCCAAATCCTCCCTGGCTCTGTTTTTATTCTTTCCTTGGCCAGCCTTTTGGTCACACTCGCTTGGGATTAGCAGAGTGCCTTGACTGCCCCCTCCCAGCTTCTGAGACTCCAGGTCCTACTGGCAAGACCATGCCTCTTCTCTCCCTTCCTCTCAATCCAGGAGCAAACTAAGAAGACCCATTAGGATCCTGGCATTGCTCGAGGAGCTTTTCTACATGTAGATCATGAGGAGATCATGTGAGGACTTGCATAGAAGGAAGGATCTTTCCACCAGAGCTGTGGCCACAGTCCTGGAGAAAAGGGGGTGCTGGATGAGACGTCCACAAAGGGTTCACCCCAGGAGGATCCACTGCACATCCTCAGAAGCCAGGCTTCCCAGGCCTTCTGGTCAGTAATCAGAACACTCCCAGGAGCTTGACACCCTTTGAACTACTCTAGGGCTGGTATCGTGGATATTTCAGCTTTGCCTGCTCCTTTCTAACATGTTTGTTGACTGACTCTTGGTTAATAGTCTTTGAGGAATCATGACAAATGGGAATGATGTCGTGAGGCCAAGAGAGGCAAACGTAAGTCTGACTTCCACCAAAGAGAAAGGTGTTTTCTCAAGCAACAAACCAGGGAGTACGTGTCAGCCCTCAGCAAGATTCTAGAATAGACAGCATGTGAGTGCTTAGAGAAAGAAACAGTTGTCCTTAGGGCCTCCCAATAAGCCAGGCAAGACAATTTATTTCCTTTACTGACAGGTCAATTTGACTTGGGTGACCCTCAGCAAGTTTTCTCCTGAGGATTTGTGGACAATCAAGGAAGAAGAGTCCGGATGACAGAATAATCAAATAGGTCTGTAATTGGCAGAAGACCTGTTCCTAAGGCATAGTGGCAATTAGGAGGGTTATCAACCCGGGAAGGTGTCTCCAGGATCAAGAAGCTGGCTCTGGCCTTGGTACTGCCCTAATCTACATTGTTATCAATGACTTGGCTGCAGATCTGTTGGTCAGACTGACTTGAATTTTCAGATGGCTTAAAAGTGAGAGGAAAGATGCACCCATTAGATGACAAAACAAGAATGCAAACATGTCTCAGCCGATGAAAGTGATGGGTAGGATCCAACAAGATGAAGTTCAGTAGGGAGAAAGGTAAGGCCTTCCCCTTGGGGCTGACATCCTCACTGCAGAAGCACAAAAAGGGAAGGTGTGGCTTCAAGCAGGTGTTGACAGCTCAATAGTTGTCTTTAGTATAATGTGGCTTCCCCAGAACCTAATTGCATCTTAGACTGCATTAAGACAAGGGCAATATGGAGAAGGAGGAAGCGCTGATCCCACTCTGCTATTGAACTGGGACCCAGGGAGAGGTTGGAAAACACTGAGTGTGTTCAGAGGCACTTTCCATGCCTGACACATGCCATGACTTAAGGAACCAGCCCTATTAAGTTGAGGGAGGACCAGCTGGGAAAATGGTCATTCAAAGACAGTCCCAGGGAAAAGGAGTGTTTCCTGTGGCTCCAAAGGATAAAATTAGGGCCACTTATGGAAACTACCAGAAGTCAGATTTCAGGCAAACATTAAAAGCATACTAACTTGCATTGCTGGCAAAGGATGCACGGTCACTGTGGTGGGGTTAAGTTACTGTACGTAGACAAACACATCTCAGAGAGGGGGTCGTTTAATGGGGATTTATGGTCAGGACAAAGAGAGGCTGGATGGCCTCAAAATTCCTTTGCAAGTGCACGTGGGTTCTGTGATTCCTGTTGGGGTGCATCAATCCCAGGGGCACTTTCACCCTACCATATACCTTTAAGTGTTATTGTTCTGGTAACACGCAAGGTCAAGGTGGATGGAACTGGTGGACAGAGTGGAGCCCCTGGCCCTGCTTCTGACCAGCAGAATGAATCCATTAATAATATAACCCTGGGGAGATGAACCCACCATAGACAGAGAGAGGCAGCCATCCTCTCCTACCTTTCCTTGGGCTCAGAAAGTGGGGTGGCTGGTACCCCAGAGGGAGGAATGAAAGAGCTCTGTGCCCAGAGCTTTCTAGGAAAAGTGTCTGTTGGACTAGGGGCTGAGGACTGTAGTGGGCTCTCAGCCTGTGGGCTTTGGGAGTTAGGGTCCAGGGGCCTCTCTGTCCTTGTTCCTCTGGTTTCAAGCAGCAGGTGACTTCTGTTTTGAGGGAACACTTGACTGAGGCAAGCTGGGGGGTCAAGTAAAGCTCTGAAAAGAGAGAGCAAAGGCTTTTCTCAATCTCATTCTGAGGAGGTGAGGAAGGGAGTTGAGGCTTCCTGCAGTGAGCACAGTCCAAAGTCCCAGGGCACAGAGGAGACAGGCAGGGGCCTCATGCCAGGGGCACAGTGCCCTGTGTATTCCCTGAGCAGTGTCTCTCAGAATTTGCAGTGGTGGCTTGGTCCCCAGAGAATGCAAGTCCAGGGCCTGGCCTGGCTTGGGGAGAAGGCGTGAAAAGGATTGGAGAAAGCACTGATTCTGGGGGAGTCACTGACACCACACTGCAGAGGACCATGAATATCAGACCAAAGGATTTAGACCTAATCCTTTGGCACTAAGGAGCCGTAGCATGTCTTTGAGCAGTTGAGAGGTAGAATCAGGCATAGGTGTGGGGCAATAAGCAGTGGAACTGGGTTCAGCAGTGGTGAGACTGGAGAGGAAGGGGCAACTCCAGAGTGTTAAACTGCAAATCTAAATGGGACCTGGCCCTCAAGTACAGCAAGGATGGGGAGTGATCGGGAGGCTGGTTGAGACTTCAGAAAACCTAGAGTAAACATACCTCAGGCTGTCAGGAGGAGAGGCCACCCCTACATCCCTGTCCCATACACAGTCCCCAGAGCCACTCATGAATTTTTCAGAAGACCCACGGGGCCAGTCCTCCAGGAGATTCCATGGCCATGGTTAACTGGGGTGAGGAGGGGTCTGGGAGTAGGCATGGCTCTTGAACAACAGCAGGGCAAGTGTTTAGGTCCCACTGGACTCTGGTCCCCAGCTCAGCCTCCATCTGCCCCCACATATGCTGCAGAGTTCTGGGGAAGAGCTCTATTCTCGGGTGCTGGTGGCCCCAGGGGAGAGGCTGAGGCCGAGGGAGAGGCTCAGTATCTAGACGGGACTCAGGAGTAGGAGACTTGCATCTCCCTGGGGCAGGGGGCATCTCTAAATGAACTTCACCCTACCTATCCCTATCTCTCCTCCCCATTCTGGAATCTACCTCAGCACTGTCTGAACAAGCACATGGCCCCCAGGAGGGAGTGCCTGTGGGCTCACGTGTACGGGCCTGGGAGTAGCAGGAACAGGTACACCCACCCATACAGGGAGCTGAGGTGTTTCCCCGGTTCCTCCTGGCACCTGCTCATTCTTGCACACAGATGGCACGCGCCCACCTGCACAGCACAAGGCACAGACAAACACAGTGTGCATGCGCAGCTCACCTATGTGTATGCGTGGCTGCCCCACAAGGGGACGCAGCAGACGGGCAGGCCTGGGCAGGCCTGGGTTCACGTGCTTATGGGGTGGGGGAGGCACAGCTGTCTGCTCCCTCCAGGCCAAGGTGGCCCCAAACCCTGGGGTCAGACTGGAAAAATGACTTTGCTTCCTGAAAGTGACAGAGGCTGACCGCCAACACAGAGAAAGAGGAAGTTTTATGGCAGAAAATTGGATTTGATATCAAACCAGGCCCCTGGGAAGAGGGCCGGTCAGAGACTGCAGCAGTCAGGATGGGCAGTGGGAAGAGAGGCCAGGAACCAAGTGGGGGAGGCGGTGACCTCTTCACACCCTCCCTAGGGAGCCATGCCTGTGGTCTCACTGTTGGGGGAAGGATCGAGGTCCCAGAGCCAGGGAGGCAGCAAGGGCTGAGAGATGTGTTTTTGCAAACATGAGTACAAGAGCATGAGGTCAAGAGGAGGGAGACTGGCTGGGAGGAGGCTGCATGGGGACAGGATAATGGGGTCACAGGGTGGGCGTATCTGTATAGGGCAGGGGAAAACCAAAAACTCACCAAGCTTTGGGGGGGGGGCAAGGAAAAGTTGAGTTCTAGACAAATGGATTGATGAATAAATGAATGATATTCGTGTCCTGGGACATATCTAGTGTCTCCATACAAAGGACCCATGGAGTATCTGACTTAAGGGTTGGGAGCTGGGGGGGGGGGGGGGGGGCGCGCTCCTGGGTGGCTCAGTCAGTTAAGCATCCTACTCTTAACTTTGGCTCAGGTCATGATTTCATGGTTTGTGAGTTTGAGCCCCACATCAGGCTCTGCACTGACAGCTCTCTCTCTCTCAAAATAAATAAATAAACATCTAAAAAGGGAAGTCGGGGGCTGGAACCTGGTTCTGAGAATCCCAATGCCAGCTCCCCTCCCACATCCCCCGCCTCTGGCCCCAGGGGCCAAGCCCCCACCCCAGGAGCCCACACTTTCCCTGACCCTGCTGGAAGAATGGCTGGATGTGGGGGGGGAGGGGTTGTTATCGCAGCCAAACAATTAACTGGAATTGCACAAAGGGGAGGGAGGGGGAAGGAAGATCGTGGTGATGCCACGCTTGGCGTAGGGGAGATGGATGAACTTTCCCACTTCACTGGAGCTGCGGAGCTGACAGTAAATATCAGAGGTAATGATATTGACTTTAAGGTATTATGGCTCCAAATGTCACTTGTGCTCTCCTTCTCTTTCTCTCTCTTAAGGAAAAAAAAATACGGTCTCCCCGATTTGATTTACATTGTTCCTTCCTCAGCCTCCCTGTTCCTAGAGCAGGGAGGATGGAAACAGTCCTGTACCTTGCACCTGGCGGGCACCCAGGACGGGAGCTCCTCAGGAGAAAGTCGGGCAGATGTGGCTCCCCGGTCCCATGCCGGACCAGGAAGACATGCCCAGAGCATTTTTTCCCTCCCTCCTGCCATGCTAACCCAGCTCAGGAACCCTCTGCAGCACCCTGGGGCTGGGAGAATCAAACTCTGGAGGCTGCCAGGTCCTCCCCACCCAGCTCCTCCCAGCTCCCTGTCTCCTCCTCACTTGCGTCCCCAGACAGGCTCTTCTCCCTAATCATTCTTACTCCCCCCTTTGTGCTGCTTCCTGTACACCTGTCCCATCCACTCCCACTCTCAATCATACCTCCTCCAGGAAGTCCCCCCCCATACCTAACCTCCATCTACCTCACTTCCTCTTGCAAACACCCTAGCACGTACACCCTGTGAATCCCCTTAGGTGACACTCCCCCTCGAGGTCCCTCAACCCCTACAGGCCTCCTCCCCCAGATCTTTCTCTAAAGAGATGCCAGGCTCCCAGCTCCCCTACTCCTGGATGGTGCAGAGCTCACTATTTTCACTGGGCGGGGGGGGGGGGGGGGTTCGCTAAATATCTCTTAAATGGAAAACCAGTAAGGAGCCACCCAGAAGAGCTCCGTGGGGGTGAGAAGAGGAGTGGAGGCAGGGAGAAGAGAGGAGGGAGGCCCCAGGTGGGGCACCAGATCCATTGCAGCGGCAGAGGGGAGACTCTAGCGGTCATGGGAGGAGCAGAAGCTTGGGAGGTGGGAAGGTCTGGGATTCCAGGCCGACCCTAGGCTCCCTTTACCCTCTCCAAGCCCAGCCTCCTGGGCTTCCCCTGGGAATATCCTCTGCTGGCTCCAAGTCCATGGGAACCCAGCTTCAGGTCCCACTGAGGTGGAGAGGACCAAGCAAGAGAGTGGGGAAGATAGGATGGGGGTCAGGCAGCCTGCACCCCTTCCTCCTCCACCCCTACATGAGCTACATACCTCTGAGCCTCGGTTCTTCACTTGTGAAAAAGGGAGAGGGACAGGTCCTGTAAGAACCGGTGTGAGGCTTTGAGCCACGGGCACAAGTCAGGAGCAGAGGGCCTGGGACACAGCAGAGGTGACCTCTGGGTAAGACTGGGGCATCACTGTGGAAGTCTTTCATAATCTCGGTGATAATAAAGGCCTGGCCAGGCTGGTGCTCTGTGCTGTAAGCAGTTTTCTGGGTCTGTCCCACTATTGTTCCAGCCCAGGCCCTATTCTATTGGGTACCTCAAGGTCCCGTTTGGGGAGAAAAGAGACCATTGTCCCTAGCAGGGTCTTCATAGGGCCAAGAACCAGAGAACATGGTAATAGATGCTGCCCCACCTGAGACCTCTTCACGAGCATTTCCAGTGACAGGAAGCAGTGCATGGCCTTGCCTTTTCAAGTTCTGTTCCATGGTCAGACAGTTTTAAGGGTTAGAAAGTTTTTCCTTAGGCTGAGCTAAAGCCTGCCTCCCTCTAAATTCTGACAAAAAAACCCATGTCACGATCACACAAATCATTATCAAGAGGGGGCCCTTGTTCCTGATCACCCAGTTGATTACCTGGACCCTAGGTGGGATTTTGCTATTATCCCTGTGAAGTGTCATTTTTCAGGAGTTAATCTGGTATCCAGCTGTTGACTTAGTTTTAAATTGACCCATCCCCCTTCAGGGACTGTGAGAGAATCCTGTCTCCTCTGCTACATCCAGACCCCTCCCCAGCCCTTGGCTCCCACCCTCAATCACAGTGGTGGGGACATGCTCCTCCCTTCCAATGGGGGTGCCTACCCCACGGCAGGGGTAGGAAAGGGGTGGCCGAGAAGGGTTCAACCAATCGTCCTTCTCCCAACTTAAGGGTTGCTGGAGACCTCTTCCTCCTCCCTTCCTTGGGCTACCTTCCTGCTCAAGAACCTGCAGTGGCTGCCTATTGCCTTTAGTGTTCAGCCTTTGAGGCCCTTGGTATTCTAACTCTTCCTCTCCTGTTAGGCCTCTGTTGCCCAGCACCCAACCCTTACTTCAGCATGATAGTCTCCTACTCTCCCACCCAACTCTGCCCCCCAAATCATTCCCCAAGAACCTCCCCCATTACTGCCTTCCTTCTCCCCAGTCCTCCTCCTCGAAGACCGCAGGAGATCCTCACCACCCTGGGGAGACCAGGAGTGACCAGTCCCACAGGCCTTCCCCCTCTCTCATCTCCTCCGGTTTGAGCCTCTCACCTTTCAGCCTCTCCTACGGTTCAACCCACCCCCCACTCCCCCTAGTCTGTAGAAGGCAGAGACCCAGCCTCCTCTTTGTCTTGTCTTCCTGCACCCCTCAGAGGAACTGCATAGAAATCTCCTCTATTTCTCTTTGGAATACTTTATGAGAGTCTCTGACCCTTGCTCTGCTTTGGCTAGCCTATTCTTCCTAATTCTGAGTTCCTTAGGTTCAACTGGAAATGACGGTGCATTAGGGTTTCAGGTAAATCCTCTGCATGGACAGAGCAGACACTTGGGGCTGGAATACAGTGTGTGTGGCAAGGGCTGGCCCGAGAGAGACACAGAGAGAGAGAGATGGTGCCCCAAGAAAAAGCCCAGGTGGGCTTGATGTTACAAGGCCCGTGACCACAAAGCTGGAACCCCCACTTGCTTCCCCAGACGCACCCCTCACCCCCTACCCCCACCATGTTCCCTGCTCTCCTCTCCAGCTGTGGCCTGAGTGTCAGACACTCCATGGTGCATCCAGGCTCCCCAGAGCTGAGTGTGAACAGCAGTTCTGCAAACCTTACCTTCAAATATCCCCGGAAACTGAAAGGAGTCTGAGGATGAAGAATTTCACAGAACAAGGAAACCTCCATTGGGCCAAGAGGCTGTTCCCTGTATCCCCTTTTTTCAGAGTCTCCTCACCCAGAGGGGCCCTGAGAACAAGGTGTAATGTGTTCCTGGAGACAGAGTGACAGATGTGGTCCCCACCCTGATAGTTCTTGAAGCAGACAGGTGGGCAGACTCCAGAGACTGAGGGGAGCAGGGCAGATAATGGGGAAGGTGCTGAGCCTGAGGTGAGGGTCCTAAGTAGAGAAATGCATCACTGAAAGAGGCACTGCCCTCCCCTCCCAAGGATGTTCACAGGGACGGCCTTAGGGCCTAAAATTCAGTTCTCTAGAAGGGTTGGTAAGGAATTTACTTAGAGTTACCTAAAATAGTCTAGATCACTAGTAACCCCCTTTTAGCACCAAACTATTACTGTCCTTTCCATTATCTTCCCCGTAAGGTGCTTAGCAGCTGAGTTTCTCCTTCTGGTAACACCTGTGGCCTCTCCTCTTGTCCTAATTCCAAGCTCATGTATGCCAAGAACCCAGATCATCAATACTATTAAGATCCTGCCAAAAGTAAGAGTTATAAGGCTCTAAGAGAGAGCCTGAGAAAAATCTATGGTATGAAAAAAATATTTGTACTCGTTTTCTTTTTTCTTTTTAAACCTGTTCTGATTTTCTTTATGTGGATTTTTGGATACCTGGAAAAATGATTCCTCCTTTCCTATTTCTTGTCTGTGTCCTGGTAGGTGATAAATTTCGGTACATGAAAATATCACCGGGGTGGGAAGTTCCCCTTCCTTTGTTGCGAGGCTCCTAATGGCTTTTTTCAAGGCACAAAGGCTTGCTCAGCGTCTCCTAACCTCACCCAGCCCTCCATCTGCCCCCCCCCCCCACACACAAACCCCCGAGCACATGTCCAGGACCCTCTTTAAAGGCCCAGGGCACCCGTGCCCAGGAGACATCTCTGCTCTGTAGCCCTCCCTCCAGCTGCCGGAGAGGGGAGGGATTCCATTGTGTGCAGGGTGTGCCTAAGCCTGGAAGAGAAATGAGAGTTTCCTAGAGAATCAGAACACGGAGGAAGAACCTGGGGCAGGGGTAGGGTGTATAGAGAAGGCCTACTGTGTGCCAGTCTCTCTCATGGGCTTCACCTCCTGTAAACTCCCAAAGGGCTGTGCGCAAATATCCGTCTCCATCATCCAGACAGGGAAGCTGCCTGAACTATGCCTGAACCCTGAGCCAGTATATACAGATGCAGAGAGATTTGTCAGAATGAGACAGGAGGAGGACCCGGGAGCAGGCAGAGCCCCAGGAGCTAGAGGGAAAGGCTTTGGGAGTCACAAGACCAGGAGGGAGGCTCAGAAAATTTGGGGGTGGGGGGGGCTCATAAAGAAAGCAGGGTCTCAGGGGCTTATTCTGACCTGTGAGACCCTCAGATCAGTCCAGGGAAACTCCACTCCAGGCTGCAGCAGCCCTGTAGTCCTCCCTGCGTCCTGGCAGAAAGGTGTCCAGCAGGGCAGTCTGCTCTGGGCTCCCTGACCACATCCCAGCCCCCGGTCCCAGACCCCCAGCCATCAGCGGCCCTGCCCCTTCCTCTGAACCCGGCCCCAAGCCCGGGGCTAATAGGACCTGCAGAATTGCCAATCAGGGATCAGGTGGGGCTGCCTCTCAGGCTTGGCCTTGACCTTCGGCTGCTTCCCGGGGGTGAAGCACAGGCAACCTTGACTTGATTAACATTTAAATGCCATTTGGTGTGAGGAGGGGGGGGCAGCAGGACTGGAACAAACAAACCTTCCTCCAAGGTAGAGCTGGAGCGGGACGTCTAGCCAGAGGAGCCTGCGTGGCAGGCACTGAATCAAAGGTCTCTTCTGGTCCCTGAAGATCTGGGTGGTCTTATGTCCCTCCTCAGGGCCCGGCAGCTCTTTCCTAATTTCACCCAGACTGAGAGACAGTGCCCTTCAGGTACACACTTGGCACTTTGCTGTCCTTTGTCAGACCACCGGGCCAGGTGGGGGTCTGACCACAGGGCTTCTCTGAGCCTTTGGCTTCCTACTCTGGCAGCATCATGGCCTTGACTGGCCTTCATGCCCCTGGACATTGGGGTGCATGCTGTCCACTCTCCGAAGCTCTCCTTGGCTTCCCCTCCACCTCTCCCTCTCTGGTGTCTCTCCTCAGTCCCCTCCCAGTCCCTCCTTGCCCTCCCCAGCAGGGGCTGCCGATAGAGCGACTCTAATGGGCCAGGCTGCTCCCGGCTGGGCATCTCCGAGGGGAGCCTCCATTGAGACTGAGCAAAGGCTTTAAAAGCCACTTAAAATGTCCTTGATGAGCAGAGTGACCCCTCAGGAGGAAAAAAGGCTGGAATAGGGTGTGGAGCTGAGGAGAGCCACGGGGCAAGCTTGCCTTCCCCCCCACCCCCACTGGCCTCTATCCGAGGGGAGGGCCCAGGCACCGTTGGGGAGCCATACCTGGGAGGCAAGTAGGGGTGTGGACTGTAAGCTAAGCAGGCTAATTTCTTTTGCCCCCACGATTTGATTTGCATATCCACGAGGAGTGCTGTCCTCGGAAGTCATTACCACAAGAGTCTAAATAATGACACTAAGGGCCGCCTTTTGCATTTCCCCAGACTTGCCAGCCCACAGAGCTGTGCCTGCTAGGTGGAGTGAGTCCTAAGCGGTGATAGGGCAGCTGCGGCGAGGTGAGGGATTCCAGGGGTTATGGTCTGGGGGCCATAACTAAGAAACCCCATTTAGCTGTTGTAGGTCAGCACCTCCTTAACCGTCTGTATCCAAGGTTAGTTCCTGGTGGAACTCCGCCCCTTTGGTAGATAACCTTTGCTGAGCCAGATCCAGGGCAAGAATGTGACACTTGCAAAGATCAACACCCTTGTGGAAACGCAGGTGTACCTGTACAAATGACAACCCACTGTTCTATATTAACAGCCTTTGCAAGCTGAATTTTTCAAGACTTAATGTGTGCCCAGCATTGCTGCAGACCCTGTGGGGGGCTGCTGATAATAACTAGAATTTAATGAGCACCTACGATGGGCCATGCTGGTGCTAGGCCCCGTGTTCCAGCGCACGCCCTCATCAGGCTTCACCCACCTTGAGGAAGGCGCTAACATTCTCATCCTGCAGCGACCCCCAGAGAGACTGAGTGGGGTAGGTAGTCTTTCACAGTCCTGCAGCTCCACGTATCTGAGCTGAGATTCAACTCCAGGCCCGTCTGGCTTCAAAGCCCAGGCAGCTCCCACTCCATCCCATTGGGGCTCCCGCTGCACTTACTCACGGATCTGCAGGTGCCTGTCCAGAACTCCGAAGTCAAACCAGCAGAGAACCTTCCCTCCTCCGGAAGGGCATCGAGGTCGTTAATAGTGTGGAGCCGGAGCAGGGCTGACTGCTTCCAGACAGGCTCCACCCTGACCTACCACATACCTTTGGGCAGGTGATTGCACCTGACCGGGCCTCAGTTTTCTCATCTACCCAATAGGGATACTATCAGTAGTCCTGCTCTGCTTCGTATGGGCTGTGCTTAGAGCAAGCCTGGCACACAGTAAGCTCTCGCGGTGTTAGTGACACCCGGCCATCCAGGGGTTTCTCCACTTGCCGGGCTCTGCGGAAGGCCTTGGCGGTAGACTCTGCTCAGTGCAGGCTGTTGACTAGGCAGCTGGTAAGCGGTAGTGTTGGTGGAGGTGCCTGGCCCAGTAGTGGTGATGTGGAACCAGCTGGGAACTCCCTGAGGCTCCATCCATCGGTCAGAGGGTGAGGGCCCAGAGGCAGCAGCTGGGGATTGGGAAGGGGCCTCGAGCAGGCAGCACCAACCTAGAAGGCAAAAGGTGACAGCTGTCCAGATGGCCCATAGCTCTGCAGCCCTGGGCCCTAAGACAGCCACTGACCAGCCCTTCCCAGGCACCCTGAGATCCTCTCACCTGGGCCAAGGTTTCAGGGCACCTGGCCTAGCCAGCCTTTTCCTTCCTTGGAATGCAGGTCCACATCCATTCACTCAACAGGTCTTTATTATGTGTCAGGCCACAGGGAGGTGAGTCAGGTGCATTGTGCACCCTCCTGGAGCCTAAGGTCTACCAGACAACCTCGAGCTGACTCAGTACAGCCTGCAAGTAAATTGGTCAGCAGTTTGAAGAAGGGCTTATGGCCCATATGCCTTGTGCCTACGTAGTGCCACTGTGTTTATATTAGGCCAAGATTCACAGCCAGGTGTAAAGCACACCTGGGCTCAGGAGAGCACAGACAAGACAAGGTAGCTTTGGGGGGTGGCCTCCCCCCAGCACCCTCTGCCCTTACATGTTATGCACCTGCCACGTTGCACACACCCTCTCTACCTCTGCACTTGGGGTTCCCTCTGCCTGGAATGTCCTGAGACCTTTCATCTGCTTGTGGGCTCCAAGCTCAGACCTCAGCTTCTCTGGAAACGTTACTGGTTCCCGCAGACCCTTCTCTAAGGTTCTCACTTGGGCTTTGCACAAACTTCTGTGGTGCACATGAGTGCTTCCAACTAAAAAGACATTGGGCCACAAAAGTACATGGTGTGATCTAGCGAGACAAGTGGCTGGAGCACAGGGTAGGTGCCACAGTAGGTGGCAGAATAGCTGGAGGGTAGCCTGGGCCTAGGGTCCTGCGGGAGGAACAGCAGCAAGAGGGAAGTAGAAGCAGGAAGGCCCATCGGGAGGCTCTGCTGTGGTCGTTCAAGCGAGCCGTGGTGAAGGCCAACAAGCTCAGGCTGAGGCCGTGGGGGTGCAGAGCAGAGGTGCAGGGCACAGACAGCCAAGCCAGAGCCAGAGCAGAGTGCCTGGCAGGAGCTGGGGCCACCAGTGGAGAGGTCTATGTCAGGGTCAGTGAGACCAAGGTCAGAACCAGGCCAGGCCGGGGATTTGGGTGAGTTGCCAAAGCCTCGTGGCCTGCATGTTTCTGTTTTATAATCATACTTGTCAGGATTATTCAGAGCGTTTGGTGAGAACGGGCATGAAATGTACAGCCACGGTTGGACCAGAAGGGCCCTCCACTGGTGTGGGTTCCTTAGGACACTGGGGTCCTCTGTGGGCCTGGGAGGCCTGGCTTTGTCTCTGCCTCTCGCTTTTTTCTCTGCACCTCTGTCCTTCCTAGAACCACCTTTTCTCCGTTTGAGCCACTCTCAGACTTGTTCCACACCCCCTCCCTCCAGTCCTCTGCTCTGTGGCCTTCCTACCCGCTGTCACTCTCCTTTCAATTACCATAGCACAGAACAGAAGAATATTTTATTATTTGTTGTCTTTATTAAATCAAGTTTTATGGTCCCTGTTTTTCATTTTTAAAGTGGATAAGTGCCACACTATATTTTCCTATTAAAAAGCAAAAACCAGACGGAGTGGCTAGGATGGCCCCTAGGTGGTTTTGTCCATTGGTCAGTGCTCCTTGATAGAAACTGAGAAGGTCGGGGTGTTCTCCTAGGCCACAGGGATGCCACCTGAATCAGAAAATAAGAGGGTCTTAGCATACCCAAAGCAGCATTTCCAGAGAGGCCCTGGGGACCAGGCCCCATACTGGCTGGTGGAGGCGGAGGCTGCAGGTCAAGGCTCTGAATGCAGGCTGTAAGACATTCAAAGGCCCCACCCTGTGCCCCGCGTGCACAGCTCCCACCCTGGCATCCCCGTAGGGGCCTTCGAGGTTCTGCTGAGTCCTGGCCGCTGGATGGTTTGGCCCCAAAGGACTGCGGTGCAAAGGCACAGGGAGGCTGCCCTTTGGCTCCTTCTTGGTCTTGTCTGGGGAGCAGGACAGTGGGAGTGAGTGCAGGGCTCAGAAACCATCTCCACCAAGGAGCCTGCCTGGGCTGACGTTATCCACTCTGTCCGTGTCCCTTCAGCCCTGTTTTCAGTTTAAAGTTTATAGCTCATTATGTTACAGCATACACACACAGGCACCCACACACACTCACCCACCAAACACGGTCATACACACACACAAATACACACTCAACAAACATCATATGCACTCCCGGATACAGTCAATCAGACCATTACACAGAGATTCACCTTTCTTTTGTTTAATGTTTATTTATTTATTTTTGAGAGAGACGGAGAGAGAGACAGAGAGAGAGGGAGACTGAGAATCCCGAGCAGGCTCCACACTGTCAGCACAGAGCCAGATGCAGGACTTGAACTCAAGAACCGTGAGATTATGACCTGAGCCGAAATCTAGAGCTGGACCTTCAACCGCCTGAGCCACCCAGGCACCCCAAAGATTCACCTTTTTGAATGTATTCACCTGTGCATACATACTTATAGGCCTGTAGACACCCATGGTCAGTCACACACTCACAGATACAGCTGTATGCCCTTGTACACTCACATCTCACATCCCCAAGCAGGCTCACGTTGCCACTTCCCCAAATAGAGTCACATACCCACCCAGCCATGCCCAGACACAAATCAGGCCTTTCCAGGCACGTCCACATATACGTGCACACAGGCAGGAGCACAAATGTGCATGCACACACGCACACACACACACACACAGACATGCATGCTCACTGTGATCACCTTTTGTATGCATCCATAAGCTGACACTAACTAACGAGTACTGTAGTGCCCCGGGGAACTGCTGCACCCAGGCCTTCCCGGGAGCAGCGACCTTCCCGGAACACCCTCCTGACACACAAAACTCAGGAGTCCTGACCTCCATGTTTGCAGAGAAAGAGCTGCTGAAAACCGAAAGGCTTCCTTATGGAAACCTGTCTCCCCAGGGGCAGAGGCCTCCCTGGGGCCTAAATGCTATTTTCCTGGTTCCCACAACACACCCCAAGTACCCAAATGATCTGAACAGCAGGGTGGGCATTAAAAGCCTTTACGAGCAGGTTCATCAGAAACACCCCTGGAGGATGGAGAGAAGGTGCTGTGGGAAGGCTTGAGCGGGTCCATTCTCTCCTAGAGCCCCCAGTCCTGGGCCCTAGCTCACCTCACAAAGTACCTGTCACCACAAGCCGCTCACGGGTGACAGGTAAGGAGTCAGGGGAACAGAAGGGAACAGGGTGCCATCTCATTCCTGAAGCCTCCCGTTTTAGACCCTGGCCTAAAACGGACCAGCGGTTTGCTGGAAGAATAGATCCATTTTTACCTACCCAAGGGAACCAGATTGTTTGCAAGTTTACATATGTAGATAGCCTCTCAGTGGGGGTGTCCTGCGGGTTCTCCCAGGCACCCCAGGTTAGGATGGGATTGTCCAGGCCCTCTGCCTGTCCCCCACCGAGCCCCACAGTCCGATGCATCTATTTCTTGCTCTGCGGTGCCCCATTTCCCCCCAGGCGGTGAATGCGGAGGCTGGACAGCGTTAGAGTGAAGATAGGCTTGCTCACCCTTACTCTGCATGACCTTGGTGGGTTAGTCCCCCAGGCTCAGTTTGACCACCGTTAAATGAGACAAGACAACAGTACTTTCTCATACAGCTGTTGAAGAGAGGAATGAGCTTCCAGTCACTGCCCGGGAATGTACTAGGTGCTCAACAAAGATCGGTTCCTCCCCTGCCATTCTAAGTACTAAGAAAAACAATTCCAAGTCCACGCCTTTGGTTCTGGCCTCCATCCTAAGGCCCAGTCTCCACCACCCCAATGTGAAACCAGTGTGTTTGACATTTTTGTTTTTTAAGTTTTATTTATTTATTTTGAGGCGGGGGGGAAGGGGCCCAGACTCACAAACTGTGAGACCCCGACCGGAGCCTGACCTTAGTCGGTCACCTAACTGACTGAGCCACCCAGGCGCCCCCCTGTTTGACGTTTCTACCCGAAGTCTTAGCAGAGTGGAAAGTAAGCTCATCACCTCCTCCCTCCTCAAGCCCCAAGCAACCCTTATGGCCGTCCTCAAGGCTGCCAGTACCCTTGGACATCTCCCCATCCCTTCTGCAGGTGGCCCAGAACGCATGTGGTCCTTCTCCCCTGTTCCCCCGCCAGCAGGCTCTGCCCCTCTGGGAAGAAGGAGGAAGAACTTCCCAGCTGTTTCTCCTAGGGCCGCAAGCCCAGGGTCAGCCTACCCCCAGGCCAGCCCCCCACCGCCCCACTCACACCCCCTCCACCATCTCAGACCCTTCCCCAGGAACCAGCCTAGCTCCACTGCTGTGCCTGGGATTGCTCAGCCTGACCCCCTTGGGGGATTTTACTCTACCTGCAAAACCAGATGCCCAATCAAGCTTATCCCAGTCCCTGGGCCTCTCAAGAAAGGGTCCTCAGTGACATACTCTTGTAACCTTAGCCCCCAGCACAGTGCTGCCCCAGTGACGTGGTTCTGCCCAGTTCTACCTCTTTTTTCCTGAATCCCCAGGTGCCTCCCCTCAGCAGGGAGCCTCTCCTGCCTGAGCCCCCACCCCCAAAAGTGCCAGTGCCCCACCCATCCCCACCTCTGATCTGACTTCCAGATTCTGACTCGAATTTGGTTGCTGAGAATGGCGGCCAAGGACACCCTGGCTCCGCAGCCTGGCTACCTGGGCTCCAGGGCAGATGCGTTTCTTCTCTGTAGGATAGGGAGGAGGTGATGAGGAAGGCAGTTGGGGTGGCCTGTGCTCTGAGGACGGTCCTGGCGTGAGATGAAGACTCGGAGCTGGTAGCCGCCGTGGTCACTCTGCTTGGCTGCTCACGGTGGTGTTCTTCCCTGCCTGGCCTTGCCCAGACAGAGCGACACGTACAGAGCCTGCCCTCACGGCCCCCAGGACTCTGGTGTTTGGTGAAACAGGACAGCTTAGCGTATGACAAAACATTTGAGACGGAACGGAGAAGGGTGCTGCCAGCATCATACTGCACACACCCCTTTTTTAATTTCTCTTTTCTTGTTCTTTCTTTTTTTCTTTTTTCTTTCGCACATCGTGGGGCTTGGAACTCATGACCCTGAGATCAAGAGTGGCATGCTCTACCACATGAGCCAGCCAGGCACCCCTGCATGCACCCCCCCCCCTTTTTTATTTTAAACTGTGGCTGTGGCTGTGGCTGAGCACTGAGAACCTTGTAGGTCCACAGTCTTTGCTGTCCTGACTTCATCTGCTGGCCACTCGTGTGGCCACCTGGAGTTTCACCTGGGTGGTGAAAATTATTCTTGAAAGCATTTTTTTCTGAACACCAGCTCAATCTCAGCGTAAAACAAGCTCCTTCCTATCAAAGGCAACCCATTCTGGCAACCAGTCAACTGCAGTTGAGGACACCAGACAACCAGTTGGAAACCTGGGCAGGAGGTTTGGGGCAGGTGGGGCCGGGAACCACTGGGCTGGGGGTGCAGGCAGGTGGAGAGGGGAGAGGCGCAGTTCCTTGGAGAAGAGGCTGCATGTACATAATGTGTATAAATGTATATAATAATCATTAGCAGCGATTCAGCTGTCTGCCGCTGGTTTGCAAGATAAATTGCATTAATCAACACGATGCCTTCAGAACTTTTGGCGAGCCGTTTCTTATGCTAATTGGGCCACTTAAAGTAGACTGTCACTGCACCAGGATCACCGGCTGTCAAGACAATTACTGGCATGTGCAAGCCCCTCCCTCCCAAAACCCCTTTCTCCCCCACCCTCACCTTTTCTCTCTTAAATATAATATTAATGAGAAGAGCTAAGCTAATTACCTGGCCAAAAATAAAACCTTGAAAGAAGAAGGGGAGAAGTGGGTAAAGATGTGACTGTGGGGAGACGTGGGTCACCTTCAAGGCAGTATGGAGAAGCCCTCTGGGTGGGGGCTCCCTGGAGAAGCCAGCAAGGACGCCAAAGACTGCTGCTCTGCTGGGGGTGGCAGAGGAGTCCTGATTCATCCTTCCTCCCCTTGGCGATCCTCAGGACTCAGATCAGACACACCATGAGCTCTGCCTGGGATTAGGGTTCCCAGAATCCTATGAGCTTGGGTAAGAGAAGCTTACAGCCCCAGAACCGAACATTTCAAAACTTCTAGACTCTGAGAGATAAAACAACACTTGAGAGACCATCTGATTTCAGCCTGTCTGCATGAAAAGACCAGCAAGGTAATCCACTGCTCAAGCAAAGCCGAGTCCATTATCTGTGTCAGTAAAAGGGAGCAACCACCATCTTGGAGGTCTCAGTGGTAGAACAGGGAGGTATTTAGAGAGTTGGGGGTCTGGTTGAAGGTGGGTCCTGCACTGCGGGGATCTGACTGGGATTGGACAGGGTTGTCAAAATAAAACCAAAGCTGGACAGTAAGTAGTTAAAGTGGTTAAAACAGATCTTACTCAGGGACTATTGCAATAGGAGAAAAGAGACCTTAGTATAGAGCTGGGCTCAGTTCCAAATACAGCATGGGCAAGTGAGGATTTATAGCCAGGGAGCATGGCTGGGGGCAGTGGATGGAAAATTCCTAGGAGGAGGCATGAGGGGTCAGGGAAGATTCTGGCTAAATGGACTTGACTGGAGTCTTGCTGCAGGCAGGCCGGGGTGATCAGACATCACCTTGGGGCGGGGGTGGCGGGGCATGAGGAATTTGATCAAGTATGAGGGTGATCAGACATCAAGGGTAAGGATTTTCTGTAAAGTGACTTGACAAAATTCTTGCTAAAAGTGGGCAATGAGGCCCACAAGGTCAAGGCCTGGAGGGCTTTGAGGCACTTGGCTAAAGTGTCGTCAAGGAGCCAGTCCTTGTGAGTGTCCATGTGTGGTGGTTTGGAATTGGCGCACACAGCAAAGTGAGCGTTTTGAGCCCGTGAGGGTGAGTGAACAGCTATTTGCGGTCGAGCAGGCGTGCCCACGTGAGCGGCATGAGGTCTGGAGGAGGCGAGCCCCAGTGGTTTATTGTTCAGAAACATGGATGTTCAGGAAGTCTCTGTAACAAACAATAAAGTTACTTGCAACTTTGTCTTTCTGGGTTGCCAATTTCCTGGAATGGCCAAGACGTGGTCGTTTGGACAGTCTCAGCCATCAGCAGAGGGGCTGTAGGAACTTTGTTCTCCATGTCCGCATGTATCCAAGGGGGCACAGGCTCCTGCCCTGTCCTGTACCTGGCCCAGGTTGCCAATGGCCCTTATCCACTGAACTGGACATTGAATTCTATCAGTTCTTGCCCACAGCCCAGCCTCTAGCACGTCTGTCTCCTAAATTCCACTGCCACCACTTGACACGTCTCTGGGCCACCTTGTCTATGCATCTCCCTGCCTCAGGGAGGCTGCCAGAGTGGTCCTGGGAAAAACGAGTCCACTCGCAGTGACTGTATGCTGCTGCAGGACTGGGGCCTCTCACCTGGCCTCCACACCCAGGGCACCCTCCACCTGGTCCCTGCTTGTCCCCCCCGCCCCACGCTCCTCCCTGGACTCTCCTGATGTGAACTCTGGGCAGCACTGCCCCCTCCTCTGTACAGCACCCCACCCTCTACCCCACACACGGTGTCCTGCCTCTGAGCCTCTACACCTGTGGTCCCTCTGCCCCAATACCCTTCCCAGTCCCGTGCTCCTGGCAAACTGCCGTCTGACTTTCGGGAAGCAACTGTACCAGCCACCCTCAAGCAGGTCCTTGGTCACTTGCTGCTTCGTGGCCCTCATGGGCCTGGCCCAAGCCTCGGTCTTGGCTTCAGCGTCCCTGCCTGCATTATTCATTTACAAGCAAGGCTGGTCTTATTCCAGGTGCAACCTGGCGTTTACACAGTGGCTGGTCCATGTTTGTGGTTGATACGTGTTTGTGGAGTGAATGGGTACATCTCTGGAAAACAGAGGAATTCTTTCTTATCCACTACTGTAATCTCTCCTGCTTTAATATAGGCCGTTGTGTCCCCTGCTGCTTGCCTCCTTCCTCCATAAACCTGCCAAAGTGAAGACCCAGCCCCAGGGCACCTGGGGGGCTCAGTCAGTTAAGCATCTGCCTTCCACTCAGGTCAGGATCTCTCCGTTGGTGAGTCTGAGCCCCGCGTCAGGCTCTCTGCTGTCCACACAGAGCCCACTTCAGATCCTCTGTCTCCCTCTCTCTCTGCATCTCTCTCTCTCTCTCTCAAAAATAAAATAAATTTTAAAAAGAAAGAAAGAAAAGACCCAGCCCTCGTAGGCAGCCCCATCTCCACACTGACAGGCACTCCCCCGGGGGCCCTCTGACCTTGACCTGGTTTCTCCACCACCTCAGTCCTGCTCCTGTTAGATCCTAACACAGACTGCCCCCCACCCCGACTCCCAAGGAGACACAGGGCAGTCTGAGTCCTTGATTCAGGTTCAGGGACGGAGGACAAGGCTCATCTCAGGAAACTGAGCAGGGTAGACCCCACCGTTGTCTGGGCTTCTCTCACTTGGTTTCTATGAAGCATGTTACCTTCTGACCATGCCTAGCATTTCTCTCCTGCTTCTTGTAACCCCACAATGGCATGGCACTCTTCTCCAGGACTCTCTTCACATGCCACAGACCCAGCTTCCCACCGTGTTATTTTCTTGCCATGCCCGCCTTGGCAGAGGTGCGCTGGTCAACAAGGCGGGCCTGGCAGGGGCGGCTTTACCGCAGTGCACCCCCCAACCCTGGCCCCATCCAGCTCTTCTCTGGGACAGGTACACCAGTGCCTCATTGGGCAGCCCTGACTGACCACCCTTATCTCTGCCAGGTGTGGAGGGAAGGGCCGGGCCTTACCTCAGTAGGTGTGTGATGGTCAAACTTCCTCGAAGAAGAGAACCGAAGGGAGGGAGATAAAAACTGGCTCTAGAACTCTAGCTTGTGTTGTCCCATGAGACAGTTCCCAAAGGCCAAGGCAAGGAGAAAGGAATTTTGCCCAGGACTTCTGAAGGTCTCGGTCCTGTCCCGTGAACTGGAAATGCAGGCACAGGGAAAAGGGGGCATGCAGCCTGGGCCTTGTGACCCCTAGGCTGGGGTGCTGGGGAGCATGGCAGGGACGTGATAGAGCCAGATGGGCCTTCTGTGGCCCTCCCACCACACTGCTAGTGAGAGTGAGCAGGGGTTCAGGGGAGGGGGAGGGAAGAAGGCAGGACAAAGAGAAGCTGGCAGGGATCTGGCACAGGATGATTTCTGACAATTTTCAGGGAGCTTATGGTGTGTGGTCTCATCTGAGTCTTTCCCCGCCCAGGTGAAGGCCAGCCTGATTAGCAGATGAACGAACTGAGGCAAAGAGGGGGTAGATGGCTACTGATTTCTGTACTCTCTCGGCAAAGCTGTTGAGAGAAGGAGAGAAAGGGGAGCAAAAGGCAGAGGTAGATGGGGCAGAGAAAGGAACTGGGACCCCAGGGCACTGGGTCAGGAGGGGAGGGATAGGCAGGAGGCCTGAAGACCAGGCTGGGGCTGAAGCACCTAGGCCAACCTTGGGCACCCGTGGCCCACCAGGCTGGGAAGTCAGCCTTTTTCTGGGGCACCCCTGGGCCACCTGATCAGCCCCTAAGTCGGAACATTAGAATCTTCTGGAGGAAGGGACAAAGGGAGCCCTGAGGGAGGCCCCCATCTGGTGCAAACCCTGATCTGAGGACCCAGAAACAATCTCTGCCGCTGCTCCTGCAGACCAGGCCTCAGCAAACAGGCCCCAGAGAGCCAAACTCTGCTCCCTGCCCTGCTTCTCCCTGCAAAAAGCCCTCCCATCTGCTCCCAGGCCCCACTGGATCCCCCACCCACTGGTCAAATCCTCCCCCCCCACCCCTACCCCTGAGCCAGACCCACGCACCCACACCCCCACATCCTCGGTGGCACCGGTCTGTTGGTTCCTCATACTTCCTTGTTGAACGTCCTCTCCTAGTGGAGCCAGGAAGCCCAGGCAGGTGCAGGACAGGTGTGGGGCCGGCGAGTCCCCCAGACCAGTGCTCAGATGAGAGAGAGGTTGGGCAGGGCCAGGGAGGAGCCCCTAGCAGGGGGTATGCAGCTGCCTGGGTGGTTTTTGTGGGTGAGGGAGACCTGCCTGGAGGTGGAGGGGGCAGGGAGATTCTCTCCAGGACTCTTTCCAGGATAAAAGCCGATAGGCAGGCGCGGCGAGGCTGGCACAGAAGGGGAGGCTCTCGCAAACCCTTATTAATAAATGAATAATTGGCACCGTGGCCCTGATTGATGAGCACGGCAGCACATCAGCATCTTCCATGTGAAGCCGGGGATAAATCTTCTCTGCGTGGCCGCTGTCACCAGCCCACTTGGCCAGGGAGGGTGGGGTGGCAGGGAGACTCTGGTGCACACCCTAATGCTCCGGGGCTCCCCCTTCTCTTCCCTGAGATGCCTCAGAGCCTGCAGCTTTCTGTGCAGCCCCGGCATCCGGCGGCCCGACTGGAGTGCCCCGGAGATCTCCTTCAAAGCCTCAGGCTGCCTGGGAGCCTCTTCCTCAGGCTTTGCCCCACCTCCTGGAATCTTCCATCTCCAGCTCTTCCATCTTCCACCTCTCACCACACCCACCACTCCCATCCCCCTTCACTCCCTCCCTCCTTCCCTCCACTGGGTCCTCACAGCTCAGGCCAAGTGCTGCCTTCTTCAAGCCCATCCATGACTCCCTAGGGCTTCTGTAACAAGACTCACTGGGGTGCGGTCCTGGGGCCCTTCCCCAGCCCAGCCCAAGACTGCTCTGCCCTCCACAGCTGCCCCAGCCTTCCTGAAGCTCCTCACTCCTGCCCCCTCCACGCCCACCCTACCTCACGCCCACCCCAGGGCCTTTACACAAGCAGCTCCCATTGCCCCAAGGGCCCTCCCCTCCCTCCTCTGCCCCCCTGGCCCCCTGAGCAAACTCTCAGTGTCACATCCTCAGAGATGCCTTCTCCAACTGCCCTAACTTAAGTGGGCAACCTCCCCCCCCACCACACACACACACAGTGTTCACTGTCCCCACTTCTGCAAGCCTTTCAGAGCCCGTCATCATTTGTACCTAGCTTGCTTGTAGACACGACACCCACCTCCAGTCCCAGACTGGACAGTCCATCAGGGCAGGGCCATCTGTACCTGGCACACAGCGTGTGCTCACCAAAACTAAGTCACATGATGACACAGTTGGTCAATCCCAGGATGCCACTTGTCGATTTGGCAAGTGTGGCACACCTACTTTTCACTCTGAGTTCATCTGCCTCTTCGCTAGGGGCCCAGAGCCCGGTCTGCCTGGGCCTCCCTACAGAAGTGCTTTCCTTCTGACGTACCATGTTCGGAGCATGTCCCCTTCCAAGGGGCGTGCAGTCAGAAGGGAACAAGAGGGGGGCTTGAGAAACGTGTGATAGGGTGATGCTGTAATGGTGTGATGCCAGGCACGGTGCGGGCCAGCTGGAGAAAGTGGGCACTGTTCAGGACTGGAGGGGAGCCCCTCATTCCCCACCATACATAGGAGGTGACTGTGGGACATCCCCACTCCATGCCCCAGAGACGGCCTCCAAGGTAGGCCAGGAGGACAGGCACAGCGTGTCTCTCCCCAGGAAGGCACCATTTGGAGTAATCAGTTTTTTAATTACTAGTAATTAAATGTGTGTAACCTGCCCAGCTGCCACTCCAGGAACTGGGACAGAACTCCTGGGGGTGCATCGGTCAGGCACCTGCTGGGAGTGGCAGAGCCCGTCATCAGCCACCTTGGCACTCAAGAAGGTAGCTGGGTGAGTGGGGATGAGCGTGGGTCCCCCGGTACCAGAGAGGAGGTGCAAGGAGCCCCAGGGGTGGCTACCTGCATTTCTGTCTCAGGGGTCCCCAGCCTCCTTGGGGTGTCCTTCCATTTCCCCTTCAGCCTGGAGCAGCAGGATGCCTGCCACAAAGGCAGGTACTTGAAGGGGGCCCCTGCCATGCAGTTTCCTCCCCTTCAGCTTTTCAGGTGTCAGCTGTTCCCAAGGGAGTCCTCCTAGAGATTGCCCCAGGCTACCACGCCGCAAAGCAGAAAGCCCCCTCGTGGCCCAGACCCCAGCACTCGGTCAATGTGAGCATCTGTGGAGTATCCGCCACACGCTGACTGCTGCAGCCATCTCTCAGGAGAGCCCGTGCCCCACCCCCGCACCCCCCCCCCCGCCCCCCACCAGGCTCCCAGACAGGCTCCAGGTCAAACCCTTTCTCTCGGGTTCGGGTTCGACAGTTTGGTCTGTCTTTGGCTGCCTGGCATCTCACTCTCCCTCTTGCTTTCTCTGTCTGGTCCTTCTCTCTCTTGACTTCATCTCTCTCCAGTTCCCCCACTTTATCTCCCTCTTAAGATCTTTTACGGAACAATTAAAATAAGTGAAAAGCAGTCATCTTGTTTCCGTGCCCACTTGGGGGAGGGGTGCCTCCAGTCCTGGGACTCCAAACCCTCCAGAGACAGAGCCACCCAGAGTGTCCCCGGGGAGCTTGCGCTTCATAGCTCCCATCCACCCCCTTGCTTCAATTCTCCCCTCTCACTTGTCCTACATCCCACCCACTCAGGCTTGTGTAGACTTTGGACAAACAGGAAGAGGTTGCTAGCAGGCTGTGGGCACCGATGGAATCAGGGACAGCACACTCCCATCTCAGTGGCTTCAAAAACGGGGGAAGGACTTGTATGTGCATCCCTGGGGATGAAATCCGGAAGGCCTTATGGCCACTCTCTGGCTGGGCCACCAGCGTGAGTCCCCCGCTCCGGTCACATGTCCCTCATCTGTCAAATGGAAATGGTGACAGCTCCTGTCTTCAGGTTCACGAGGTTTCACATGCCTCTGAAAGCCCTTTGCCGGCGTATAACACGGGGTTAGTGCGTGGATAACGGGACACAGTGGAAACTACAGAAAGCCATGAGGATGCACACGGCGATAGTGGCTCCTATGAACTGCAGGGGAGAGAACTCTCCTGCCTCACACCAGAGGCTCTCCTGTTCTCTGCAAGGATGGTTTTCCCAGCATCTATAGCTCCTCTTGCTGCAGCTAGGAGAGTGGCACCTTTCCATCCCTGCCTGGAAAGTGGATATCCCACTGCTGGGTCTAAAAACAGTCCCCACGAGTCACTGTGGTCCATGTTACCTCTTTGTCCTGAGGCCCCTTGCCTCTGCCCCACTGCACCCCAGGGCTCAGCCACAGCCTGCCAGGTCTCCGGGAAGTCAGTTGTCCTCTGTCCCAAGGGCTGCGTACAGGGTGTAGTCCTATAGCCTGTCCTCGGCACCTGCTCCCTGGGGCCCTGTGAGGGCAGGCAAGGTAGGAAATGTGCTCCCCAAAGATCTGACTTTACCTGGCACTTACACTGAGTGCCTGGCCTGTCCCAGGCACCACCCTGCCTCTGCAGGACTCAGCCTCTCAGGGAGATTCAGGAATGAACTATATGGAGCGGGCAGTTGCTAAACAGGGTGGGCCCAGCACACAGTCATGGGCAATGGGTGGTCAGAGCAGAAGTACGAAGTGGGGGTGGGGGGAGGGGCTGAAGCTGGGGAGGTCTGATGGGCTCCCTGGAGAAGGATCTTAGATTGAAATCTTTGAAGAATGGGTAGGAGCTTGGCTGGAGAGAGGCCATTCTCAAGGAATAGCCTGGGTAAAGGAGGGAAGGAGGGACATGCCACAGTGAAGGGCAACGTGACAGGAGTGAAAGGTGAGGGTTTGGGGAGTGGGGAGGCTGGATGGGGTCTGTCCCAATATACATGTACCCACCAGCTTGTCTTCACACATAATCCTGGAGAGCCACGATTTGCAGGGCCTGGAGTGTGGGCCATCCCCAGGTGGTCATGGCCGGGAGGAAGATGCCATGTGTACAAACTAGTCACCCTGTGTACATGCACAGGTGCCCAGCTGGCAATGGGGCGGTTCCTTCCTGACCACCCCCCCCCCTTTCACACGGGCTCCCCACCCACCACGAGCACCCACAGGCCTAGAGGCTGAAGGAACACAAAGCAGCTCAGACCCTTAGACTGCACGTGGGCGCCATCTGGTGGTTATGTGGAGCACTGCGCCCTCTGAGGTTTCGGGCTTTGGGATGTCACACCCAGAAGTGACATCCCTGGTCCTCACACACACAGAATCATCCGGGACCAGTCATGACACGATAGCCCCAACCCAAATGCACAAAGGGCCTCACAACAAAACTCCAGCAGTTACACATGGACACAAATACAGCCAGTCCCATTCACGCTGCCTTTTATCTCCTCTCAACAAATACAGTTTAGGAAGTAAGGGCAGAGAACACTGTAGCCCAGCACAGGCATAACAGTGCACATCTTCTCTGTGTTTTCAGCACACTGTTCATTATCTCCTGTGGTCATACCGCACAGTTCTGAGCTCACACATCTTGCTGGCGCTCACATCCAGGACCTCCTCCTTGGACGTGAGAACTGGGTTGGCTTCACAGGGAATGTGTGTTCACACTAACCACATATGCCCTAGGGACCACACAGGGCAGGGCAGGACACTGGCCATGTGTACAGTCATATAATCCATCACATTACAACCCAAGGGACTACCTAATAGGAATAGTAAAACTGGTAAAATTAAACACACTCTCTTGCATTGGTTTTGTCTCATGAGGCTCACAACACATCTTTACATACACTAGCTATTACTTCTCCCCATATTTTCCAGATGAAGGCACTGAGGTTCAGAGAGGTTAACCTGCCCAGGCTCACAAGACCAGGAGCTGGCTGCAGGGACTCCAGCCCTGGAGTCCAGAGGAGTCTGGACTCTGGCCTGTGCTCTCGGAGGAGGGGCTGCCTAGGGGCACTGTTTCTAGGCTGAGATGGGGGTGGGCAGCGTGCAGAGAATAAGCACAGAGTGAAGGGCAGGATAAATGCTCCCTCCTCACTCCTGCTCTGCCCTGCCTCCCAGAGGCCTCCCCAACCCTGTAAGGCAGGGACACTCAAGGCAATGACAATAGAGAACAAAACAAAACACGGGCTCAGTTATTCTGTGAGAGGTGAGGACTAACCCCTGGAGCCAGTCGGGGGGCCAGCCCTTGTGCTTGCCACGCTAAAGCTGCTCAGAGAAGGTTGGTGTCTTTGAGGGGTCCCGAGGACTGCAGGCAGGCAGCGTGAGGACTTGGGGAGAGGTAGTGACGCTGCCACATTATTCTGTATCTGTGTCTGGGCGCGTGTGCGTGTGCACACACTGTTACTTCCCCCCTAGTCTAAATTCCTGTATGGGTGCAAAATGGCCACAGCCTTCTCAGGACAGAATAAGGAGGGATGGCTCTAGGGGGCTAGGGAGAGGGGGCCAGAGGAGGAGAAATGTCCCTCCATCCTCTGAGCATGGGACACACACACACACACACTGACACAGCCCCACAGACAATTCAGCCTGCACTCACTTATGGGTAGCCCACAAACAAAGAGAATGTATGAATCTTGGCAGGGAGACCTGGATCAGAGAGCTGTGGGATTAATCAGGGCAGACTTCCTGCTGGAGGAAGGTCTTGATCCTAGTGGCCTCAGGAATCCATGAGAGAAATAAGTGCCTGCTGTGAGGCAAGCATTGTTAGCAGCTTCGTGTGAATATCTTAATACTCATAGCACCCTTCCTTGTAGGAGTTATCATTTCCCTTTTTGTGGACAAGGAAGCTGAGGCTAAGCAAAGTCAAGTAATCTGTTTAAGGTCACGCAGCCATTAAGTGGCACAGCGGTGATGGAAACCTTAGCCTTCCTGGTTTCTAGGAGCACATTCTGTCATCATCATGCAATCCTAGTCAGAAGGAACCTACATGGCTGTGGGGCCCAAGGGAGCATGCGCACAGACACAGCCCCAGGACATGCAGGAGCTCACACCCCACAGGGCAGATGGCTGCCACACCCCCACAGGGCAAGTGGCCTGGGCCCTTGTTGGAGCAGGAGCAGCTCCTGCCACATCCTGACCCCTGGAGCTGGGTGAAAACCATATACCCTCAGCCAATTGCTTTCCAGCCCCATCCAGAGACAGTGTGATGTCCCCACCCCTGCTCTAACCTCCTCATATAAAGTGGCTTCCACACACCCTCCTAAAATGGGGGTCCTAATGGATATCTTATCCTATGTCTGAGAAAACCTGACAGACCTCTGCCCAAGGACCTCTATCTCGGCAGGCCCTGGTGTAAAAGATGGTGGGGTGTGGGGGACACTTACCGCTGGGGTTCATTCTCAGGCCTGTGGGGCTGGGGGGCAGGAGAGGGCCTTCAACTAGGGAATACTTGTTGAATGGACACACGAATGAATGAGCCAGTGAATGAATGAGTGATTAGCCACAAGATCACTCCCTGTTGAATCCTCTTCTGCTCTAAGGCTGGCCTCCAGTTCTCCCCTGAGACTCCCCACCCCAAGGGGCTCAGCCCAAAGCCCCATAAGAAATGCTGTGATGCGGCACCTAGGGCCCAAGTATCCCTGTCGCTTGCTTGAGGGACCCTGGCTCAGTCGGTGCTGAGCCCAGCCCAGCCGGCAGAGGCATAAACCTGAGAGCTCGAGAGAGAGATCAGAGAGCTGTAAACCAGCTTCAGGCCTCCAAGTGGATGTCGCATTTGTGAGGGCAGAATGGGGGCCCAGCCTGGACGCTGACCCTCTCCTGATGCTGGGGTTTGTAGGAAATGCGCCCCATGGCTGGGAGCGGCTAGGCCTTGGGGAGCTCAGCACAGACCTCGTCCCCTCAGCCTTCTCATCTCGTCTCTTGCTGCCACGTGTTCATCACTGGCACGAGCAAAACCATGTGTCCGCACAAGATACACGCTGGGAAGAAGAATTGTGGGCCCTTGCACACACATGACTGTATGCATGGGCACACGTGTGTCCATGTATCCAGTTGCAAGGACCCTCCCAGCCAAGCTCAGATGAGCACTCTCCCCTGGGCCCAGCAGATGTAGTGAAGGGATCCATCTGGGGGACAAACACTCCCCCTCCCCACACTGAGGTAGTGGCTTGGCGGCAGGGTAAAATTTATCATCATTATCCTAATATCATCTCCAGGCTCGACAGTGGCAGCAGCTAAAGAAAATACCAAGGCTTAACTTGGGGCACGTGGGAGAGAAAGGCAGAAGATAGGAAATATGATTTATGATGGAAATCAATGCAATCATAATACTCTGTGCTTGTACAATTGGGCTGAGCCTTCTGTGCCCACAGGCCCACTTCAGCCCTGCCTGTCAGAGGATGTTGGGGACTGGGAGCTGGGGCCAGGGGGAGCAGAAGGGCCCAAATGATAGGGCACTGTCCCTCTCCTTTCCCGGCCTTCCCTGAAGGAGTGGAGGGGCAGGACATTGTCCGTAAAGGAAGGTGGAGGGAAGCAAATTGGCTTGCATCAAAGCAGGTCTTGGGTACTGTTGCCCACATGGCTTTTTCTGCTCACAGCACTGCCCTGTGAAGATACATAATTCTATCCTGTGTTTTCAAGGCCACGAAACTGGGGCATAGAGAGGTCAAGTGACTGAGTTAAGGTCACACAGCTAGTTGTGCTCTTCCCATGACATCACATGGCCTGGCGGAGGGGCAGAAGAACCGTGGGCGGCTGCCCAGTCCGTGCACTGTAGTCCATGCTGCGTGAGCAGCTGCGAGAAGGCTGCACCTCACTGAAAACGTCCCCCCTTGCCTTGCCCACGTGCATCCAGAATTCTACCATTGGTGATATCCCTTTGAGTCAAACCATAACCTGTGGTGGCGATGGGGACAGTAACAGCAGTGGTGACAAAGGTGGTGGTCGCGGTGATGGCTTTTCAGATAGACTTGTCAGTAACATAGGTCAGGGTGAAAGACAGACAGACCTTGCAGGGTGTGTTGGAGATAAACTTACTTCTATTTCACAACTTTCTAGAAGAACTGAAGCAAAAATTCTGCACCACGGCCTGGAGGACCCCAAGTGGGCGGAGCAGTCTTTCTTCCTGGTAGATTCACGCAAGAGCATGATTCTGTTACTGAGTGGAAATCCCTTCTCTCCGTGACAAGCTATTTATGTTAAAGATGGGGGTGTGGATGATGGAATTCTCCCCTTCTGGGGGTGGGTGGGTGGAGTAAAGCAGCAGTAACTGAGGGCACCTCCAGACGGGGGCATTTTCCCCTTGGGTCCCCTGAGAACAAGGCAGGGTTTCAATCACAGGGGGAGCGAAGGAATGAGGGAAGGAACGAATGAATGCTGCCAGGAGTAGACCTCCCGGCTGCACTTGGCTGAATTAGGCGGCAGGGAATGAAGTTGGACCCCAATGAAGAGCGGGCTGGGAGGAGAGGCAGGTCTCTGGGGAAACCGAGGCCGATGGTGCAGGCGCGTTGTCAGGGTGCGGCAGTGCTCAGACCGGGAAGCTCCGAAGAGGTCGGGACAGCCCAGGACTAAGGGCGTTCATCCGGGCTCCGAAGGGGGCAGGATCCCGAGCAGGGGCGCGGGGCTCCCCCGTCCGGCCGCGGAGGAACCACACGGAGGCGACGCCGGGGCGCGGAAAGGGACGCGGGAGGAGGGCGACCGCGGACGCCGGGCACCCTGGGCCAGCGAGCCACGGTGGGGGGTGGGGGTGGAGGGGGCGCAGGGGGCGGCCGGGGCACGCGGGAGACAATGGGATGGAGAGAAATGAAGCGGGACTGGGCCCGAAGCCTGGGGTCGCGGGGCCGGCCGGCGGGGCGGCCGGGCCGTCGGGGGTGACGGCTCTGGCATTTCGAAGGGCACCCGGGGGCCAGCGCCTGCCTTGACGAGACCTCGGGAGCTCGATAGACTTTCCAAACCTAATTAGTGTTTAATGGTCTGGAGAGACGCCGCATCCGCCGTCACCGGCCGCACCACGCCGCCCGGCTTCAGATTCTTAATTAACCTTTAAGGAGATGGTCGGCTGGTGGCCGCCTGGGGAGGCCACGTGCATCCCCGCTGGCGTGCACGCGCCAGGGCCCACGGGCTCTCAGGGGACACCGTCCCACGCGAGCGTCTGAGGGTGACTCCAGCCACCCCTCTTGAAGCAGGCTCTCGAAAACGCTCCCGCGCACTCGTTCCCAACGCGGTGTTACTGGCTCGGACCCAGTAACCCCCAGTCCAGGGGGAGGCGGTGCTCTGACCCGCAAGGGATAAAGGAAAGGAAAATGCAGCCATCGTCAGCCGCAGCCTTTAGGGGGCGCAGTCTGGCAGGGAGCGCCGTTGTGAGCAAGGCCTCGGGGGACAGACGGTGGGGTGACACGGATGCAGCCCACGGACCGAGGGGGGACCTCGACCCCGTGGAAGGGGTGGGCTTTAGACTGTGGGCAGGAGGAGTCCCAAAAGGGTTCCAGGTGGCTCATGGTTCAGAAGTGTTCTGCTCCCTGCAAGGGATGTGGAGGCAGGCAGGATGAGGGCACAATCCAGGCAGAGGGTAGTAGTATGAGGATTAGGGTTGGATTCCAACCTGAGGGCGCCGAAGGTACTGGAGAGTGTGAGCCTGGCCATTGGTGGTGGCAGCGACATTCTTCTGAAAGTCAGACAACCCACAGACGGAGTCGGGCTTTGGGCCCGAGGTCATGCGTGCTTGGGGGACAGCGAGGGTAGAATGTGACAGGGAAAGAGGGTAGGGATGTGGTGAGGGGTTGGAATTGCCTTCTAGAGAGTGCGAGTTGAAGAGAAGGACGTGGATAAAGTTTCTGATGGGAGACAGGGGAGGGGGGCAGGGGAAGGGGCCAGGGTGGGGGAGAAGCCGGGTGTTGAATTGGAAGAGAAGCAGAAGAGGGCACAGTGAAGATGAGGTGGGGGGCACCGGCATAGAAAGCAAACCCATGCATTCCAGAGCCACACCTCACACACACCCTGCCCTACGCACCCTCACCTCACACACACCCTGACCTACACACACTTCACCTCATACACACCCCACCCTACACACACCCCGCCTCACACACACCCTACACACACACCCCACCTCACACAACACATACATCACACACCTTATGTACACACCCACACAGTGCCTACACTCACTTGCACACACTCCCGTACAAACCCCTCACACCTCAGCACATGCCCCACACACTCCCAGTCACCACTCTGTCCACACATCCCTATTCTTGCACACCCATCCTGCACACGTCCACCCCCTTCATGCTCTCCAGCCCTCACACACACACCATCACGCTCACGCCTAAGCCTCGTGGGCAGTGCCTATGACCCAGAGACCCTGGCGTGTTCGGGGAGGAGGGCCATGATCGATGCTTATTAATGAAGCTGCCCCAGAGATGGCTAATTGATGGCGGTGTGCGGCTGTTGTCTGGAATTTAACCTGATTCATCATTTAGCCTGTTGGAGGCTGGAGAGCTGTGTTAATTAATGCCAGGAAAACAGACTTGGATGAGCCGGCGGAGCAGCCTCATATTAGAAAACGGAGAGCAAGGGGCAGAGGGAGGGAGGGAATAGGGGGCGGGAGAGAGAAGGGGGGGAGGGAGGGAGAGGGAGAGAGAGGGAGAGAGAGAGGGAGGGAGAGAGAGGAAGAGAATGATTAAATCTAAAGCTCAGAGACAAAACAAATTCCAAAAAGCAAATGTCGGTGCCATTTCTAGGATGACTCAGGCTGGTGCTTGGCGGGCATCATCAGGCTGTGGCGTGAGGATTAAGAGCAATTTCCTCTCGATCTGTCATTTACTTGGTGTGGGCTTTGTTTTCTCCTTTAACTGGCCTGGGGACTGACTCTCCAGGCCCAGGACTGAGCCTGAGCCCCGTGAGACAGGGAGGAGGGGTCCCAGATCAGGAAAGGGAGGTGGAGGGGACTCAGTCTGGCCACATGGTCCACAGTCCCCGGGGCAACCTCGTGGGGCACGGTGGGTGGGGAGGGAGGGCTCGCCTGACACGGGGACAGGACAAAGGGAAATGCAGACAGGAACGTGGGCCTTGGGTACCAGAAGAGGTTCTCTGTCCAGCCTCCAGGGCTAGGGTACTCGCTCCACTTTTCAGTCCTGCCCACTCAGCTTAAGAGGCTCAGAGTCTAAATCAGAAGGACAGTGGTCTCCCTGTGGGCTGGGAAAGATCAGATCAGCCTGAGAGAGCCCTGTGAGGCCCAGAACTCCACAGCCAAGGGCCCTCGTCAGGTGTGAGCTCTCGGGGGAAGGGCCAGTAAGCTGTCCTGAAGGGAGGGCTGTAAGCATGTTTTGGTGGAAGAAACCAATTCTCGGGTCTGCACGGCTGAGGGCAAACTTGCAAGATGGTCTCGACTGCCCAGTGGAGCTCTGGTACCAGAGTAGATGAGGGGAAATAGAGGGAGGTGGATTCTGGCTAGAAACGGGCTGTAAACGCTAGAGCTGACCAGCGTGGATTTAGGACAGCCCTTGCAGGAGGGAGCCCCCACCCCCACCACTGTAGTGTGTTAGCAAATACTGCACTGCTGAGGAAGGGACTGCCTTGTGAATGGCTGGCTGGTCCCTGCCAGGTGCCCTGTATGGGGCCGTGTGATGGGCATTTAGGGAATCAGTTATGCTCCAGCCCTGAGGGCCGAAGGTGTGGTGCTGGGGCCCAGGAGGAGTGGGCTTACACACTATTTCGGCAAGGCCCTTCTGCAGACAGGTGTGAGTTTCTGGAGGGAAGGGCCACGTTGCTGAGGTTCACCTTGCCTTGTGCCAGAAGACAGGGACTGGCACGCAGAGGTATTCAATAAGCTGGATGGTTGGATGGATGGATGAACAAACAAACTTAGTGGACCATCAGAGCAACAGGCTCCAGGAGCGCCTGGCTGGATCAGTCAGAAGAGCATGTGACTCCTAATCCAGGGGTCATGAGTTCAAGCACCACACTGGATGTGGAAATCACTAAAAAAAAATGTTAATAAAAATAAATAAACAGCAAAGCAATAGGCTCCAGTACTGGTAGGTCAGTTAGAGAAGGCAGACCTGGGGCAGGTGGAGGTTGAGGGGGGCCACAAGTCCCTGAGCTCGGAGTGTTCATGCCTCAGGAGAACATGGTCTTCTACCCTTCCCCACTACTCTCAGCTCTTCCCCAGAGGCTGTCCAATCTTTTCAGTTCAGGAGAGTCCAAAAGAGAGCCCTCGGGGTAGCAGGTGGGAAGGAAGAAAATCAAATGTTAGGTAGTCCCTCAGAAATGATGGAAATACCCACTAAGAGGGGAGAAGTAGGGAAGGAGTGGAGAGAGGAAGGGAAGAGAAAAGGAGGGAGAAGATAGCTGTCATTCATCTCTTAAGCATTTACTGCGTACCAGGCACTGTGCTAAGAGCTTCACCTGAGCTATCGCATTAATCCTTCCACATTACCAAGGAGGATGAGCCTCTAGTAGCTCAAAGAACTGCCCCCATCTCATATGAGCAAGTGTTTGGCTAGGACTGAAACCCAGGCCTTCCAGCTAAGTCAGGGCTTGTTTCATTCAGAAGTATCTAGCCACTGCTTAAAAAAAAAAAAATCACCCCCCCGCCTCCAACTCTGAAGAGGGTTAGTGACCCAGCCTGGCCATGTAGGCTAATAAGCTTCGTTTCCACAGCAGCAGATCTTAATTAGGACCCAGAGCATCCTCCCACCCTTGCCAGGCAGGCCTGGCATGTTGGTGGGAGCAGGTGAGACGGACAGGGGGCTCAGAAACAAAGAGACAGGCTGCCCTTGGCCATGTGGACCTAAGGGAGCCCTGACCAGTAGGCAGGGGCAGGTTAGCCTCACGCACTTTTCCATCTGGGTGATTTCTCTCTGCATCCATCCTGTCTGTCCACCTTGCCTGCCACAGCCCCAGGAAGCATCTGCCCACGCCAATGGCCCCCAAACCCGCCCCCACTGCAGTGGGGGAGACAAGGGAAACCAGAAAGCTGACTGAGAAGTCCCTCCCTCCTGAAAACCAGCGGGTAGCGACCTTTCATCACCCCCGGGTGGGGTGGGGCACCTCCATTGTTTATGCCAACTCACCCCCACCCTGCATGTGAGGGGAAAGCATTCTGTAAACTTAGGTTGCAGCCAGCAAGGAGAGGGTGGAGGCTCGGAGAGGGATAGGAGCCAGAGAGAGGAAAGCAGAGAGAAGGGGAGGGGGCAGCCCCAGGCAGTCCCACCAATAGGCTCCGTCAGTGCCTCTGCCCGCTGTTGCCGTTCGCTGGGCACTGCAGAGCAGAGCCGCCTGTTGCATAGCAACTGCCCAGGGCCTGTTTGTGGGGGCTGGACCACGGAGGCTGCGCAGGCCGCAGAGGGGGCTGCGGGGACTGAGGCTCCCCGCCCGGCTCGCCTCCTTACCACGTGCGCAGAGCTCCCCACCCCACCCCCCACCGTGCCTGGAGCGCCAGCCAGCCACGCTCCCTGGCCAGGGTGTCCTCTGCCTTCCACCCACCCACCGCTTAGTGTGCTAGGATCCCACCCTCTTCTCCCCGATGCCCCCTTCCGAGCGGAAGGCGCACAAGGCCAGCCTTGAGCAGGGGCCAAGGGACAGTCTGCATCCAAGCATTAAAGCCAAACTGGGCAAGTTTTACTTCAATCCATCAAGTACATTCTATGCATAAGCCCTGGACTTCTGTCCTCACACGTGTGGGGAGGGGACCCAGTACCAAGACCACGCTCGCTGGTTCTGATCTAAACATTCACCTGGCATTTCTCAGGCAGCCCTGACCAGATTCTGCTCCCTTGCACACATTGCCACGTATTTGCTCTTTCTGAGCGTGGCCCTAGTGAGCTATATTGTCCCTGCCGGAAACTGACAGGGGAGGCCACTGCCCACAGCACAAGCTCAGCCCCTCCTGAGGCTACAAGGGGTCCCCCTGCCTCTGCTTGACTGCCTGGGCACTCACAACCCAGGCTCTGGCACTCTGCCCCCGAATGCCCAGCCCCGGTCCATACCCCACGGTGAGTCTGCTCATCTGGCTCATTTGGCTTCAGAGAGGACCTGAGGACATAAGCCACATCATGTGGTCAGCGTGAGGTCTCGAGCTTGGGAAGGACAGGACGGCTGTCGCCTACCACCATCACTCATGCCTCCTGTCCCCATCCAGGTACATGACACTAGCCCACACAGGTCCACACACTCTCATGTCCTGACTCAAAGCTAGGCCGGGGTGGGGTCACAGCCATGTCCTTGAGATTGTCAGGTGTCTGTGGTCCTTCTGGTCTGCCTGCCCTTCATCCCTTTGAGGGCCACTTGTGACAGCAGTAGACCAAAGTAAGTCCAGAGGCGATGGCTCCCAAAGTGACAAGTGTGGCTGGGTGGACACAATCACCGAAGTCTCCAGTGGGGGGGAGGGGGCACCAAGGCTTAGGACTCTACTCTTTAGACAGGTATGAGAGGAGGTGAGAGTGGCAGTAAAGAAGGAAGGGGGGCCTTGTCACCAGCACAGAGACAGGGTTAGACATCTCTGTGGGTGACCCGAAGGTGACCTCAAATACTTTGTCGAGGGGCAGGCCAAGGGCCTTGGCTGGCAGCCAGCCCCACCCAGGGGCAGCTCCAGCTCGTTGGGCTTTCAGAATGAGGAGAGGGGTGAAGAGCTGATGGGGCTTACATGCTGGTTTGCGTCCTGACCCAACAAGCATCAGATGGCCTCCTCAGAGCGGGGAGTGGGAACAGAACCAGATTTATTAAAAAATCTTATCTGGAGGGTTTGCATTTCAATGGGCTGTGGATTTGCATATTTTAACAATAACCCTGGGTTCTTCTGTCTGGTCTTCGCTCGCCGGCTGTCTTTCTAAATGAGGATCGAGGATCGCTGCTTCAATAAACCCTTCCTAATCCAAAGGTCCCACAACCTCACTTTGCTAGACGGGAGGAACTTTGGGCAGGAAGCAGGGCTGTCCAGCAGGTGACCACCTCTGGCCTCTGGACACTCCTGCCCCGGGAACACAGCTGAGGCAAGAGGGGACAGTGCTGGTGATGGGATGTGCGTGGGGTTCTGGGTGTATAGCAGGGAAACAAAATGGGTGTGGGCCTTCCCTCATAAAGGGAAGACAGACATTGAACAAATAAGCTTGCAAGTTTGGGACGGTAATGGTCCCTAGCCGTGCCAGCAAGGCAACTGAAGGAAAGAATGGAAAGCTTGAAGGAACACTTCATTTAGGTTGCAAGGCCCAGGGGGAAGCTGAGACCTGAGGGAGAAAGGGCTGCTAGAGTGGCTGCACCCCCAGGGGCAGACTTCGGGTGGGGAGGGCATGCCCTAGGAGGGGGCGCCACCAGCTGGCCTGGCCAAGGCAGGCCTCGGACACTGGACCGAGGTCCGAGGTCTCGGGTAAAGGCACGTATCTTGCGGGGGTGTCCTTAAGTCAGAACTTGATGGTGACAACAGACAGGGTTCCTTGAGTTTCTAATCCCTCTTTATGGAAGGAACCATATGTGACTTATTAAGGAGATAATTAAAATATTAATATATTTACAACAAGCTACAAATAACGTGCACTTCTTCTGCCCTTCCCCTGCAGTCCCTTCTCACCAGGGGACTGGGCAAAGCCCTAACCTTCTATTCCAAGGTTACTGAGAACCTACTATGCACAGTGCTGGGAATCCATCAGGGCATGTGATTCAGAATCTGCCTTCCTGGGGCTTTAAATAAATAAGTTCTCAATTAATGGTAAAGTCCTATTTGCTAAGTCCTGGTGGAGGGCACAGTTGCTGGGGAGCTGCCCACCTACGGTCCCCACAATCGTGTGTGTGAGTGCACTTCCCTGCCCATACTGGATGGTTTCTTCCTCGCCACCAGCCTTTTATAGCAAAGGCTGAGAATTCTCGGTCTATTCTCCCAGAGTCACCCAAGGTTCATCTTCGAAAGATAAATCTTTGAGTAACGATCTTTCTGGAAAACACCTGATGGTCAAGGGAAGGCCTGGTGCTTGGAGTTGGTAGATGGAGAGAACTTCAGGGTGGTGGGGACCCAGAAAGGCATCGTCTACAAGGTAGCTTCGTGGGCACACGAGTTGTGCAGGCACACAGGCCCTGTACTCAGAAGGGTCACAGGCTTGGGGGTTAGTATTCTGTAGTCATTTTGAAATTCTTAAAAGTTTCTCTTGGTAGTTATGTTTGAAGCAAACAAAGTCTGTGGGACGAAGAACCATGTGTAGGGGACTTATGCAAAGTTCTGCCTCCCACCGTCTGCCCTGTACATGCACATCTTGGGCCCTGCAAGCCATCAATCTGCCCTCGAGGCCAGCCAGCAGTGGCCTGGTGCAGGTTAGGGGAGGGTTGGGTCAGGCCTACTCACCCTGTGGTACCCCAGGCTGGCAGCACTGTGGCATGTCTGATTTGCCAACAGAGGCCATGTCTTCGCAAGAGTGAGCCTCTTGTCCAGGCAAGGTCTGGCATGTCCTGGCAGAACATTTACAATATCCTACCCAGGAGGTGGCCCATGGGTAGAAATGAAGCCTGACTTGACTTCCCAGGGCCCACCCTATACTGGGTTGCAACATGTCCACATCGGTAGTCAGTGGAAGGGAAGGCCCAGCAGTCCTCAGGCCCAAGCTGCCACCACCCCCCGCCCCGACCCCCCCACCCCCCATGTTGCAGGGCAGGGCTCTGGGTACCTGTGAGGGTCTCCATGCCTGAGGGGACTCTGTATTCCTCCTTAGCCTTCCCGAGTCTGGCTTGCATTTGTCTCCTCTGGCCAGCTCAAGGCAACCTCCAGGCACAAGTCACAAAAACCAAACTGTAATTTTGGTGATTCTGCATAGGAGCTAAATGTTCTGATATTTGCGTTTAAAACTGGCATTACACAAAATAAAGATGGATGGTAGGATCTATGCTAATAATTTACAATTTATATTTGTTTTTATTTAAAACGACGTCAAACAGCAAATAAAACGTACCATGACAAGCCAAGAAAAAGAGAGGCTGTGGAAGAAAGGAAAAGCTTTATATTTTAGCGCTTTAACGATGCTTTTTCCCCTTGCTTTTTGAACTGCAAAATGATATCTCTCTTCCCAGAGCAGTATTGCTGCTGGGTTGGGGCACAATGGGCCCCAGCCCACAGGGTCTGCTGCTTCACCGTTTCCATGACCGACACGTGTGCTGGGTTTGGGGGCAGACAACATAAAAGCCGAGTTCTTTGGGGTGATGAGAACAAACAGTGGGGACTGATGAGGAATAGGAGCCAAGTGCGGGAGGGGGTGGGCAGGGACAGAGCTAAGAGCCACCGCCAGTGAACAAGACAAGAGTAGGCATTCCCACACTGCTCCCTGGCTCGGGGAGAAGTGAACCTGTCCGGTGAGCAGGGGAGCTGGGTATCAGCAGGCACTCACACATCCCAGAAGGAGCCTGAAAGGACTCTCAGCATTGAGGTTTGAACACCCACGCTGGAATTACATGTGGGGACTCAGCTGCTGGATAGAGAGCATACTGGCCATTCCTGTAGGCCACCACAGTATTCTCTGCCGCCCTAACCATCTCCCCCCCCGGGCCGTGGCACTACTCGAGGCGTCGGTCCAGCCCTTCTGAGGCATTTCTGGCTCACATGCTGGAAAGCAACATGGAGGATGACACTTACTGAGAGGCTACCATGCCGAAGGGACCGCACTAGTGTCCTCCTCTGTCTTGTTTATTCCCAGTCTCCAACCGAAATGAATTATTTTAAGATGTCTGTAATGTCACACCAGTACTACTGAAACATGCACACACACACACACACACACACACACTCCAGGGGAGCTCAGTCCTAAGTTAGAGTCTAGGGGGTCTGTGAGTAGGAAACTGGGTCCCTGCTCCTGCTTGAGAAACAAGCGCCTCTCTGTTTCTGTCTGCCACACACACACACGCCCGCACGCACGAGAGAGGAAAGAGAGAGCTCTCAAAGTAGTGCAAGGCCATGTGTGACCAAGGGAGCTGAGAGATAACCAGGGAAGTCTTATTGAAGAATAGGAGGGTTTACATTGCCAGGGAGAGGTGACAGAGAACTTTCCAGGTCCTTTAATTTCTCAGACAGCCCTGGGTCAGCTGCACTAGGGCCCAATGTGAAGCAGAGGGCTTGGGTGCCTGAGAAGGGAGATGGCGGAGGGCCCTACGTGATCCTGCAGGTGTGAGGGCTGTCCCGAGTAAAGCAGGGGTGACTTCACTAGTGGATGTCCCCAGGGCTCTCGCCAGCACTGGCTTTGACAATGAGGGACGGAGGGGCTCCGCTCCTGCCCCCAGACCTCCACACCAACTCTCAGGAAGATAGTTGCAGCAGAGGGGAAGCTGGGTGAAGATGGTCCCTACCTGGTCTGGTGGCAGAACATGTCTAAGAACCCCCTCGGTGGCCTCCTCTGTAGCCTGGTCTTGTTCTGGTGGGGTGTTCATTCCAGCCTTAGGGAGCCCCTTGCGGGGTGGGGAAGAGGGGACACACAGACAAGAAAATGGCCCTCACACAGGAACCAGCCCAGGTTGCACCAGGAAGATAAGGAAATTCATGTCTGGAACTGGGGGTTAATCCGGGCCATCTTCCCAGATACGGGAGGGATGCCCCTGTACTCTGGCCCACAGGGGGCTGCAGAGACCTGCAGATACCTGTGGACGCCTGTGAGAGGTAGAAGTGGCAGCCGGGAACCGAGAAGGGAAGGAGGGAATATAGGAAGGGGAGAGAGAGTCAAGAAAGAGCCAGGCTGGCCTGTCTGTCAATCTGTCTGCCTGCTCACTGGCCACAGGCCTCTCTTTCCACAAGAAGCCACGTTGGACAGACAGGTGAAGCCTTTGGACCAGCTCAATCATCGTATTTATTCTAATTGTATCGTAATCGTCCCCAAGGAGCCTGGTTCAAATGAGCTTGACATTATTAAAATTTTAATGCCCAGTTTTCATAGCTGAATGAATATTTAAAGGGTATGTCCCAGCTTAAGTTATGATGATGAAGAAATTAATGGAATGTCTTGTTTAATGCATGGATATGTGTTGATGCAAATAGTGGCAGAGATGGGGAGGGGGAGGGGAGGCAGAAAGAGGCAGAAGGAGCCACCAGCCCGCTCTCTGCTGCAGTAGGGACACAGAGGACCCCAAAACTTGGGCCAGGATCACTCGCTTCCCCTGATAGGACCCCGAGCTGGAAACAGAAACACAGTCAAAAGATTTAGCAATGTCCCCAAAGACTGACCCCAGAAGCCTGCAGGGTGCACTCAGGGAGCTGTTTCTGACCCAGGGAAGGCAGCCCTGGGTTGCCAAAGCCCCCCGTCAGGCACCCAGAGGCACAACCCAGGATGAAGGCCACAGAGGGACACAGGCACACACATGACACCTCAGCAAGAGAATCAACAAGGAGGGCACCTGCACCCCAGGTCCCACTAGCCCCCAGCCCCAGGCCCTTCTGGAAAGACAATACAGTGACTTAAAGGGATGGCTGGATAGAGGAGGCACAGATAGGGGAGAGGAAAGGCACCAAGAAGCGGGCTCTAGTGTCCTTGAAGCGTGGTGTTCACCTGTAAGGGATCGCCTGAGGCCATGTGGCCGACAGCTCCTGAGGCTGTGGCCAGCGTCCAAGCGTGCAAAGTTAGAAGAAGAACAAGGAGATGGCAGTCCCCCTCACACCATCTGACCCATCATCCTCTCTCGCTGTCCCCTTCCTCAGTGGCCATTTCCGCAGCCAGGCTGGCTCTGTCCACTTCCCCTCCTCGGGGAAGAACCAGGCCTTGGTGAGGCTGGACGGGGCTGGAGTCTGGAACAGGGAAGAGAGACACTGGCCGAGGGAGGAGATCTCCCTTGAGGCCCGAGGCGTCTGTGCAGAGCCTGCTCCAGCTGAGAAATCTTCCCAACTGAGCCTGACACTTTATTTCTGCTGAGAATTAAGAAAGCACCGGGCCGTATTTTATCTCTCCATCAAGGCTGGCACCTCTTCGACAGCCCCGCAAAGGCTGTCTGGATGCTGACCATCCCTAGATCATAATGAAACATGAAAAATCACCCCGGGAGCCACAGGTCCATGGGAACCGGTTCACTTCCGCTCCACGAGTCCGTATGGAGCACCCTGTGGGTGCCCAGCCTGTGGCTAAAGGCAGGTGGGAAACTGGATGAGAGCCTGGGTCCCTGCTGCCAGGAAGCCCACTGTCAAACTGGAGCCTAGCACCGAGTCATGGAGGAGGTAGGGAGGACTCGGGTGGGGCTAGGGGGCCTGGAGGGACTGGAAATCAGGCCCAAGTCCATGAGCCTGGGGCAGAGTATTCTTGAATGCCTACATATACCAAGGACAGGGGGACAGGCTGGCTGCCTGAGGGTGGGGTGCCCCCTGAGGTGGAAGGCTCCATGCCCAGGCAGATTCCATTTGCCTTATTTAATTTATCTTGTTTACTTTAGGGCTATTCCAGGAAGGAGGGACATTGTAGAAAAGGGTTGGATGCTGAGTCCCAGAAGGCACCGGATGGGACACAAGGAGTCCCCTGGCCCCCTCCTGGGGCCCTTCCCCAATAGCCAGAAGCCTGCTGGGGCTTCTGCGCCCTTTGCTCAAGAATTGCAAAGGAGGCTGTTTAACGGGGCCCCAGGACCCCCTAAATGAAGCCAGGATCTTCATTATGTCTCTCTTCCTTCTCCCTGTGATTGGAGCTTTCTATAACATACAATTTCCTCTGCTGGCAGGGCTTACGTACTGAGCACCTTTTTTCCTCTCAACTCCAGAAGGCGTGCCAAGTGGGAACCTTGTGGCAAACAATGACATCCTGACCCCCTCTCGGTGGCCTGGCCCCCAGAGTCCTGTCTGGCCCCCCGCAGGCCACCTGTGTCTCATTTCCTCTGCTCCATGCCCTGCCTCCTGCCTCTCTGTCCTTCCTCGTGGTGGCTCTGCCCTTCCGCTGGCCTTGTCTTCACCTTGCTGAGTCACAGGCACCCACGCTCCCCCACCCACTTGTCTTGACGCAGCCACAACTCACTTCGAATCCTAGACCAGAAGGCCCGAGGAAGCTTGTGACTGGCTAGTCCGGCCTCCGCACACACACACAGGAGGGGAACTGGCAACACAAAGTCACCTGGCGCAGGATTGGAAGCCTAGACACAGCCCTGGCAGACTCGGGTTCCTGGGCTCATCTTGCCGTGGGGGCGGCCCTGCCTCAGCTTCTCCATCCATGAAGTGGGGGTATTAGTCCCTGCCCTGTCTGCCTGTCGGGGTTTGTACACGAAATAAAAATGCAGTAAGGGATAAGGGAGGTACTTGACAGGCGAAAGCACTGGAAAAGACATAAAGTAGGATTCCATTTGCGTGATTCCTTCCGTTTTTATTGTCTGAAATATCTTGGGGCCTCTGGGCTGGAGAGCCCACCCCGTGGCCTCCAGCAGCGGCGAGGATTAAAGACAGGCGCCGTAGCCGCCGATGCTTGGAGTTCAGAGACCCCTAGTGGCCTGAACAGAGCACTGAAGCGGATCCCCGTGAGAGATCCCGGCTCAGGGAGGCGTGGGGGGGGGGGGGGGGGGGGGACAGGCGGTGTCCTGTTGTCCTCCTGGCCCCCTAAATACCACGGGAGATGGGTAGCTGTGCCCACCCCACACACCCCCCCAAGGGGACAGCCCTAGCCGCACACTTGAGTTCGGCTTCAGCTGGGAGCTGGGTGGCCCAGAGCCTCAGGGACCCCTGGCACCCACAGCCCACATTTGTGAGACGGCTCGGGGTAGCCAGAGAGCAGCTTGTTTCGGCAAAGCCAGCTGTCTCCAGCAAGATCATAATCTCTGGCCAGGGATGCGCTGTGAGGACACCTCAGGTTCTGATGTCACAGGCTAGCAAGAGCTGTTCAAAGCTGGGAGGGGGACATCACAGAGTGTCCAGTCCAGAGAAGCCTTCCCGAGACAATGGAGCCCTGGGGACTGCATAGGAAAGGGGAGATGGGTGGGGCTTTGCTGCCCGCGTGCAGCTGCATTGGGGAGCAGTGGTGTGGGTGTATGTGTTGGTGGGTGTGGTCCTTGCACCTGTGTACCTATGAACACCAGTTACCTTTGGGTGTGGGTGTATGCCCCCTCACCCCAGGCCTGCTCTGACACTGTCCCTTGTGCTCTGTTGCAGATGAACCGGCCGATCCAGGTGAAGCCAGCGGACAGCGAGAGCCGAGGAGGTAGTAGCTGCCTGCGCCAGCCCCCTTCACGTGAGGGCTCACTTGTCTCTGCCCCCCTCCCCCGACCCGACCCTTCCTCCCTCTCCCTGATGCAGTGATGCAGCGACTTCCTGCCACCGCCCCCCCCCACCCCCACCCCGAGCCCTAGGGATCTCATGGCTGGGAATTGGGACAGGGCTATGGAGCTCTGGGTGACTGGTGTGGGGAGAGAGTGAAGGAAAGTGGGGAGGTGACTGGGGTCTCCAGATGGGGTTCCTTCCTTCCTGTAAGTAAACGAGTAGCAGGTCCTGGGGTACTCTTCTGCCTCCTTTAGGAAATCCAAAGGGTGTGCCCACCTCCATGTCACCCAGGAAAGCCCCCTATGATGGAGCCTGAAAAGTTGAAAGGGTGCCAGGCTGGGCGAGAGGAAGTGGATTGTAGCCCTGCCCTGGGAAGGTTCAGACCACACTGGGAAAATCTGAGAAGGGCCGCCATGGAGGCTTGGGACCACTGAGGTCAAGATTCTGGAGACAGATCCAGGCAGACAGGGAGATGTCTGGAAAGGGACAGAATAGGAGGATACAGCCGCACCCCACAAGCATAGAGCTCCATTCCCCAGGGAGGCTCTGTCCCCTCCACTGCACACAGAGGCTCCACCAGGCCACGCTTCTGGCTCCCTCTGCCAAGCCCCTTCCCCCTGGGTTCTGTGCCGGGACAGGTCACATTCCTCTCAGCTTAGACAGGCACTGAGGAATTTCTCTCTCCTCTGTCCTAACTCCCTACAAAAAGTGTTTAGGAAATTAAGGGAAAAAGGTAAAATAGGCAAAAGATACTCACAAATTCAGAGTCAAGATCCTCATCCTGAGAGAACTGTAGTGTGGCCACAGGTCCTGCCTGCCCCTGGGACCTGTGGTCCTTCCAGCTCAGGCTGCTGCCCTCTGGGCCCTCACGAGACCCTGACCTGGCTGTAAGGCCTCTATGTCTGAATTGGGCCTCAAATCCCACCCCTACCTCCTAGAGCCCAGCTGGTGTCTTTGTGCTGCCCCGAGGGGCCCCCTGGCCCAGGGCACTGACACACCTCCCTGTGGTCTTCTGAGAGCTTCCCATCCTGAGAACCCCGAGAGTGGAGGTGGGTCAGTTGAGATGTAAAAATGGCTCAGGGGTTAAGGGCCCAGGTAAGCAAAGCCCACCTGGTTTGTTCTATTCGCTCCTGCCCCTTTCCTGGCAGTCCAGTTACTTCGGTTTTCTGCACACACAGAGGCTCCTCAAATACCCAGTCCTAGGCATCCTTACCCTGGTGGTACTGTCCCATCTCACATAGGACTTCTCCTTGGTGGCACATCGTGGAACCAGGGGCCTCTCCTAAAGACTGTCTCCGGGAAGCAGGCCCAGCAGGCCCCAGGCCCCGGGTCACCCCGTCATGCAGTGACTCACCTGTAATACCCTGTTCGTGCAGCAGGGCCAGGATGTAGTGAAGAGCCCCTCTCCCTGGTGGGGAGAAACTCTGGTGTATAGGAAGGTAGCTCGAGCAGTAAGCGGCACCTGCAGTCCCAGAGAAGGGGCCCCGAAGTAAGTGGGGGATGCCAGAGACCTTGAGCAGATGGCACCTGAGCTGGCCTTGAAGGAGGGGAGTTTCCACCCCTGGAGAAGAAGTCAGGGTGGCATGAACAAGGCCCCACAGAGGGAGGCCCCTGAGGGGGCATAGGGGGCCCCTCGCGTGCAGAGCAGACAGTTCAGAGTCTGGCTGGTTTTCTCCAGAACCGGAGTGGGGTGTCAGAAGACGCCGTGCCCGGTGAGGCCGCGCTGAGCTCCAATGCAAACCCTTTCTCCTTCACTTGCCTTGGAGGCAATAGCTCTCTGACTCCAAGTTGCTAACCTCATCTCCTTTCTGCCATATATCTCCTGCCGCTGACACTTGCCCCAAACCAGATTAATCAGCTCTTTTATTCTTCCTGCGGTGGAAAGGGGGGAAAAAGAGCCAAACCTAAACATCTATCTATTAATTGCATATTCAATATTAAACAGTGAGATGATCCTGAGTCAGCACTATCACCAAGCTATTTAACAAAAAAAAAAAAAAAAAAAAGTCAGTTTAAAATAATTTAATATCCATTAAATACTTTTTCTGGTGGGAAGAGGATGGGGAAGAGGTGAATGTTAAAAAAGATGAAAGAAATGGGAGCAGAGAAGGGTGTGAAAGGCGGCTGAGGGAAGAGCAGGGTCTCAGGTGAGAGAGGCAGAGCCAGGCTGCATAAGGATCTCCTGGACCACCCCATGAGACATGAGAGACCACAGCTGGAGGGGGTCAAAGAAGAGAGCTCACTGTGGCCTGGAGCAGGCAGGGAGGGCTTCCTGGAGGGAATTGGGCCGATAGGTATAGACTTGGTGGGAATAAGTGAGGGCACAAAGTGAAAATGGAGCCCTGAACACAAGACCAAGGGGTTGGACTTGTCTCCATGAGAAGCAGGGAACCCTGATCCTGGTGGGGGCACCAGGCAGAGAGAAGGCATCATAGCCATAATGCCCCTGTGCAGGGAGAGAGGTGTTGGCCCCTGCTATTGCCACCAAGAGCCAGGGCTCCAGTTAGGCAGGTAAGGAAAACCCAAAGAGAAAGAGCCTCCCCAGGAGCCATTTCTCTGCAAGGAGATTCCAGTTAACCCCACAGAGCTCTCTGGAGCAAGTTATATTTAAATTGAGTCACCCTCAAATCAGCAAACCAGACAGAGAGGAACCTGGGAGCCCCCCACCTGTCCTGGTCATCTCAGAGGCAGTGACTCTCCCTAAGGCATGCACTTGAGTTCCTCTGCCTCCCAGCAGGCAGGTGTATCTGCCCAGTGAGCTGGTTCATGGTCAGCATCTGAATTGGGTCTCACGGCTGCAGGGGCCCTTCAGCCACTGGGTTTCACTCTCAGTATCTGGATTAGCACCCACAATGTGCTGCCCTGTAGCTCTAACCTCCTCCCCATCCTCCCTGGTCCCAGCCCAGGGGAGCACCAAGGCCAGAAGACAGGACAGCCCCCTACCCCAGGCAAATGAGGCTCCTGTAGCCAGGTATGGGCACCCCTTTGAGTCAGTCAGGCTCTGAGCACCCTGGCCTTGGTCAGAAAACATGCTCGGGGGCCCCCTGGGCTGGACTGGAGGAGGCTGGGGCTGGGGAGTGTGCCCACCTCCCTCAAAGGGCCCAAGAGGGAAGAAGTGGCTGAAGTCTGGATTAGGTGTAGCTGATATTGGCCTGATCCCACCACACCCCACCACTGCCAGACACACACCGTCACCAGGAACCACCCCTATGTTTTCTCAGCAACCATCAACAGGTCAGAAGTTTCAGTTACTGTGGGCCTTATCCGTGCTGTGTTTGGAAGAATTCCGGGAGGCAGTCACACATGCTGCACCCCTGCCCCGCCCTGACATGCCATATACCCACACTGACAAAGGCACCCACACAGATCCACACACATGGAAAATAAATGTCCCCACTGGGAACAGAGTGGCTGGGGGTGAAGCAAAGACTGGGGCCACTTGATTTTATCTCAACATGAGGTGACAGAAAAAAACAACAACATGGGGCGCTGATGAGCTGGAGAAGTTAGGAGTCAAGATGGCTTGGTAAGAAGTCCCAGGAAAGAAGGTATTGGGGTTGCCAAGGGGCCACCCACCCCTCGGAAGGGGTAGGTGTGGCACTGGGGAGTCCCTCCAGAGGGAAAAGTGAGCAAGGCTGAAAACTGTGTTCTAGGGCCTGCCACCACGGCACTCACCCCTCTGCAGGGCCTGGAACTGGAGACCACATACACACACACACACACACACACACACACTCCAGAGGACTCAGGCTTTGGCTGGGACATGTGAAGCCCCAGCTGGGGGAGAGAGGTCACAGCTCATGATGGGGACTGCTGCGGGGCTTCCAAGTCCCCTCCCTGTCCAGGAAGGCCTGAGGAGGCTCAGAGAAGAGGGGCCACAGGGGCAGCTGTGACTGAATCCAAGCAGGGAGACTGACGGAGGCCTGATGATGGCGGAGGGTGGATGTGGTCAGGAGGACTGAGCTCCCTGTACAAAGTCCTATTGTCCCCCCACTGGCTGCAGGGCCTGGGGGAGGCTCGGGACAGATTGAGGGGGGTGGCCCTGAGCTCCAGCCCTGGAGGGGCACTTGCAGTAAGCCACCATCTAGGGAGCACTTACGGAAGCTTCTAGAGGGTGAAGGAGCTTCTTTTAGGTACCCCCCCACCCTGCCCCGCAAGTCTTTCAGAATTGCCTGGGTTGAAGGACTCCACAGCAGGTTCCCTTTCCTCCCTCTGCTTTTCCAGAACTGGGAGCCCACACACACGTGCTTCCCTCCCCAGCCCCCTCTTTCCCTCCTGTATCAGTCGTGGGGGGGAGGGTTGGGGGGAAGCCCGGCAGGACTAGGAGGGCGCAGGAGGGCTGGAGGCAGGTGTGACAGCCTGGGAGTCATTCCATGTGCACTCAGTCCCCGAGGCAGGTGCGGGTCAGTCAGTCAGCCACGTCCTGCAGCCCATCACTGCTCCCCCGTTCATTTAATGGCATCTTTGGGGCCTCTATGCCCCCCTCACTGTGGCCGGCACTCATGTGGCAGTGGAGTCCCGCCGGGCTGGCTAATGAAGTTGGACACAAGGCATGTGAACGCAGCTCTGAGGCCCTCCCCAAGGCCACGTTCCCCACCAGAAAACCGTGGCTGATTCAGTCCCCCCAGCCCTTCCACCATCTGTAGCCCCATCGGTTCCTGCGGCTTTTTAAATCCTATTAAGTTCCTCATTTCTCCTCCGAGCATTATTTTATTTCTAAACAGACGCAGACAACGTGCTAAGGGAGGCCAGGGAGACCAGCTGAGGGGCATGGGCAGCTCCCTGCTGCTGCCAGGTCCCGGGGCCCCAGGAGACCCATGGCCACACTGTCAACCTCCCCAGGCTGGGTGCCTCACTTCCAGACTTTTCTAGCTCTTCAGTCCCATACTCTAGGTAGGCAATTTAGCGAGCGTTTAGAGGAAATAGATGTGCAGGCTGGTCCCGCCGTATGAAAATTCAATAGAAGTTTCAATTTTCTCATCTTAGATGCCAACAACTGTCTCACTGACAAAAGCTTCTGGGTAGACAGAAATCCCTCAGGATTCTGTTAGGAACCCTCGGCCCACACGGGATGGAGTACACAAAAACATAAAGCTAAAGGGTGGTGGCGGCGGGGGGGGTGGGCAGAGTACAATGAAGATTAATCTGAAATTATACCAAGACAGTAGGAAACAAGGTTTATAAAAAGAAACCGATTACTCTAGACAGCCTCCCCCTGGAGATGCAGTGCAGCAGGGGAGAGGGGGAAAGTGTGAGGAAAGGCTTGAAGACCAGTGTGAACTCCCTGTGGGGACCTCCTGGGTGAGGCTCCCCTAGGGGTGGGGTAGGGTGGGCAGAGCCTGAAGCCAAAGCACAGCGTCACTAGGACAGTCAAGTCCCACAGGCTGAGCCTTTCCACCTCTGTCCCCGTCTCTCCCCTTTGAGGCATCAGAGCCTCCCCCGGGTCAAGCACGTTCTGACCTCTACTTTGGGGCTCTGGGTTGGTATCCTGCCTGAAAGACCCCAGAATGAGCAAAGCTGACCCTAGCCCAGCCCAGGGGGTGCAATCCTAGGCTGAGAAGGGGTCCGGCAACTGCTGCCCCAAAGCAGACTTCTAAAAGAAAAGCGATCTGTACCTCAGAGCAGAAAAGGCTCTACCCTCACCAGGCCCCATAGAAGGGGCTGTGTCTCCCCACAGAAGGCCCGAAAGCTGGGCAGCGTGTGTACTCCATTGTGGGCCCGTGATGCCTGTGTGTGATTGTGTATGTGTTGGGGGAGTGCATTTCCTTCTTTTGCACACCCCCCCCCCCACCAGACCCTACAGACCCGTTAGCTCATGGGGACAGTGACATCCTCCTCCTCCCTTCCCACAGCCACGTCTGGGCCCAGAGATGGGCAAGGGGTGGTGGTGAACCTTTAGCTGGGGAATGGCTAACTTCCCTGTTGGACAGGGAACCCCGAGGCCTGGAGAGGCCCCTGGAGCCATATGTCCACCCTCCCCCATGAGTCTGCCTCTCACCCTGCCCCTCCTGTTTTTAAAAACTGTCAAGAAGAAAAGCAACTCCACAGTCCATTTGGGCCTCCTTCTCCGGAGCTCGGAAACCCTGTTTCCCCATCCCCACCAGAATGTCTCAAGCTATAGATTGTAATGATTTCCCTTAAACCCCAGCCCCAAAGCCAAGGTCCCGGCTGATCTTTCATGTACCTGAATTCTTGATTTATTTTGGACTGATCTTGAAGAAAAGCCATTGCAGCTTTCAGCTCAGGAAGTTTGAGTCAGACATAAGACAGCAGGGCCCAGACAGTTGCAGTGTTTAGGGAGCAGCCTGGGTAGGGGTCACTGTCGCCCTGCCTGGCCCTGTGATGTGCCTTTGGGAAGGGCTAAAGGATTAGACACCTCAGAGCCAAGCCAAGTGGCCCACCAAGGGCTTGGATTCTTTATGGGCAGGAAGTTCTACCACGTGTCTGACCACCATCCTTCCGATTTTTGGTAAAGCATTTCCAACTGTTAGTTTCCCTAGATCATCGTGCAAGGTCTCCCTGACCCGGGATCTTATTCTTCTTAATTCCTGTTCCTTAAGAATCTTCGACTCCTTTCTTTCCCAAGCCCCTTAAAAAGAAAGAAATTTTAAAACTCCAGGAAGCTTCTCTAGTTTACACAACTGAACCCAAACAGCAGCTTCGGGGAAGACAGGTCTTTCTGCTTGGGGAAGGAGGTGGCTGGTGAGAAGGGTCCCTAGTGAGGCCCCCACAAAGGCTCCAGCAGGCAGGCACGCATTATAAATACCTCAGTAACTCCTGCCATAGGTGTGAAATTATAATTAACTGCAAACCTGCTGAGTTTCAACGGACTTTAGATTTTCAGCTGGGGAAAGGGGTGTTGATTGATCTGCATTTTGTTTTCGAGGGTTTTTTTTAATCCATTCGGCAAGTTAAGTTGAGACTCGCGGCTCCTCGCCAAATTCCCTCTGGCCCCGGCTAATTTAGCAAAGGATTGTTTCAGAGGAAATGGGATATTAATCATTGCAAATGGGCTCCTGGATGATATTTAGAAGCTGCCGCATGTGTGCCCAGGCTGAAGGGGCTGATGACAGAAATTGGAATGGAATGACAGAGAGAGGGGACCGTGGGCCTCTGTCTCCCACCCAGTCGCCACTCTCGTGGCCTCCTGTGGCAGGCACTGTGTGGGCATACGGGAGGAAGACCCCTACTTCTGCAGGAGATGGGCAAGATGAGAGAAAGAGAATGTTACAAGCAGCCCTTCCTGGTCCAGGCGATCCTCAGCACTGCACTGAGTCAGCCCTGGCATGGCCGAGACATATCCAGTGCCCACCTGGCCCCTGGCACACTCGGGCAGCCTTAACAACACAAGAGTGGGATGGGGCAGGGAGAGGTAGCATGGATCAGAGAGATCAGAACCAGTAACGCCTGCTTGGGCTTCAGAGGCGAGGGGATTTGAGCAAGGAAGGGCAAAACTTCCAGATGGGAAAATAACCTGAGCCAAGGCAGGTTTGGAAGATGCCGAGAGGCCAGAATGAGGGGTCCTCCTTGTGGGGAGGATGAGATATGGAAGCATTGATTCCAAAGTGTTTTAAATGCATTTCGGCCCAGGGACGCCATCTAAAGCTCTGGGGCAGGGATGTTCCACCAGCTGTGGGACGGGAGCCAGAGCAGGGAGACGAGCAGCACAGTCCCGGGCACCATACCCGGGCACTCTGACTCCACATGTCCTGCCCTTCCCACAGTGATGCCTCGCGACCCCCTTTTGTAGAGGGGATGATGACACCCCCTTGGATCTGCCATAGGTGGGGTGCAGTTGGCAAACTGTGGAATCTTCCCTGATGACAATAGCTGCAATTATTTTATTCTTAGGGTCCGGTCCATGGGGAATGAGAGGAGGTGACAGTTGGGGCGGGGGGTGGTGAAGACCTTTGACAGGCGTGATTAACAAAGTGCAAATAAAAATCATACTGCCTAGGGCCTGAGCGGCACTGAGCATGTGGATTACCACACTGGGGCGAGAACAAGGAAGGCTTCCTGGAGCAGGTGATTATTGGGATAACAGGTTTACCAAGAGGTAGCATCTAGGGTGAAGTGTCACAGGCAAAGAAATGAAAACCAAGACAAGCAAGGCAAATCTGTGGCATCTGAGATCTTTTAAAAATAATATAAGAACAACTAGCAGTGCCTGACTGGCTCAGTCAGTAGAGCATAGGACTCTTGATCTTGGTGTCAGGAGTTCAAGCCCCACGTGGGGCATAGAGATTAATTTTAAAAAAATTTAAAAAGATAGAGTTTAAAAATAAAATAGAAGAACTGGTTTGGCTGGACAGGAGTGTCCACTTTCTGGAAGAATCAGATTTGGCACATTGTGGGTCTCCTTGCTCCTCACATTCCAGGGCACGAACATTTATGCTCGTGCACACAGTGTCTGAGTCAAAGACGGGATCCTGTCCCTTCTCACCCTTCAGTCTGAGTTCACCAGGCCTGTCCCGGAGTGTCGTTTCTCTGTGTTGTCAGTCTGCTCGGTCTTCCTGATCAGACGTGCTCTGCCTTCTGGGAGAGAGGTCGCTCCTTCCCCACCCAGCCCAGCCCAGCACACATGGGAACCAGGCACGCAGCACCTCCACTTTATGGAGGGGAAAATGAGGGCTCAGAGAGGAGAGGTAGGTATCCACGCAGGCAGTAACCAGCCTTTACACCTCAGCCTTTCCTGGCCGGCCTCTATGACTTGCTGCCTTCTCGCGGGTCTGTGCTGGGGTGCTGGCACCCACAGCAAGCTCTCCCTGTGTCAGTGCCACCCATCAGATGCACAGAGAGTGAGGAGGGACCACAGCCTTTAGGATGGGCTCTCCAGCATTTCACTCCCCTCACCGAGGCCCTCTGGGGGGACTTAGGGCGGGTCTGACCTGGGTGCAAGCCTAGTCAGAAGGAACATGAGCCTGTCTGTGGCACGTCGAGCCTGGAGGCTCAGCTGAGAAGGGCAGGTGGAGAAACTCCATAACTGCCCGGCAGAGAAGAGCCCAGCTGGGCACTCAGGGCCTTGTCTGTCTGGGCCTGGTGAGGAGAAAGGCTTGGTGGAAGCTGACTTCAGCAAGGACCAGCCAGTGTAGGTTTTCTTTTTGACAGACCCATGATCCCCCCATCACGATGTCATATCACAACACTGGGTAACTGTCCCAACTGTCTTAAGAGGTCTAAGGCTGGACATAAATGGCCAATTGCTGAGAAGAGATGGTCTCTGCCCCTGGAGAGCTGACCATGAAAGACAGATGTTTCGGGGGCCCAGGAAGACACCTTCAAGGCTTTGCTGAGCTACAGGCCCTAGAGAAGCTCTCAGTCTGGTGGGGAGATCAGTTCATGGCCTCATAGGCACCAGATGAGCAGTGGAGACAGTGAGCCTTAGCTGGCAGAGGTGAGAGCTGGGCAAGGCGGAGCAGTCAGGGCAGGCTTTCTGGAGAAGGCTCTCTGTTGCACAGGATTAAGGCTGACAAGGAATGGAGGCCCCATGGCCTAGAGCCTATCCAGGAAAAATGAGGAAACCAGTTGGCCTGAGGGGAGGGTTTCAAGGAATGCCCTGCTAAAGAATTGGGGGTTTTCTGGAAGATGATAGGGAATCTGGAAGAGGTTGGTGATTGATGGGAGCTGGACCTGGGAAGACTGGCCACCCACATAGAAGACTGGACAGGGTGTCAAGGGGACCAAGGACAGATGGATGGATGTGCCGGGGGTGAGGGGATGGGCAGGGGGCAATGGGAGTTAAACTGTAAGTTCAAGAGCCCTATTGTCGCCATGACACCTAAGCCCCAAAGCTGTCCCTGCCCTGCCCAGTACCTGATGCCTTTAGACCTCCAAGTACACATCTACTTTCAGACACACACCCGCTCTTGGATGGTCCTCTCTGACCCTTCTCAGCTGCCCAGCTCCACGTGGTCAGAGCCCTCATCAGGGTCCATCCTGCTGGCATCCTTCTTCCAGCTGTTCCTCACTGGTCTTCCTGGCTCAGAGCCCTTTTCTGGCCCTCTGCCTGAGCCATAGCGCCAGGCAGCGGATGTTAGTTTCTCATCTCTCTGCGGAGATGGTGTCTTCTTTGGGGGCAGGTGTGTCTGGCTGTCCACAGAGTCTGGCTGGGCACCAGCCTCCGGCAGGCCGCCCTCAGCGGTGGCACCACGAGGCCAGGCTCACACTCATGTCTCTAAGAAGAATCTTCTCCACCACGCTGACTCTCTGCTGGCCTAAAAGCAGCCCCCTCTTGGGTCTCCCCACCCCCGCAGCCCCTCCAGAGTCAGGCCCACAGGCAGGGGGCCGAGGTGGGCAGTGGGGCGGGTGCCACTGACATTGGCATTCTCCTTGCAGCGCATCTTAATAATTTAATGGCTATTAGCAGGGCCTCCATGGTGGTGGGGGAGGGGGCGCAGGGGGAAGATTTATAGAGAGAATTCACTCCAGGTTGGGGTTTTGTCTTCCTCTGTTTTCCTGGCATTTATCATGCATGTTTTAATTTGGATCGGAGAGTTGCTACCATCTGGCCATTATCGCAAAGAAATATTCATTTTCACTGAGTGACACAGGCTCCATTCATCACAGAGTGCGCTGATTGCCCCGCGAGTGTGGGGCTGAGCTTTCTCCTTCATTTGAAATGAACCTTGAGCTATGAGCAGGTCTCGTTTGTAGGGAGCAGAGGCATGGGGCCAGTGGCTGCCCTGACGCCCCCCCACCCCCACCCCGGCTAGGTGGGTAGGGAGCGTTTTGGGGAAAGGCCAGGGTGGGAGTGGGAGAAACAAGCCGTCTTCTGCCACCAAACCCCTTCCACCTGCCCTCACCTCTCCTGGGTTGGGGTACTGGTGCCCCCCATAGTCTCCTCCCATGTTTCTGGCAGCCAGTCCCCCCACCGTGTCCAGGGCAGTCCCCAGGCCAGGAGACAGAGATGGCAAAGGTGGCCCCTCTGCCTGGTCCCTGAGCCCTGGGCATCTGATAAATGTGCTGATGTGGGCCTGCCAAGGGTGGATTTGCCTCAGCAACCTTGGTCTCACAGAGTAGCATTCTGGTAGTGTCATTTCAGGTCAGGGCTGTGTGGGGGACAGAAGGGCTCCTCGTTCTCCTCTCGTCACGTTATGGTGGCACCATCAGGGCTGGGCCTGTGAGAAGAGACGTGTCTGCCTCCAATTGGGACGTTTCCAGAGTGTCACCCTTGTACCCACCCTTGTTGCTCACTGCAACACGCCATCAGGGGCTGCTGATGTCAGCGAGGGGCATGGAACCAAAGGCATCCCGGGGGGGCATAATGGAGCATCCCTCACCGGGTGGAGCCCCACCTCATACCCCCTTAATAAGCAGGCAGCCACATCTGCAATAGAGAGAAAGGAGGAGAAAATATCTTCTCAACCATTTTAAATAGTGAGTCAGGGCACCTACAATTTATAGGGCCCTTCTGTGTTTCCTGCCCCCATCGGGATTCAGATTCACAGTATGAAGACATCAGCTGAGCAGTGCCCCTCAGCCCCAGCATTAGACACCCACAGGAGGGGAGCGAATTAAAACCAGAATCAGCTTCACGGGGGAGATACTTGCTTTGCCAAAAAGGTAAAATCAGACAGCGGGGCCAATTTTCATCTTTAGAGGTTCCACTTTCCGAGATCTTGGCACGAACCCAGGGGCCAACTGGCTTTCCATGATCTCTGTACTGGAAACTGTGGCCAGACGTTGAGGCCCTGACCCCCCTCTAGGACCCAACCCAGGTTTAGCCAAGACCCAGGGGACTGTGCTGAGGTAACAGGAATCCAAAGGGAGGCCTCTGCAAGCTTTACTGTCCCTTCCCCATCAGAGAAAGGAGCCACAGGCCTTGTGTGCTCTACACACCCCATACATCATGGGTAAGCCAGCATGACTTTTGACCTCAGGCGGCTTACAGTCTGGCTGGGATGCAGGTGAAACCAATGAAGCCATTAGGAAGCAGGAAAAGACCTTGAATCAAAGCACTAAGTTCACCACAAGTGAGGGCCCTAAGGTGTAGTACAGGAACCCAACTGACCTCAGCCACCCCCTGCATGGGCCAAGTCCTTGCACTGGGTCACTTCTCCCCACTCAGTGTCTGAGGTATTATTACTCCATTGTATAGATGAAGCACTGAGACCCAGAGCTTAACTTACTGGGGTCACTAGCTGGTAGGTGCATCTGCAAAGAAACTCAGGCCCTTCTGATTCTGACCACCAAGCTCTGTATCTGGAAAAACCATGGACGACTTTGAGTAGCAGGTGGCATTTCAGTTGGATAGGATGGGAGTAGCGACATCCTAGGAAGGGGGACCTACCTGCCCGCCGGTCCTCACCGTCTGGTTTTCCATCCTGGCACTTGTTGAACTAAATGAACTGTCCTCCACCCTACGGGCTCCTCCTCCCTGTGGAAGCCTGGACTGAGGTCTCCACCTCCTTCTGGAATGCAGGGACTTTGGCTAAGCTCCGAGAAGGTCCTCTCCCCTTCCCCCCGCAAGAATGCGAAGCGGGCACCCCCTCCCCTCCCTTGGAACTCATTCCGTGACACCAGCAGCTCTGAAACATCTGCTCCTCCATCCCGGACCCGCAATTTGAATAAATTACCCCGACGTGGCGGCAGCCTGTTATTAATGGCTTGAGTTTTATAAGATGCTTTAGTTCAATAACACTGTAGCCCAACGCTGCGCTTCTCCCAGATATTTTTATATTTTGCCTCTTCCCCGCCTCCTTCCTCCCTCCATCCTCTGGCTGCCTCCAGGGCTCCAGTCCTGGCTACAACCCCACCACCCCCCTCCTCGGGCACCCCGCTGGGTCGTACCCAGGAACTGGGGACCACCAACCCCCTCCTGCTCCCGCTGCGGTTCATCCAGCACCCACCCGCGCAGCCTGATGCTTCTAAGCATCCTCGCGCCCACCGTCCTGCTGTCCATGTCAGGAGCGGAAAAGGGGGGCCCACAGCCAGATTGGTTGCTCCTCCCCCAGCATCCCCCAAAGGAAACCCACAGGGACAGAGCGGCTGGAAGTGGGGCGATGCACAGAGAACACTGACCATGGACCCTGTTTCTGCACCCCTGATCGCATGGCCGGAGCTCTCCTGCCTTTGGGGACATGTCAGGAGCCTGAGGAGCAAACTCACTCTCCCCAGTTGGGCTGTCAGTGCTCCCAGCGTGGGAGAAACCACGTTCTCGGTTTCTTTCTTTATTTGCCTGTTCCTGGCTCCTCATTCCTGTGTTGGTTTGTGCTCATGCTCCACACACCTCCTGCGTGAAGCCCTCCCAGGTTACCTCCAAGGCAGGGATCTGGCTCTTTCTACATGCCCAGACACACCCCTTCCCCACTGTCCTCTGTCCTCTGTTTTATCTCCCCACAGCTTGCCAGTCTGCCTTCTAATAGAACCTCCTGGGGCCTGGCCAGCATCTAACTCACAGCCAGCCCTTCTAGAATGATTAACAGCAGGTGCTCATACTGTGCGTTACTTCTACAAGCTTGTTCATCTGTGTGGGTGACACTTCCTGCAAAGAATGGGTGCACTTGCTGAAAAGAGAAAAGTGGGTCAAAGGGTGGGAGGGTTTGTTCACTGGGGATATAGGATAGAAAACATTGAGGTTTAAATAAGTAGCCAATGTAGTCATATCTTCAGTCTGTTCAAGAAAAAAATAACGTAGACCACAATCATGGTCAAGAAGGACAGAGAGGCAAGCTCCTTGCTAGCTGTGCCCCCAGCTCAGGAAGCTGTGGGTACAGGCCTGGCAGGCCGCCCGGAGGCTCTGAGCCAGGAGAGCCTAATTCTTTTGAGCCTCCCCCCCCCCCGGGGAGTTGGCCCCAGGAGAGCTAGGGAGCCTGTGACTAGGAGGAGCCAGAGTGACTGTCTGGAAGCAGAAGGGAAAGATGTGCCTTTGTAAGGGGTGGGGGTGGGAGGCAAGAAGGTAGGGTGTCCCGCCCGGCAGGAGGCCAGACCCCCCAGTCTCTGCCCTGGGGGAGGGTTCTGGTGAACCTGAGTGGCCCAGATGTGGTACTCCACTCTTGGAGGACCCTTCTGCACCAGGACCAAATGAGCTGTGTAGTTCCCTGTTCCTGCGGACCCAGTAGTGACCCTGCCATTGGCTCTAAAGGGAAGCCTTCCTGGGCCTCTTCTCCCTTCTCCCACCCTCTTCTGAGGGCTCTAGGACGCAGAGGCTCTTACCACTTCCCATTTGGCCTAATATTACTGTGGGACTCTGCCTTTGCCAAGAGCCCCACCATTATAACATAATTACTGCTGAAAATGACCTTTAAAATATATTTTAAATTCAAAATGTCTTTAAACCCTTCACTGAGCACCATTTTTCAATTTCAACGACTGTTTTCATTTTTGGGGGGAGTGAGGGGTGGGGAGTGGAGGAAGGAGCCCTCCCCCTGAATGGATTTCAAATGTTAATCTCCCCCTGCTACGGAGAAACTGAGCCGGCTCAGGCCACACCTTGCACGGGGCCTGGGGAGGCTGGTGGGAGAGCACAGCTAGACCACTTGGCCCTTCTGTGACACTCTCACTTATCCCAGGGCGCTTGAGTAAGAGCTAGAAGATGCTCTGAGAGCCCTGGGCCGACTGCTCTCCCTCAGCCTTGCTTCTCCTTATTCTCCTGGCTGATGATGACCCGTGTCATGCAATGTTTAGTCCCCTGCCTGCTAAGTGCCCTCCAGGGGCTCCCAATTTCTGCAGGATGGAGACCCCTCCACACTCTGCTCTCCCATACCTCCATTTCATGCCTGTTTGCTCTGACCTGACTGGTGCGCCCTGTCCCACAGGCAGCCTGTGCCCCTTGTTGCTTTGACCGCTCAGTGACAGCAGCCATCTGGGAGGAAGATGGACCAGAAGCAAAGGTGGTAGAGGAATGCCCTCCCCACAGGCTCACATAGGCGGGCCTGACCTGTGGGACACACCACACATTGCTTCAGCCCACCCGTTCTCCATCCCCCGGCCCCTGGGAAACTGCTGTGCCTCCCACCTGGCACGTCCCCATGCTCTGTCCTTACTAGTCCTGTCCCTCCCTCCCCCTCACCTCCTCCAGGAAAGCTGGGCTGGGAGTCCCACTAGTCCTTACTAGTCCTGTCCATCCCTCCCCCTCACCACCTCCAGGAAAGCTGGGGTGTCACTCAGCACCTTCTGATGTGGTCACTGTCTAGTGTCCTCCCTCAGAGGTGATCTCATGGCAGTCTGCCCTTGGTACCGCTTGTCCCCACATCAGAAGGGGCCTCTACAGGCCATGTGATGGGGACAGGCAGGAGATGGAGGCAGGGGGAGGCCTTCTGGCACCTTACATGGAGCGGGTTTTGGAAGGACTCAAGTCCCGTAGATGCTGACAGGAGCTCCATTCTCCCCCTCTCCACTGCCAGCAGCAGAAGAGGGTAGAAGCACGGGGCAGAGGAGGGGGCTCTGATGTGATAGATGCATTAGGTGGTCACTCCGTCCATCTCCACCAGGAAGGGGGGCCCAGTGGGCATCAGACAGTTCCTCCAGTGTATTCTTAGGACTTTTCCTTAAATGACCCGATTCCCATAGCATCCAACTTGTTTACTGTGAAAGACAACATACATTCCAAAGCAAAACCAAAATGATGTGGGCACCATCCAGTTCTGTAGATCACCTGAATTTTTAGATTGTCCATAGTTTTGAATGACCCCTGTCCTCTGCCATGGAAACTAGGATCCCTCAATGCTGAGAAGTCCTTGATGGAGGCTTAGGGCATGACCTTGGGGCCATGCATATAAAGGACCTCATATAAAGGAGCTCAGGGCATGTGGAGGGAGAGCGGTGATAAGGCACCCTGGGCTCAGAAGAGGGGGCTTGTGGGGATTTTGAGCCCAAGTCCAGTTGTTGCAATACCTGCTGCCTGACAGGGTTCTGAGAAGGGTGAAAAGGTGTCAGGTGGGCAGGAGACTGGTCTGAAGTGACGAGCTTCCTGCAGAGAGTGAGGTGCCACAGGGACAGAGCAAAGAGCACCATGGGGCAGGGCAGACATGAGCCACCATCCCGGCTTGGCCTCTCCTCCTCCGGCTCCTCACAAGCCTCCACCAGATTGGCATTCCCCAAACCAACTTGATACTCTCCCCAAATTGAAGAATCTAGAATATTTCCCTATTTTCTGTCCTCTCTGACTGACTTTCGAGAGTTTCCCTCAATCCAGCCCCAGCTGTTCATCCCCTCCATCATGATTGTAGGGTAGACATGGAGTTTCTCAGGCATTGAAGCATGAAGAGGTCTAATGTGACTCACCTTGCAGTATGGTCATCTTAAGAGAAGAATGCTGTCCAGAATAAAGGAGGTGATGGTTCTACATCTATTGATAAGAACACACCCCCATTTTACAAATGAGGCACTTGAGGTTCAAAAGAACTAAATGATTTGCTTATGATCACACAAAAATAATAATAATTGGATTGGAACCCAGATGTGCATGACTCTGAAGTCTTGGCTGTAAGCCCCTTCTCTCTTCATTCATTCTCCCAATCCTGCCCAGCCACAAACCCAGCTCAAAGCTCAAAGCCTCCCTCCTCTAGAAAGCCTCCCTTGCTTGCATCAGCCCTCCCTGACCTCTCCCACCCTCTGCACAATCCTTTTTGCGCGAGTGTGTGCAGCTTGCTCTTCAGTAAGGCCACAAGTTCCCTAAAGGTCAGAGAGTAGCCCCAGCGCACACATCTTCCTGCGGATCCTCCCCAGAGCCAGACCCAGGTCGGGGAACCAGGGCAGGCCCACCTTCCCACATCAGTGTCGTACCTCTTCCTCTGCCTGCACGGGCCCAGAGCAGGCAGGCAGCCTGGACAGTGGTGGCAAGGGCAGCAGAGCAGGGAGAAGGTGGAAGGTGGAAGCGTGCCTTGCCAGGGGGACATACGCGCTCCGTGATGTATAGGAACGAGAGAGTGCATCGTTTTCCATACTGTGTCACAAATATCATATTTATAGCATCAATTAAATGCCGGTGACTTCAGTCATTTATAATAGAGACACAGCCACTCAGTGAACCATTAACAGAGTCAGCGCCTTCTCCCTCCTAGCAGGGTCGGACTGAGGGATGGCTCAGCCTGGGCTGGGTTCCCAGTATTTCCCTGGAGGGGCTCCCGGGGCTCATGGAGTGGGAGAAGGGGCGACCTGGAGCAGGAGAGCCCCCACCTGGGGAGGTGCGGCCCAGGCAAGGCTGAGTTGGGAGAAACCATTTGCTCCCACCTGCTGCCTTGCATGAGCCCCCAGTGCAATGAGCTGGAGGGAGAAGGGTCCTCGGGGCTGTCCCGGGCTTGCTCCTCCAAGAGCACTTACCCCACAAACTTTACTGCTGGGACCGGAGCCATGCCTGGGGGCTATGGGAGGTTACAGGCCCTGCCCTCTGGAAATGCTGTGGAGGATGTGGTGCAGGGGTGCGGGACGCAGGGCCACAAGCTCTCAGTGCAGGGGTGCAGAACGCAGGGCCACAAGCCATCAGCGAGCACCTACAGTGGCAGGGAAACCACGCCCATCTCTATTTCTTGCACGTCAGCTATGGTGGAAGAGAGACGAGGACTGGGGCAGGGACACGATTGGGTGAGGACACGGGAAGCTGTGGGAGCTCCTGCAGCGGCCCTCACCCTCACCAGGGCAATTTGCCTCCATCCCCTGTCCCTTTTGAGCCTCCTTCTCTCTCTGAGGACCTACTTCCTTCCCCCCACCATCCTTTCCATTTCCGTGCCTCCACCTGTGTCCCCACAGCCCCATCCTCCACATGGTGGCCCCATCAGAGCCCATCTCTTCACCATATAAACTCCCCAGAGGCTTCTCATCTTCTCTCTCAGATAGGAGTCCAAGGCCCTCACCTGCACAGGCCCTGCCGTTCCCATGACTCTACCGCAGCCACCCTCTCCCTCGATCTCGTCCTCAGACACCCTGCTCCCCCGTGGCACCAGCTTCTCCCTCTGCCAGCGCCTCTCCCTTATACCACTGCTCATCAAGTCTCAGCTTCTGTGTCCCTCTCACCCAGGCCTGTCCTGATTTGCCAACTAACCGCAGCCCCAGGTCCCCCATGTGACACCATGTCTTATTATATTCCTGGCACAGAATATAGAAGTCTCTTCTATTTCTCCTCCTCTCCTCTCCACTTAAAGGTGAGCCCCATGCAGGCAGGGACTCTATTTGGTATGTGGCACCTTGCAGGTGCCTGACCCAGAGCAGGCTGTCGGGAAATGAATGGGAGAATGCACAGGGGAGAATGTCCCCCTGGACAGGGACCCACAGGGACAGTGCTAGGAAAGTAGTGGGGTGCAGGATCCAAAGTGGTGGGGTGTGGGGTACAGTCAGTGAATGTCTGCAACAGCAGGAGTTACATATACCAGGCCTTGGGCCAGATGCTTAGGGGTTAGAGGAGAGGGGGCAGGTCCCACCTTCAAGGAACCTCAAGGAACAGAGGGAGCCCTGGGTTCAGGTCTTCCTTGTGGGCTGGGGAAGCTGGGGAGGGATTCCTGGTGACCAGGGAGCTTTCAGAGGATCCAGAAAACTGGAGGCTCCAGGTGGTGGAGGGGAGTGGGGTCTGGGTTCCAGGCCCTGGGACAGCCTGACAGCAGCTGGGAGAGGATGGGCCACAGTAGGGTGTGCTTCGGAGGGGAGGGGGAGACCTGCACAGGCCCACGAGGAATCTGGAAAGGGAGAGTCAAAGGCAGGGAAGCGCAGGGCTGGAAACGCGACTCAGTAGGCCTGGCCGGCTTCCAGAAAACTCTGTGCAATCAACCAGAGAAACACATTTGAGAAAACAGAATTGTGAGAGTAACTTTGAAGCCTCGGTTGCCATGGGAACATATCTGTAAATACTTAACTGCAAACGTTAAGTGAGTGACACAGGGGAGTGGGTGGGGAGCTAGGAGCAGGAAGGCACCAGCCCTGGCCTCGGGAGCCCCTCCCCTCCCTCACTCCTCGCTCTGGGGTCTCTGCCTTGGACCCTCTAACTTTCACCCTCCCCCTTGCTCCTCCTCGTCCCCCTGAACCCCACCCTCAGAGGGGGAGGATTCCAAATGTTCCCTGAGACTCCCTTTCTGTGGTAGTGCCGCATGATCTCTGGGTCCCATGCTGTGCCCCTGGGACCCTCAGTCCTGTGAGCTATCCAGCCCAGAGGTGCCAGGCCTGGCCATTCACTTTCCCTCTCCCCTCCTCACTCCTGAGGGACAGGCACAGTGAAGCGGCATAGAAACAGGGAGTCTTTGCAACAGGTGCGTGTAAGAGACCCAGATGTTTTGCCTGAAGGAAATCTTGGTCCAGTTTGCTGCTTCAGGACCTCCCCTTCTCCACTGCCCCTCCACTGGTCCGTCTGGTCAAGACTACCCATGCCCTTTTGCTCAGGGCTCTGCCGTGGCCCTGTGACTGTGTGGGGGCCTCATCCCAGACCTGCTCTGCCTGCCTTGGTCCTGCCTAGAGGTTCTTAACCTTTCTGGATGATAGACCCCCTTGGGAAACTGAAGGAAGCCTTTCATCAGTCAGTTGTTCCACAGAAAGTTAACAGCCAGGCCTTGTGCTAAGTACTGGGCGATCTCTACCCTCCCAGGACTTATAACATTAGGGGACGGGGGAGGTAGTAAGCAAAAACCGCAATCAAAAGCAAGGGCTTCAGCTTGTCAGCCAGTGTTCAAGGTCAGGACAGGGCCCCGCGTGGCCCGAGATGGATGAGGGAAGAGAGAGAAGTAGTCGGGGGAAAGGGTGGGTTCGGACCCTGTGTAGGACCTTCTAAGCCAATTTAAAGGTTTTGGGTTTTATGCAGAGTGAAACAGGAAGCCACTGGGGGCTTTGAGCCGAGGAAGGACATACTCTATTCCAGCTGGCTGCTGTGTAGAGACAGACTATAGAGGACGAGGGAGAGGCAAGGGACACTTGGGAGGTTATTGCAGTGACCAAAGAGAGATGGACATGGCTCAGACCAGGACAGTGGGTTTCGTGGTGGAAAAAACATGGTCGTCAGAAGAGGGAACGTTTGCACACCCTTGGGCCATTTTCTACACTCCTTTAAGATGCTCCTAGACTCCAAGGCTCAGCCATAGTCCCTTTGAGGTCCTGTGGTTCAGACCCCACCTTCCTTCCTGGGTCTCCCCCACTCCAGAGGACACCTCTAATCTTTAGCTCATCTGTGGAGCTGAGGTTAGCAGATCCTTTGTGAGCCCAGTGTCAGCCAGGCCGCCTTCCCAGCTCCCACAAAAGGAGGGCAGTTAGCAGTAGAACTACATACTGTTAGTGGCAGCATCCCTGCCCAACACCCAGCAGGCCCTGCTGAACGGCTGGTGAATTGATGGGCCAGAAGGCGCTTGGGTGGCCCAGGCACCCTTGGGTGGTCTGTGATGAACCTCACAGACATTATGCTGAGTCAAAGAAGCCAGACACAAATGAGTACATTCTGTATGAAGTTCTAGAACAGGCAAAACCAACTGTGCTGACAAAAGTCAGAACACTGGGTGCCTTTGAGGAGATTGGGATGCTTCCTGGAAATGGTCGTGAGGGAACCTTCTAGGGAGATGGAAATGTTCTATATCTTGGTAGGGGTGTGGGGTACATGCACGTTCGTATTTCTCAAAACTTACTAAATTACACACCCAAGATGTATACGTTTCACTGTTGATAAATTTTATCTTTAAAAAAAGGGGACCTAAGAAGGATGGTTGTGGCCCAGACAGAAGTAGGAGGGGTCAGCTGCCTAAGAGGATGCTCTGTCTTTTGGGGAAAATGGTCCCCCCCATCCTGTCATCAAGTGCTCTGAGGCAGCTGCAGGCAGGGGGAATGTGATCTGATAAAGGAATTCGTGTCGAAGTGTTAGAGGTTGACTCCAGGGAGAAAGTGATTTTGCATTTTAAAAGTGAATTCTGCAGACCGCAGTGCTTACCTCAAGAGAAGATTCTAATGGTGGGATTGAAGACCCCTTGGCAGGCGGTGGCTAGGAGCCTCCCAGTGCCCTCACCCACGTGTCACACCTCACAGATGGTCTGCTCTGTGAACACAATGGGCCAGAGGTGGGGTGGGGAGAGTAGTTTATAATCATCTTCCCCTTCCAGGTGCCTCTCCAGTGGCCTCCCTTCCCCCACCATCTGGTTTTTGCCTCCCCCTGCTACCCTCTTATCCCACCCTGGCTGTTGATGTTGCCCTAAGTGATCTCTAGTCCAGGTCAGGGCTTTAACAGAGTCTGGTTTCAGTCTGGTGTTTCTCATCCTGCCCATGGGTCTACGGGAAAAGGCCAGAGCAAAGATTCTGCTTTCAGATTTGGCCCTAGGCTGGGGATGATGTTGGACCATGAGTGGGGCCAGAGCCATGGGCTGCCTCCTGGGTGGGGCATTGGTGTAAACTGGGGCAGTCAGGGAGGGCCTCAAGGGAGGGGTGTTACACGGGGAGGGAGCACAAAGATCAGCATGGGAGGAAGGCAGCATGAAACTAGGTTGCCCATAAATTCCAATGTGCCAGGACAGGTCCAGAGTGGCCAATGGTTGTGGATGAATTATTTTTAAAATTTTTTTTAAAGTTTATTTATTTTGAGAGAGAGCAAGCATGAGCAGGGGGGTGTCAGAGAGAGAGGGAGAGAGAGAAGCAGAAGGAGGCTCCTCGCTCTGTCAGCGTGGAGCCTGATGTGGGGCTCAATCTCACCAATTGTAAGATCATAACCTGAGCTGAAACCAAGAATCCATCGCTTAACCGACTGAGTCACTCATCCCTGTCCTGGATGAATTATTAATAGTGTCCCCTTTCAACCTCCCAAGGGTCCCAGTTTGGACAATAAATTATATGATACCCAATAGGTTAAAAACAAACAAAAAAGATGACTAAAGGGCACAGCCAAGAGGTAGGTATGTCCATGGATATGCCAAGTGACTGGAATGTGGGGTCTTGTAGGAGACAGGAAAAAGAAAGGGGACAGCAGGGAGGAAAGAGACAGGGCATGGCGGGGTCCTGAGCATCCAGAAGAGACCTCCAGAGCTCCCCCAAGGGCTCCTCCCTAAGCAGGTGGTCCACAGCGATGCCACACCCCTGCACTTCCGAGAGAAGGCCAAGACCCAAGAAGTGACACAGGGGGCACAGGTTATACAGCTCACTGGTAACGAGCCAGGCTCGAACCTGGGCCCTGACCCCCAGCCCGGCTCCTCTCCCACACCCCAACATTAGCAGGGACCATCCCTGGGTAGAGAGTGACAGATGTGTGTCCATCCAGTGCTGGATGTTGAGGACTCCCGGGCCCACCCAGGCACTGCCAGTAGAGGTGGGGTACAAATTGTATACCGATCCAATTCCACCCCTTCCTAATTCCTAGCTGTGCAAATGTGGGTGAGCTTCTCAATGTGACTTTATGTACCTCAGTTTCCTCATCTGTAAAACAAGCATCAAACTATCATTTCTGATGACTGGTACATTGCAGGAACTCCAAGAATAGACACAGTCTTTTCCTGGCACCTCCAGGAGAGGACCCCTACCCCTCGTGTGTTCCAGGTCCTCTCTATGCAGTAGTCTCTGGCCCATGCCAATGTGTGTAGCTTCTCCACAACCCTGTGTGGGGCCCTTGGCATTGAATTCAGGGAGTACCTTTCATTTATCCCCCAAATCTTCTGCAACTTCTTAACCATTCCGTCCCAAACCAGATTCAAGCTCCTTCTTGAAAGCTTGCACATCTGGGCTTCTTAGGCATCAGACATGCCTTGGGAACCGGTGACCACAGGATGACCTCCTTGAGGAGAATGGTAGGAAGAAAGCAGGCCCTTTGCAGCCCTCCTCAGTCAGCACCTCCAGGGTCGAGATTGGGATGGGTTGAGGTAACATCTGGGACAGACATTAGGGGAAGGAGTTTTCATAGCATGGCAAATGAGGAAGGTACAGCACAGCACAATATGAGGAATTGCCTCCCCCCCTGCTTTGAGCCAGAGCCCCAGAGATAGACAAATGACCCCTGTCACCCCACATGGCCCAAAAAGACGAACACCAACCGGGCTGAGGTGGATGCCTGCCTGCCTGAGACTCACCAGTTATACCTGTGTGGGAAGCAAACCGTAAACTGGTGTCTGAGCGAAAACAGAGTTTAACTTCTGCATTGCACCTGTGTTCTCCAGCAAAGAGACTGGCCTTCAGGATAGGAAATGTAGAGAAACATTGTAAAAAGACAATGAACGTCCAAACAAGGCAAAGAGATCCAACCTAGCCCCATAATTAGATTGAATCTCCAAACTCAGCTGTGGCCCTGGGAGGGCATAAAGAATAGGCACGTGGGCTCTTGGAGCTGCTGGGGGTCACGTTCAGAAGCATCATAAAGCCTGGAAATGAATGAAGTCCAAGTTTTTATTTTTTTAATTAAAAAACATTTTTTTAAGTTTATTTATTTGTTTTGAGAGAGAAAGAGAGAGCACAAGTTGGGTAGGGGGAGAGAGAGAGAGAGAGAGAGAGAGAGAGAGAATTCCAAGCAGGCTCCATGCTGTCAGCAAAGAGCCCAATATGGGGCTTGAACTCACAAACCATAAGATCATGACCTGAGCCAAGATCGAGAGTCGGACACTTAACTGACTAAGCCACCCAGGTGCCCTGAAGGTCCAAGTTATTAAAAGGTCAAGGTACTGGATCCCAAACATTGGAAACTTGTCAATCTTGAAGACTACCTCTGGCAAACTTCTAGAATAAATTCATCAAACTGGTGGCTCAAGAGCCCTTGAGGGAAAGTGATGATGACGTAGGAACCATGATGGTTCGCCAGAGTGAGATGGGTCAGGGGCTGGGTGCCTGTTCTGACAGGTGGGTCCTGCAGGGCCTGACCTGGCATCATGTCACCTAATGGGGGTGAGTGGTGAAGGTAACACACAGCTAATTGGGCAGGGAAGGAGGCCTTTGTCCTTGTGGCTTCTTGCTGAACATTTTTCTCAAGGACTTGGTGGGGAGGGGTAAGTCATAGCAGCTGACTTTTTTTTTTTTAAGCTTATTTATTTTTGAGAGTGGGGAGAGGGGCAGAGAAAGAGGGAGAGAGACTCCAAAAGAGGCTGTGCACTATCAACACAGAGCCCGATGTGGGACTCAAACTCACAAAACTGTGAGATCATGACCTGAGCCGAAACCAAGAGTTGGACACAACCGACAGCCACCCAGGTGCCCCCATAGCAGCTGACTTTTAAATTTACTCATGCCCCATAGCCAATCTGGAGGATGAGCTGCTGGATAATACATTCAAAATCCAAAGACATTTGTACTCCAGATGCAGGATCCTGGGAGCCCCTGTGCCTGCACCTCCCCCAGCCTTGCCACAGTGATAGTACAGAGATTCCAACAGCTTCCTTTCTGAAACCTCAGCATCCACACCGGTTTTGAGATACAGAGTATTGGAACATTCTGGAAACATTGTAAAATTGTGTATTTGGGAGCTCTTGGTTGGTTGGTCGCTTGGTTGGTTGATTAGTTCCTGTGATCCTCCCTCCCTGGCCCCACATGTTTTACATGGTAATGAGATAAGAATTCTTTGGGGTCCTGGGCCCCTTTGAGAATCTGCTGGAATCTATGCACTCTTTCCTTAGGAGAAATATAGATATGAAATGGTGTTAACCATTTCAGGGGGGGTCTATAGGTGCCCTCTAGCCTGTCAGAGAACTTCTTAAGGAAACCATGGATTTTCAACAGCCAGCCCCTGCCAGGCAGCTCATCTGGGAGTCACCGGCACCTCAGCATGACAGTCTATTCCTTCCCTTATAGGGGAGGAGGGACAGTGATTACACAAAAGCCCTTGGTGCCTATAGGGGTTAAATAGTGTCCCTCTAGGTTTCATGTCCACCTGGAACTGTGACCTGATTTGGAAATAGTCTTCGCAGACGCAATCAAGTGAAGCTGAAGTCATATTGGATGAGGGCAGGCCTTAAATCCAATAAGACTAGTGGCCTCAGAAAAAGGAGGAAATTTGAACACAGAGAATTTGAATGTCCAGGCAGAATGCCATGTGACCATAGAGGCAGAGGCTGGAATGATGTGGCTACAAGACTCCACAGGAAGCGAGGAAGAAAGGAAGGATCCTCCCCTGGAGCCTTTAGGGAAATCACAGCCCCAGGGTACCACCTGGGTGGCTCAGTCGGTTGAGCATCTGACTCTTGATTTCAGTCCAGGTCATGATCTCATGGTTCTCATGGTTCCTTAGATCGAGCCGTGCATTGGGCTCTGCACTGACAGCACGGAGCCTGTTTGGGATTCTCTCTCTTCCCCTCACTGTCTGCCCCCCCCCCACTTGCTCTCTCTCTCTGCCTCAAAATAAATAAATATTAAAGAAAAGAAAGAAAGAAAGAAAGAAAGAAGAAAAGAAAAAAAAGAAGAAAGAAAGAAAGAAAGAAAGAAAGAAAGAGAAAGAAAGAAAGAAATCACAGCCCTGCCAACACCTCGACTTCTGATTTCTAGTCTCCGGATCTGGGAGACAATAGGTTTCTGGTGCTTTCTGCCACCCAGTTCGTGTACTCTGTTGCAGCAGCCTTAGGAAAGGAAGGCAGTGCCTGAGGGGAACAGGCAGAGAAGGATGCCTGGTGGCTTGTGGCTGGGCCTCCCCTCTTCCCTCACCAGACACCCCATGGGCTTCTGTTGGACCTGACTCTCCCCCTGAGCCACCGACGCCAGGCAGCCTCTGGGTTTTGCCCATGAGAGGGTTACAGGCCGTTTGAAGAGAAGTTAGAAATCCCAGCACATCCGTCTTAATAAGTTTTACCACAGCTTGCTAGTTTAAACTAATGACTAATTTATTGTATAAAATACCAGCAGTGTATTTTTTTATTTTGTTAATTAATTATCTCCAGCAAAGGTGAAATTTATAAAAAATGTCCAGGAACGGTACACATTGTAAAATCACCTTGCAGCAGGAGATGAAATTATTACTAATATGGGATCAAATTATTACTGTATTGACTTAGTTACTTTATGACGTTGTAATGGATTTCTTCATTATTTTCTCGGGATTGTGGCATTCATGACTGTATTAAAGTCTGTTAATCTATGCAAATATCATTAGGCACCACTAATAACCAGGCAACTTTCTTCCATTTCAGAGAATGTGCTAAGTACTTGGCCTGTCTGGGTCACTTCCGGGCAGCAAGGAAGGAGAAAAGGCAGACAGCAGGCAGTTCTGGAAACCCACTCTGAGCACAGCCTCCCTCCCCCAAGGCAGAATGGGTGGGCATTTCTACAGGGTGGTTTGGGAGTCTCAGAAGGTTTTCAAGCCATTATACATCTTCCCCTGCTGTCTAGAGGGCCTGACTTGTCACATGAATGTCCATTCCTTTGGATTAAGGTTCTGGAGGGCCTTGTTAAAATGCACTATCCTGGAAGGAAACCCGCATCAGCTCAGTATCTACCATTAGTCCTCTTGAACTGACAAAGTATTCGAGGGGACACAGGGCCCTGCTGTGCTAGGACAAGGGACCGGTCAGTTTTTACAAAGGTTAGAAAGAGGGCGATATCTAACTATGGGTTCTGTCTGAATAGAGTTGGCCAAAATAGGTTGTTCTCAGGGACACCTATGGATCCTCAAGACCTGGGAGGGACCTCTCCAATGCAGTGGGGTGGAGGAGTTGAGTGAGAATTGGTAAACACACCACGAGCTGCCCATTATTCAAAGATCTCAAATCTCCATGGCCTCACCCACTGGGTCCTTAGGTCAGCCCATGCTACGGGCCCAATTATCCTGTAGCCCAGCTGAGGCGGTGAGGCCAGGCCGAGCCCTCTGCCCTGTCCGAAGAGCTGTCACGCTGATGGGAACCAAATCCAGGCTCCTACCCTCCAGGCCAAGGAGGACTCCCATTTCATCTTGGTTTTCTTCTGACCCAGATCAGGGGCACCTGGGTGGCTCAGTCGGTTAAGCATCTGACTCTTGATTTTGGCTCAGGTCATGATCTTGTGGTTTGTGGGTTCAAGCCCGAGTCGGGTTCTGTGCTGACAGCACGGAGTCTGCTTGGGATTCTCTCTGCCCCTCCTCGGTGCATGCTCTCTCCAATCTCTCTCTCTCTCTCTCTCAAAATAAATAAATAAACTAAAAAAAAATAAAAAAGGTAGACCCCGATCACACGAGGGTAAGGCCAGGCTCCCTTCCCCACCTTGAACATTCTCAGACTAAACCTACTCACTAATATGTGGGTTATTAGTGCCCGTTGTTCTGCTTCTCCCAAGAGCAGAAGCGCAGACAGCGTCTTTCCTGGCACCACCGAGATGCTGACTCACGGTGTTAACTGGAAACTGACGTGCGACTCAGTCCTTGTGACTCCCTCGGCCACATCAAAGGATGAGCTTGAGGACCTGGAACAGAGAATAGCAGCCACTGGGCCCAGGTCACAGTTTTAGGGGACTCACCTTCCTAACTGCGGGTCCAGGGTGCGCCCCCCTATGCCCCACCGCGATCGTCCCCTCTGGGTGGGTGACACTGGTCTCACAGGTAACATGGCACCAGCCCTAGGATTGGGCTGCCTCAGGGCACGTTCTGCTCCTCGGGCTCCTGCCATCTTCCTTGGATCAGCATGCCCAGACTTTTCAAGGTTAAGAGCCATTTTTAACATTAAAAATTCATCAGCACCCCTCCCCCCTTGACAGATGTTTTTCTTTGAGTATCCATTGTTTGAGAGAATGCAAAATGGCAACAACCTAACTTGAATTAGGCAGTGCTTTTAAAGGAATTGGTACATTTTTTAAATGTTTGTTTATTTTTGAGAGAGAGAGAGAGAGACAGAGCACGAGCAGGGGAGGGGCAGAGAGAGAGAGAGACGCAGAATCAGAAGCAGGCTCCAGGCTCTGAGCTGTCAGCACAGAGCCCAACGTGGGGCTTGAACTCACAGACTATGAGATCATGACCTGAGCTGAAGTTGGATGCTTAACTGACTGAGCCACCCAGGCACCCCTGGTACTTTTAAAATCACATTTATTCGAAAAATTCAATGTGCGTTTGAAAAATAGTCACATCTACCTAGGAGTGAAGTGTTTCTGATGCAGTCAGCAGACGAAGCTTGCGGTGTCTGGGACCCCAAGATCAGATGGCACCACTGCCCTTGGCTATCTGGCTGCTGTGTGCTGGGAGGGGAGAAAGGGGCAGGTGGTAGGGGCAGTTGTGGCCACCAGTGGGGGGGATCCAGGCTGAAAGCCGTTGTCCTCCTCCTGTTCCTCGGGCTCCATCCGCTTCTTCAGGCTCCTCTTCCTCACTCCGAGCCCAGGGGGTGGCGGGAGGGGGTCCCCTGCTTCCCACAGCCCACACACCGGGCCCTGCCGTTCATCCTATTATGATTACAGACCAACTTCCAGCTCAGCACCATCTAGCCCTTCACCCAGACACCAGCTGCCCTCCCCACCCCACCCCCCTGCATCTCCTTTTTCTTTCTCAGGCACTACAGGCCTGAATGCTTATCTGCTCCCACTAACCAGAGGACGCTTTCTGGCAAAATCAGTCCTGTTGAGGTGACAGAGCTCCCACATTTCCAAAGCTCCCAGAAGAGGGCAGTGCTGAGTCCAAAGGCCTCTAACCCAAAGGACGGAATACCAAGCCCTGGGGCAGGCACTTGTGAACCATATTCTATTTTGCACGCCAGAGAAGGCATGGCACAGCCGTCAGAAGCATCGGGTGCCAATCCCACCCAAATCACTTGCCCAGATGGGCTTGAGCCTGTCACTCAGCTTCCGTGAGCCTCAGTTAACCGACCTGTCAAATGGGGATACAGCAATGTTATACTGAATCATGGTAGTGGGAAGCAGGCAGGACATGTGGAAATGCCCAGGTGGCACCGAACGGACTGTCAGGACGTCCACAAAGGCAGCCAGCACCATCAGCCGTGGAAGTGTCTGGCGCGGCAGGGCGGGGAGGACTGGGAGGGGAGCCGGCATCTTGTCCTCCTCCTTCACTCGCAGACATACCCGCTCCAGGCAGAGTGGGCCCTGCCCGCCTCTCCCCTCCAGCTGCCCCTCAAAAGACCTGTTGGTGCAAGCATGTGTCTTGCTTCTCAAACCAGGATTCTCCAGCTCCTTGCAAACGCACTTGTGCTGAATAAAACTCTGGATTCTCTCCTCTGTGCACCCATCCCAGGTTTCCTTCCTTATCCCCACCGCTCCCTGCCTAACTCAGCCCAGAGAAGACCGGCAGAGTGGCCCGGCCTCTGAAGTCATGCTCCCTCTCTATCAGTGCCCATCTGGCTCTGCCCTTCACGGCGGGGTCATCCAGGCTCCAGTCCAGAAGCACGTTTAGCGGAGGGGCAGATCTACTCCTGTACCTCTTGACACAGTCCCTCGAACAGAGTTTGTCGGCCAGCTGTGTGCCTGACTGGTGAATAACAGAAGGGGTGCAGAGCTGGCCTGCAGGCTGCTGAAACATGGGATTTCCCCTTTCTGCCACTCTGTGACTTACTTGGTATTGCCAACCTGAAGGCCTCAGGAGGACCCCTGAGTGACAAGAGCAGGTGCCTCTGTCGTTAGCAATGTGAGCCACACTCAACGGTTATGCTGTCACCCTTCAGCATAGTTTGCTCTGCTGAGGACATGGACACACCCCTCGCAATCTTGTTAGTCACTGGAAAGAATAATGTCTTGTAAATGTGCAGCTCGGTCCAGTTCCCAGAGCCGTGTATTCTCCTGAGCTCACCTGAGCCTCGCGACCATCCACTCTGGTGAGCAGGGCAGGGAGTGCTTTTGGCATGGTGGATGAGAGGTGGGGAGCCAGACCACCTAGGTCCAAATCCTGGCCGTGCTGTTGATTAGCCATGGGACTGTCAGCAAGCTGTCAGACCTCTCCGTGCCTCAGTCTCCTCATCTGTAAATAGGGGTAACAGTGGTACATCCTCAGGAAACTAAGGTGCATCCTCTTGAGCAGTGCTTGGCCCTTGGCAAGCACTCAGCATGGATTAGCTCTCACTGTCCTCTCTGAGGGCGTGATCCCTGACAGGAGGAGTGAATGGATGAATCTCTATGTATCCCATATGGGCTGACACCGGCCATCAAACTGCAGGGGCCAGTCCTGCCTGCCACACTCCAGAAACCAACCTGCTCTGTGGGGTTGGAGCATATGACTTTGGCCTTTGGGGACCATGCACCTATGGGGGAGATGGACAGGTCTGCCCCTAGGAGGAGAGGTCCTTATCAGGTACAGTGGGGGCTCAGGAAGTGCCCTGGGCCCACCTGCAGGCTCAGGGAAGCATCAAAGAGAAGCTTCAGATGTCTGCAGGAAATGAGCTCCACTGCAACCTACAGCAAACCCATCAGAAAATGTGAAGGTTCAAGAACCTGAGTTGAAAGAGAAGTTGGTTCAAGATAGGTCTTGAGCAGAGCTGGGTTCCTTATTCTTCTGAGAGCTGACACCCTAACAGGTGTGGGTGGCCATTACTAGTTTTCTGACCTTTTGCATTCAGACCCCATTATCTGAAGCCCTTAGACACACTGTAGCCATCCATCCATCCATCCACATTTACCTATTGCTATTTACGTACCATCGACCATAAATCTATCTGCTCGCAGCAATCATTTTTCTCTCATCTGTGTATCTATCATCCAACATTTAATCTGGATATCTAGCATCTATTAATCATGTCTGCCATCCATCCATCTCTGTGTCTATCTGTAGTCCATTATCAGTCATGAGTTAACAAGGTGTGTACTTAAGCATAGACCATCTGAGCTCCATTGAGAAGGGTGTTGAGGGACAGCAGTGACTACAGGAGGGCTAAGGGCACTGGAACAAAGATGGACAGGAAGGAAACCTGAGGGCTGATGAAAGAGGCTAGGACCCTCCTCTCAGAGCAGGGCTGGCTCAGCCTCAGGTGTCAGGGCAGAGAAGGTGGGTGTGGCCCTCCCCCCAGCACCAGCAGGCACAGAATCCTGCAGTCCCGAGGGCTGAGCTCTTGCTGGGGCCCTAGGGCCAGAGAGGTGGTGCCTGAGTGGAGATAGCCTGGAGCAGCCTGGAGAAGACCTGTCACGGCTCTTCCCAGCCCTGGTTGCATGTTGGTATTACTTGAGTAGCTTTCAAAGAAACCAAAAACCAAAAACAAAAATACTGAGCTCCAGACAAGTCTGTATCGCAGAAGCTGGCCCTGGGTATCTGTATTATTGAAAGCCTCCAGGTGATTTTCCTAACAGTCAGGGCCAAGAACCAACATCTTATAAGATCCAAGACCTCTGCTGTTTTTCTAGAAAGGGTGTACCAAGGAAGGAGGAGCAGGCTTTGCTCTTCTAGGGAAAGGCTTGGGCTCTGGGCAAGGCTGGGCTCTTCGGTGGGGCACGTGAGGCAACTTTCTTCTGGGCTGCCCCGAGACTCCTGCCAGGGTTTTCAGGAAGCATCACCCCCACACTGGCCTCGATGAGCCCACCCAGGCTCACCAGAAGTCCTTGTCACAGTGTCCAGGGTGGAGAATGGGCTTGGTGGCTACAGTAGTATAGCCTCTGGGTTCAAGCGTGACTACTGTTGTATTAGACAAGGTGTTTGCCCCTCCCCAGGCATACACGCGGCAGGCTGTTAGAAGTCGGAAGGCTACTCTCCTCCCTCGTCCCACAAGCAGCAAAGCCGCACCCTCAATGCTAAAACTGGGCATGGATCAGAGGGGCGGGAGCTGTGCACTGCTCCCTGGCACTGCATTATGTCTCTGGCTGTGCAGGAGGTCGGGGAGGAGTGGGGGGGGAGGGGACCCATGACTAGCCACTCTCTCTAAGAGGCTGTAGGAAGTAGGGCTCTAGCTGGGAGGGTGAGGGTGAGCTTGTGGCTGGGGTAGAGGTTGGGCTATGGCCCGGTGGTCAGGTGATCGGCAAGCAGAGTGTCCCCTCATAGCCACAGCCGTGCTGCTCTGCCACTCACCTAACAAGCCTTTATCCAAAGTGACTAGAGAAGAGTGGCCCTACGTGGGACTCTTACTTCTTCCCCAGTACCTGTGGCCACCTTGACTAGATTCTCTGCCCTGCCAATGAGATGTTCTTAACAGCATTCCTTGGTCTCTCCTCCTCTTGTGCCCCACCATCCTCTGGCCACCCTGCTGTACGTGTCCTCTACAGAAGCCTCCTCTTTTTGCTGGAAGAGAGCCTTACTCTGTCTGTCTCCTTGAGAGCCGAGGACAAACTGCCATAATTTATGCTCCCACATGATATAAAGGGAAAAAGTCCCCATTAGGCTATAAATTATCCTGTGATGGGTGAAATGCTGCAGAATGCACCAGACGCCAGTGGAAACCCCATTAGACAACAGGGTTCGGCTGCCGAGAAGTCCCCACAGAACCCCAGGCCGTCTGTCATGCACCATGCGCCTGATGAGGATAATGTAGCAGATCAAACGTGCGATCGGTTACCTGGAGAGATGGCTGTGCGCTGCTGTCCCAGAGAAAGGTGACTTCTACGTAGATCCACTTTGTATCCCAGGCTTCCCCTGGGAGGCCTGGTGCAGACTCGGTGCGGGATGTGGGTCGGAGGGCCAAGAGGAGGCAGCTAGGGGTGCAGGGGTGGCCTCCAGACCCCTCACCTGTACTCAACCTCCAGGGTTCCATTCCTGCCCAGCTCAGGGCCCTCATGCCTACCCATTGTCTCGAAGAATGTAAGAGACAAGCATGCAGGGGGCATCCCTGGCCCCCAGGGTGGTGACAGTCCCCAAGTTCTAGTCCTGTCTCCCAAAGCATGCTGCGAGCCCTCAATGGCACAGACCCACACCTGTGCTCCAGGCAGCCACCAGGGGGCTGGAGGGGCATGCTCCGCCCAGGGAGTGGATTCTGCCAGCAGGTCCCTTTTCCTGTGTGGGGAGGAGAGAGGACCTTACAGCCTAGACCTCAGGAAGGGGAAGGCCTGAGGACTCATCCGGAACAAGCTTCCTTCCTCATCACCCAGGGGAGCTCAAGGCAGCAGCGCTTTGGGCAGAGGGGTGAATGAGACTGGGAAGGGCTTGTGAGGCATAAAGAGAGGCCCCCAGGCCATCAGGAATCAAGGGGAAGCCTGAGCCGGTTACAGTTACCCTGCCCGGTCCCCCTTCCAGGCGCTGAACCGAAGCCCTGGACTTGGAGAAGGAACGGGTTATTAGGCCTTTGCCAGTCGTCTGTGTGGAGATGGAGGGGTGGAGAGAAAAGAGAGGGAGAGAGAAGTCCAGGTAACACCGTCTTCCCCTGGAAGGAAGGTGACGGGGAGAACTCGGCTCAGCTCAGCTCAGACCGCTGAGTATGGGTCTCAGCTTCGCCGGTGACTGAGTGTCACATTTCTGGGAAAGATGCTGAACTCTTCTGTTTCTTGGTTTCTTCCTGTACACAGTAGAAATGATCAAATACCCACTACACCTGTCAAGTGCTTATCTCACTGCCCAGGTCATAGCAAGTGTTCAATAAATGAGAACCATGACAGTCCTCACTATTGTGGCTGTTTTAACCACCTCCCGGAGTCAGGGAGTCAGTCTGGGGTTGGAGTCGGGGTGCCTGGGGGCAGCAGAGGTTCTGTGATGTGGGAGTTGGGTCCACAGGCTCTGTGGGGTGACTGGGGTGACACGGAGACTGGGTGGGCTGGTGCTGTGAATCCGGGAGCTAGGCCAAGCCCAGGGAGCACATGGCAGGCAGTGAGGATGGGCACAGGCAAGGAGCCTATACCCAGAGTGGGAGTCCCAGGCCAAGTTTGCAGTGGTCAGAAGTGAGCGTCCAGGCCTTGGGCTTTGGGGGAGGTGTTTAGATTGCGATGGGCGGGAGAAGAGGAAGGAGGAGGAGTGCGTGTGCGTGCATACCTACGTGTGTCATTGCTGCTCCCTCGTACCACACGCCCCTTCTCACCTCCTGCTTTTGCACGTACTGCTCCCTGACCTGGGATGCCTGCCCCTTGCCGGTTCTAGCTGGCAACCCCTGCCCGTGAATCCTTCAGGGCCCAAACTGAGCCTCTTAGACCCCTCTCCACCCCCTGGCCACACAGCTCATTACCTGCTAGGCGCCTGCACTTATCAACAAGGGCCACTCATTTCCTACTTTCTGAGGACTCCTGGAGGTCGGTGTCTCATCGCCGGCACCCACCCTCAGGCCAGCCCCATTGGAGTGCCACTCCCAATGCTCACTGGGCAAATAGGCTCATGTATTCATGTCAACAAATATTAAGTGAACATCTACTACATGCCAGGCACGTTAGGCATTGGGCGCTCAGCAATGAATGAAATGGATGGGAGTCTGGACATAAATGAGCAAAATAAGGTCATACATGTTATGAAAAAGTCCAGTGAAGAGGACAGTGAGTGTGAAGGCCGTGACTTGAACTAGCAGGTCAGAAAAGTTCAATGAGCAGGTGACATGTGATGGAAGGCTTGCAGGAGGTGAAGAGTCCTGAGGATATCTAGAACACGATCTCTGAGACAAGAGGAAGAACAGGAGGTGCAAATGCCCCAGGTGGGGGCCGGGCGGGGGGCAGAGGTGCACAGGGACTATTCCTGAGAGAGCATGGAGACCCAGAGGTCTGGAGCGAGGGAAGGAGAGATCAGGGAGAAGTGGAGTGTGGGGTGCCTGTGCAGTCCCTTACACATCTCTAGAAGAGTGGGCTTGTGCTCAGGGACATGGGAGCCACTGTGAGGTTTGAGCTCCGCCTTGCACTTGAACTGACCCCTCTCTGGCTGCCGTGTGGAGAGCAGATAGCAGTGGGCCTGGGTGGGTGTCAAGAGACCGCGAGGAGGAGACTGACGTGGCTGGGGCCAGATCCCGAAGCACTGGGAGGCAGGAGCCGAAGGAATGCGAATGTGTAGGGACTGGACGCAGGGCTTCTGCCTCCTCCCACCCCCAACATCAAACAGCGCCTGTCACGAGGGAGCTGGTAGATCAAGGCCTGGCACCGCCTCCCCCAGAGGCCAGAGCTGGCTGAGGGTCCTCATCTGCATCCCCGGTGGAGAGGGAGCCCCATCCCAGTCCCAGCCCCAGCAGCCTTTGATCTGGTTTGATGTCTCCCTCAGCCTCCTTCCCAGGCAAGAAGGCTTTTATCCTTGGAGGGGGAGGCAGCTCCCCCCAGCTGCCTCCCCGCTCTGGCTCTGACAGCGTGCGTGTTGTGGGGACCAAAGGTGCCACGACTTTTCTACTCACTGGTTCACTTCACGCTGAGAACCCACGTGGGCCTGGCGGGTGACCCCATGTCCCAGGTGAAGGGACTGGCTCTCAGGAGGGTGGCTGAACCCATCACACTGCTACAGAGGGATCCATACCCAAGCCCTTAACCTGGGTGTGCAGGGAGGCTGCCGACCGCCCACGCCAACTTGAGGAGGGGGACATTGTCCGGATCCCATTATGAGAGGAGCCCCCTGCCCTGTCTTCCACCCCCTTTTTTTTGGAAGGCAGGTTTGAGGCTGCATGCTGCTCTCCTGGGGGAGGAACGTGGGGGGCTCTACTAGGGCTGGCAAATAGGAGGCAGGGGAGGTCTTGGGACTCTGGTTGTGGGGGGAGGGGTCAGCAATCTTGAAAATGGCACAGATTTAGATTCAGATGATTGGTTTGAACCCCGCTTGTCCCTTGGGAGCCAGAGGTGCTTGATGGGTCTGGACCAGCAGAACTGGTGGAACTAACACATTGCTGGGCTTGGTGTGACTTTGGGAGAAATGCCCTGTTTTGGATCAATCCAGGTAGACCTCTTGGAGGAGGCTGGGGAGCATCTCAGCTGTCCCCAAAACACTACCATTTGGTTAGGGTGGTGCAAAGGCTGGGCTGGGCAAGAATCACTTTGTTCATTTCAAAGTACCTGGGGGTCCTCTCCACACCCCTGGGGGTGAGGGTGGGCCTCCTCACCCCACCAGCTGGAGCCCCTGTGGGTGAGCAGTGGCAGTAAGGGCTGTAACCGGCACAATGAGTGCATTTACTGAGCATTCGCTCTGTGCCCGGCACTGTGCTAACACCCCGTGTACTCAGCTCATTTAACTTTCTAACAGCCCTAGAAGGTGGGCACAGTTATTCTCTCCCTTTTATAAGTGAGGAAATGGGGGCCCAGGGAGGGCACATGACTTGCCCTAGGTTGATTTGACAAACAGCTTCAGTCACTGCCTGGAAGATGTCCCCCTGCCCCTCCTATCGAGTCGGTGTGCCTCCCTTGTCCCCTTCCTTTGAAGGTCCTCCCTGATTGGCGGTGAAGCTAGGGAACAGGAGTAAGCGTCTTCCCCTCAGACTCACTGCCTATGGGCCCTGGTGCGCTGAGATCATCTCCAGGGAGAGCAGATGGTTCTGGGATCCAGGAGGCACCCTGGGAGTCCCCTGGTCCCAAAGTCAACAGCCTGATAGATGCGCGAGGGCCCTGCCTGGGGTGGCCCTCAGGGCTCTACGTTCTGCCAGCAGCTGAGGCAGGCACATGGTGCACCTCAGGCTCTGGGCTCCAGCCTCACCCAGACCACCTTTGGGTCCAAAGCCTGCAGAGCAGGACGGAAGACCTCTGGCTCCGTGATTGTGAACGGAGCATTTCTTCCTCACTCCCCAAATTGCTGTCGTTGAGTCTCCAGGGACCCAAAGGAAAGCATCTCTTGCTGGGCTGGCTTTAAATCCTGCAGAAGCCAGGCCCCCCAGTAACCCCTCTGCCCTCCCCGCCAGCCACAGACCTCAAAGCCCCATATTCCCCACCTTGGCCCCTCACCCTGGGGTTCTCCCTAGCTCCAGGCCCCCCACCCACCCACCCTCCGCAGCTGGAGGGAAGAGAACAGTAAAAGTCTATTGCGGCCATAAAAGGCATTAACCATCTGAACACTCGTCCACAGTGCCCCAGCAGCCGTCTATCCTTAAGCAGGAAATATTGTTTAATGCCGATGGTAATGAGCGAATCAAATTTTGAAAATTAAACCGGAATTTGAGCATTAGCGCTAGGGCGCTGGCATTTGGCATGTCAAGTGGTGCTGCTGTCACCCCCGCCCTCCCCAGTCGGGGGCCCACTCCCCCTGCAAGCCCGCAAGATGCTCCTTGCACATCCGAGGGAGCTCAGGCACCAACGGGAAATATCCCATGTAGGAGCCTGGCCTAAACTTGCCATCTATCAGTGTCTTGCTTCTTGGTTTCCTGGGCCCTCCTTTTAAAATGCAAATCCTTCCAGCCAGAGCCCCATTCTGCCCTGACATCCTGAGTGAACGAGTGTAGGAGTTTCTCTCAGGGAGGGATTGGAAAAAGCCTAATATTCTGGCAACCAGATTCCATTGCCTTTTCATAAGCACCTATCCACCTATCTATGGCTCCTGGGAGGTGTCACCCAATGCTTTTTATAGGTTGGGAACCTGGAGCTTAATTAGATTGAGGTTCTGGGGAAATAAAAAAGACTCCTGAGGCCAGAGGAATGGGAGCTGTGTGTGTTTGTGCTGGGGCAGCAGGCAAGAGGCTGTTGGAAAGGGAAAGTTGAACTTCAGCCTGACCCCCTTACTGCCAGCCCTGTGGCATGCAGAGACCGCCGGGAGTGGTGAAAAGAGGGGTCCTTCCCACCTCTCAGACTTTGCTCAAATTGTCTTGTGGTCTGGAGCCCCTGCACTGGTCCCCCAGAAGTGGAATCCCCAGCCCGCCTCCTTCTGGAAGCCTTCAGGGTCTAAACACTCCCCCTCCTCCCACCCCTCCACCCCTCCCCACCCTACCCTGGCCCCTCTGGTGCACAGTCCAGAGCTGTTTCCTGGCTCTCCTCTCTCATAGTAAATGCTCAATAAATGCTCACGGAAGGAGTCACCAGAGGGTGAGCCTAGGCGGTAGGTCAGGTGCACTGATCCAGGCCCTTCTGAGGTGGCTGTAAACACCTTCATTTGACACAGAATTGGGTACTTCTCCCCATGCATTATTTGGGGGTGCTGTAGACTATGCCTACTCCCTGGCAGTGGTCGTTGGGACACTGGGCACAGAAAGCAGAGTTGGCCTCTGCTTCAGGCAGAGCTGAGACTAGCGCCTACCTTCCACCGCCCAGCCCTTCTGGGGTGTCACACTCCTGCTCCCCAGGACCCCAGGTGCTCCCCACACCCGCAGACACAAGCACTCACTTTTTAAAAGAGCAGGGAGGCAGGAGCAAGGGGTTATAGGATTGGGAAGTCAAGAGACCCGGAGAGGCTACAACTATGTGTCTTGGAGCCCTGCGGGGAGGGCACACGAGCTCTGGGGGCCACTGCGTGGCAGCCCCAGTGGCCTTTGTCTTGTTTGGGAACTGTCTATTGCAGATGGCCTGTGTCGCCATCAGCGGATGGACGTCAGCTCCAGTGAGCCTACTGTTGCAGGCCCGGTGCCTGGAGCAGTGTCTGGTGCAGAGAAAAGGGCTCAGCAGACAATTGAATGACTAAGGAGCACACTCCCCTTGTTCTGTCCCTTGACAGGAGGAGCCCATGTGAAGACTCGAGGGTGGGGGTGGTCTGGCACTGGGCTCAGCCCTGGGAGCCAGAATAGGAACGTATTATAGTCCCCTACCTTAAGCTGGGCTCTCTTGAGGGGAAGGTACTGGGGTCCAGTCACTAGCCTCCACTTGCTCACATGTTTGGGCCCTATGACTTCCCACCCAGGGGCGTCTTCAGCCCATCTCCACCCCTGGCTCTGTGGTCTCTCCTGCCCTCACCTCCTCAGAGACACAACAACACCCCCCCACCCCCCCACCCCACCCCCGAGGTCCTGCCGTGGGCTTAAGGCTGCGGGCTTACAGGGGAGAGTGAGAACACCACAGACTCACCATTACCCAGGGACCCTGTATCATGTCAGATAGGCAGGCTATGGTCAGGGACTGCTTAGCCTGTCCAGGAGTCAGGGGTCTTGTGTTGATGTTGGAGAGGGTGGCTGGCTGGGGAAACTGAGTCATCCTCTGAGACTTTCACTAGGTTGGCATCAGACCCAAGACACCAGCCAAATGGTGCCATTGGTCATCTGACACAACTTGGAGACAGTGCCTCAGGAAAGTAGCCAGAGGGAGAGGAGGTCACAGAGGGTGGGGTGACAGGGGGAGGTTGTCCATGCTGGCTGGTCAGCCATAGCATAAGTCTAGTCCCCCCAGAGATGACCTCTCCCCATCTAGGACACACAGCAGGGGTGGCCCTCCTGGCCAAATTAGGGCAGGGCAAATGAAGGGAGGGGTGGCCCTCCATTTCCTCTTCCTCCTGGAGTAACGGTCCTCCCTGTTGTTCCTGGTGGTGACCAGGTTCCACTCCTGTAGCATCTCTTGGAAGCCTAGCATCCATCACATGAGGAAGGACTGATTATTGCCATTCCGTAGACCTAAAGCCCAGGTGGGGAGAAGTTATACAGTGGCAAGGCAGCGGTGCTGGGGTTAAGCCAGTGGGCCTGGGCCACAAGGAGATCCACCTTTGGACTCAAGAGTCCTTCCACCCTCTGGTCTGAAAGAGAATCCTTAGAAGCACACCAAAGCCAGGTGGAAACGAAAAGCGTGCAAACTGGGTGCATTTGAGGGTCCCGGAACCAACCAACATTTGAGGGTTGTGGACTCACCCCAGAACACCTAGGGGAGTGAGGGTGGGCCAGTGGGGAGGACTCACCCAAGAATACCTAGGGGAGTGGCAATGGGACTGGGTTCTTGGGTTTCTTGCAGTCTTCTAGAAAGGCAACGCTAGCTGCAGTCTCCCTGGGGAAATCCGGGCGTCCAGGTCTCCGAGTAGGAAGAGGAGAAGCCTGGCCCCCTACAAGTTTGGAAAGTCCTCCAGAAGGAAAGGCCCTGGTCTAGAACTGAGAACGGAGAACTGTAAGGAAGACAAAATTTCAGGGGAGAGGAAGAAAAAAATGAGGGGGGAAAAACTGGCGAAAGGGAAGTGCCTGAATAGAAAGGCACGTGTGGGTGAATTTTAATGCAATCAGAAGGCTGTCATAATGATAATAAAGGAATATATTCAGATGTCAGGAGAGAGGAGAAGTCTCGGGGTTTCGGTCCCAGCATTTAAATCAGGCTCAGACAGAGGAGGGGGCCCCCTCTTCCCTTCCTTTTTCCTTCCCAGGGAGGAGACGGAATTTCTAAACCTGAGGGCCAGGGATTAGCAGGAGGCAGGGGGTTTCACTTCATTGTCTTTCCGGAAATCCCATTTAATTGGATTCCTTAAAAGGCGCTGGGGCTGGGTGGGGGACAGGAGTGCAGAGTTGTAATGACTCATGACTCCACTGAAGGCTTGAGAAGCTTCCTCCACTTCATGGAAAATGTTGCTGCTGCTTCTGGGAGTTAAACATAAGCCACTGCCCCTCTCCCCTCTGTCTCTGCCCTCTCCTCTGCCATCTCTGCTCGATGCTTTTTGTTTCTGATTCTTTTCCCTCCATTTCTGCCATTTTCCTTCTCCCTCCGCTCCTAACCTCATCTCCCCCCATCTTTCCCCAGCTTCACCCCTCCACTTTCTCTCTCTCTCTTCTTCTTGGTTTCCTGGCCCAGAATTTGGAGTCTGTGAGCCCTGAAGATGGGGCCGGGGTGTGCCCGGCCTTGAGATGGCCCAAGAAGCCACCTGCTTGCCCGGGAAGGGGCAGGTGGCTAGGCAGGGGCTCCAGGCCCCAGAGCTTTGACTGAAGCCCACTAATGGTGAAGGGCTAGACTGGGGTGCCCTGGTCCAGAAGCAGTAACAACAACTGGCAATGATGCCCTGTAGGGCATGGAAGGAGCTGGGACCCAGGACCACCTCATCACTGAGGACTAGCCCAGTGCTAAGTGCTCTGGGCTAAGAGGTACTGACAGGGCAGAGGTCAGGGCTTCCTGAAGTAGAGGACTCTGGGGTGGCTTGTGAAGCAGTGCAGGGACCAGGTGGTTTCCTCTGCTTTGCTCCAGACCCCAGGACACCTCCTCAGCTCTATGTGAATTCACCTGGCAGTCTGGGCATGGGGAGGTTCTCTGGGGCAGAAGGTAGCAAGTACTCTGAGTACAGAGAGACATAGACTCAGAATGCTCTCACATTCGCAGGAACCAGAACTCAGGGCCATTTGCAATTTGGGGGTGTACGTTTCTGCACATAGGCTGTGTGTGCCTGTGTTTGTCAGTCATTCGAGAGTCAACAAACAGCTAGTGAGTGCCTGCTGAGTGCTGCTTCCACAAGGATTCTGTTCCAGCTCCTATGGCTGCATAACAATTCAGCCCCAGACTGAGTGGTGTAAAATAACCATTTGTTACACTCATGGATCCTGGGGGTTAGGCATTCAGACAGGGCACAGCATGGAAGGCCTGTCTCTGCTCCAAGATGCCTGGTCCTCAGCTGTTAGATTCAAAGGCTGGGGGCCGGAATCATCTGCAGATTCATTCTTCCCATGTCTGGTGGTCGATGTTGGCCGTCAGCTGGGGACATGGGTTCCTTCTCATGGGGACTTTCTTGTGAGCTAGTTTTGAGTCTCGAGTTCTTCACAGCAGGGTGGCTGGCTTCTCACAGAGAAAGCATTCCCAAAGACAGAGCCAAGTAGGAGCGCCTCCCTTTTATGACTTAACTTGGAAGTCAGCAGGCATCCTTTGTGCCATTCTTTATTGGTTAGAGCAGTCACAGCCCCACCCTCATTCGAGGGGAGGGAGCACAGGCCCCACCTCAGTGGGAGGACTTAACGTCACATCGTCACATTGCAATAAGCTTGTGGGATGGGAGATCCTTCGGCAGTCACGGCTGCTACAGAGCCGCACAGTCCAGTGTGATCCCTGCTACCCTAAGCACGCGGCCAAATGGTGTCAACAAACCGAGTCGTTCTAAACCCCCTGGGCGGGGGGAGACTGGTGCCGGAGCCCAGCCTTCAGGAACAGGTCCCACAAAAGTGTCCAGGGCCACATTTTTGCAGCATGAACTAGGAAGGGCCAGACCAAGGAAGGGACACCAGATGGAGGTACAAACAATGTGGGATAAAAAGAAGGTGTGACCCTGGGAATGACATAGGGCATTCGTTTGTCCACTCCGTAACTCTGTCCTGAGGGCTGACTAACTGGCACTCCAGGCAAGGCCTGCTCTCTTCCCCCAGGGAGCATCCATGGGGTGGGGGCGGGGAGCTGGACAGAAACCAAAGCAAAGCAGTAAACGACGGTCCTTTGGAATCTGGGCCTCTGAGACAGAGAATAAAGGAGAGCAGGAAGGAGGGGCCTTGATGAAGAGGCAGTATTTAAACTGAGACCTAGAAGGCGAGAAGAATTCAGCCTTGTGATCGGGAGGCACTTCAGACAGAGGGAAGGACAGATGCAAAAGCCCTGTGGTGGACTTGCCTGTTGTGAGTTAATTTTGGCATCTGGGGGTGAAAGTGGCTGAAGAAGATAGTATGTAGCTAAGAGGAAGGAGAAAGGGAATGCAGGGTTGCCCAGATGCCCCTTGTGCCACCACTGTGCCATCCGTGTGCCATATAGGTGGGCAACCAGACCAATGGCCTCACTCCCTCTGTGTGCTGCCTGCCCTCTGGGCGGGAGGGGGCACAGTCGCTGCAATCCAGCCCCCTTGACCCAACCCTTCCTCCCTCACCTCCACCTCTGGCTATGCTCTCCCTCTCTCCCAACCCCCTCACCCTGTGGCCCTCCTGCTCTAGCTGCGTCCAAGCCCTCCCCCTCCAGCTAAGAGCCTTCTTGCCTGCCCAGCTCCTCCCCCTCCTCCTCTTACCCTTCGGTTGTACCCTCTTACCACCACCCCCTCACCACCACCCCCCCTCCCCGCCGGCAGCCCGGGCCGCCCGCGTGCAGCCCGGCTCCTCCGGCCCGGGTAAGCATCTCCTAATTTTGTTCCAGAAGATAGAAAACTCTTCGTGGGCATGCTCAACAAGCAGCAGTCCGAGGACGACGTGCGCCGCCTCTTCGAAGCCTTCGGGAACATAGAGGAGTGTACCATCCTGCGCGGGCCGGATGGCAACAGCAAGGGTGCGTGGGGGCGGGGCGGGGGAGCGGGCGGGCGAGGCCTTGGGCCCCACAGCAACCCCCCAACCCCGGCCAGTCCTGGGCCTCCAGCTGGCCCCGACCTGCGACCCGCAAGCCGGGGAAGGATGCTTGGAAGGGGCAAGGCGGTCCGGCCTGAGGATAAGGGAAGGCCGCCATCCAAGTCCAGAGAGGGGCAGGGAGACTTAAAATAAGGATGCTTTTAAGTCTCCGTCCCCGTCCAGGTCTTTCTCTGTCTCTGTGTGGTTCTGTCTTTGTGTTTCTCCGTGTCTCTCTTTCTCTCTCAGTCTCTGTGTCTCACCCATTCTGCTTTCATCCGGGATGCGCCCTCTCCCCTCGGCCCCACGGGTGACTCACCTCTCAGCCCTCGCGCTTCTAAGGCCTTCCTCGGCCGGCCCTCGCGCCTTGGCTCAGCCTCTCCCGTCCCCCCAGGGTGCGCCTTTGTGAAGTACTCCTCCCATGCCGAGGCACAAGCCGCAATCAACGCTCTGCACGGCAGCCAGACTATGCCGGTGAGTGGGGCGCTCCCGGATGAAGTGAGGACCCCGCGGTGGCCCCAGAGGGACCGAGAGCTCCGCAGGGCCCCGCCTGCCCTTGAGCTCCGTGCACACTTTGCCAAATGTGGGGCGCTCACAGCCTCCTCAAGAGGCAGGAAGGCGTTGTCATTATCCCCATTTCTCAGACAAGGACACTGAGGCCCAGAGACGTAAGGAACTGGACTGCCTCTAGATTAAAAAACGCCTGCCTGCCGTGGGGTTAAGATCCCAGACAGCTGGGCGAGTGCAGGCGCTGGAACGTGCCGCCCGGCTCCATCCCTCCCCCTCCCCAGGGCCCTCCCCCAGAGGATCGGGTGGGTCCCGCCAGGGCAAGGACAGCTGGGAGAGGAGGCAGCTGGGGCAAGTGGGCCTCACGCGCAGTCCTGGCTGCAGGGAGCCTCATCCAGTCTGGTGGTCAAGTTTGCCGACACCGACAAGGAGCGCACGATGCGGCGAATGCAGCAGATGGCCGGCCAGATGGGCATGTTCAACCCCATGGCCATCCCGTTTGGGGCCTACGGCGCTTACGCACAGGCAGTAAGTGGGGGCGCAGCCGAGTGAGGGGCGGGGCCGTGCGCGCAGCTGTTCTCTAGCTCACTTTGCTCAGAGCCTGGGAGAGCAAGGACGTCTAAGTGTGCTGAGGGGAGCCCTGCTCCTGGCCCAGAATATCCTGCTGTCCTGGAGCATGAGGAGTGATGAGGAGTGAACCCAGGGAGTAGAGACCAGAGGGGGCTAAGAGAAGTCTAGGCCAGTGCAGGGTGGCTTCCAGGAGGAGGTGGGCTGCTATTCTGGTTCTATAGAGAAGGAGCTGGAGAGGCCTCTAGGCTGGGCAGCAAGGTGGGGTGCCCTCAGCGCTCTTCCACTAGTCAGAGTCTAGGAAGCACCACCTGGAAGTGGTGAGAGAGGTGCCCGTGCTTGGTCGTCACCACTCTACTTCTGCCCTCACTCATGGGAGGCGGTCATTCCCGGCAGGGCTCCTTTGAGGTGCCCCAAGGCCCTCTGCATCCACACTTGCCCTGCGGTCCCTTCAGACCCTGCCTCATGCTGCTGGCCATCCACTTCTTCCCTCCACACTGGAGCCAGCTCTGTCCCCGTCTCCCGGGAGCTGACCCCAGACTTATAACCACAGCCCCCACAGGGGTGGCCCTGAGGTCGGCTGGCGTTCTGGTTCTAAAGATATAAGCTCACTTCACTTCATCAGTGTCCAAACTTGGCCATGTGACCAACCTACCCAGTCCCCGCTCACCTTTGTGAGGACACTGGGGGTGCCCGGAGTTCTATTCATGATTCTCCTGTTGCTTCTACCCAACAGACTCCAAGTTAGGACCACCTTAAACAAATCCATGCCAAGTTAACTCTACAGAGGCTCACCTAACATGTCTCTGGAGCTCTGGCTGTCACATCTCCATGGATGACAGACCTTTCTTAGGGCTGACCGGCACCCATGGAGCCAGTCCCCTCCTCCTCCCCCTCTACAACTTTAGAGTCCCTAAGACCCTATCATTACTTATGAATACAGTTCTCTCAGAGGGTGGGGGTGGGGGGATATATTTGAACTCCCTGGGTTTCAGGGCCTGGGAGGCTGGTCTCCAGGAGCCGAGCCCCCTGGTGGGGAGGGCTGCCCCCCTGGAAGCGCATGATATTTTTTCCACTTCCTCTGCCCCAGCTGATGCAGCAGCAAGCGGCACTAATGGCGTCAGTCGCACAGGGCGGCTACCTGAACCCCATGGCTGCCTTCGCCGCCGCCCAGATGCAGCAGATGGCGGCCCTCAACATGAATGGCCTGGCGGCTGCACCCATGACCCCAACCTCAGGTGAGTGGCCAGGTACCAACACTGGACCTGGTGTGGCAGGAAAGCAGCAGGTGGGACCTATTATCTGGCCAATTTCATCTACTGGTGGACCTTCCCATGGCCAGAGCACATGATGTATGGGCCCAAGCAGGCTTCATCTTCCGGAAGTTTGTAAGTGTTCTAATCCCAGGGCGCCTGGGTGGGTCAGTAGGTTAAGCGTCTGACTTCATCTCGGGTCATGATCTCAAGGTTCACAAATTTGAGCCCCACGTCGGGCTCTGTGCTGTCAGCTCAGAGCCTTGAGCCTGCTTCACATTCTATCTCCCTCTTTCTCTGCCCCTCCCCCATTCACATTCTCTCTCTCTCTCTCTCTCTCTCTCAAAAATAAATAAAAACATTAAAAAAAATTTTTTTAAATGTTCGAATCCCTGGAGACCTAAGGGAAGATGGGATGTGGGCCCCATGCAGTCAATGATATGATTTCAGGGTGGTGAAAGTTTCACTCAACTTATTGAGCCATATCAGGAAGCAATTCATCTTGATCTCTTTTCTAGATCTCTAGAAAGAAATTCACATGAAAACACTTCCTCACTTTGAGGTCTGAGAGGAAAAAAATCTTGCCCATTCTGTGGCCTTATTAGGTTCCTGGCCTAACCAGGGAAGGAGCCCCAGTTTTTTCACTTTTCTTTAATCCAACTTAGATTCATTGGCTTTTCCCAAGACAAGTGCAAGAGAGATAAGCAAGAGAGATAAGCAAGAGAGAACCTCAAGAATTATTAAAGGACAGCAGGTTTGGAAATAACCCCATTCATAAAGCATGTTCTTTTTTTTTTAATATTTATATTTGAGAGAGAGAGAGTGCACACAAGGAGGAGAGGGGTGGAGAGAAATAGAGACAGAATCTGAAGCGGGCTTTAGGCTCTGAGCTGTCAGTACAGAGCCCAACGTGAGGATCGAACTCATGAGCCATGAGATCATGACCTGAGTGGAAGTTGGATGCTTAACTGACTGAGCCACCCAAGCTCCCCAGGATGTTCTTAATTACATCTTGGCTATTGTTCAGTTAAGTGATTCTCAACCTGGGCCAGTTTTGTCCTCCCGCCCACCCAGGACATCTGGCAATGTCCTGAGACATTTTTGGTTGTCACAACTGGTAGGGGGAGTGCTACTGTAGTCTAGTAGGTAGAGGCCAGGGTTGTTGCTAAACATCCTATGATGCCCAGGAGAGCCCCTCACAATAAGGAAATGTCTGTCCTCAAATGTCAGTAGTGACAAAATTAAGAAACCCTTGTCTAGTCCCAAGGCCTGGCCCAACACCCCAGGTTCTCATTCATCCAGCTTCCTCAGCTCCCTGCACCATACTGGCAGCCTTCCTGACATCCAGGAGCTGTAGAGATTCTCTGCTTCCTACAGGAAGAGGAAGGCCCTTTCCAGTATAATCATCAGTATGCCATCCACACCTTGGGCTCCACCCATCTGGCATAGAGAAGGCACAGGGTATTGTCATCTGACCCTGACTTTACCCTTGTCACAATGAGCATCACCATTGCCTCCACTGGAGGAGGCCTCAGTGTCTATTTGGTGTATGAATAGGGCTGAGTCTGGACTTTGCAAAGGGCTCTCTCCTTATGTGCAAGGGAACATCAGAATTAAGACCTCCTCCCACCTGAGTAGCAAAACTCCTTCATGGGGAGCCAGATCAGCCCCTCAGTGATGCAGACAAGAGAGCAGAGCCAGCAACTTAGTAGCCCCGTAGTGGCTAAACAAGGACCAGCCCATCCTGACTTAGCTGGGGTGAGCAACATCCACTAAAAAAGACGAAAGGAAGATTAAGTGTAGTCAAAGTCAAGGACACTGAGAATAGTTTATATGCTGCAGGTCCAAGGCCATGCTGCAGTCACTGGTCAGGGAAGCCTTCTTGGGGTGGGCCAGAGTTGGACTCTGCCTTGAAGGATGGATACAGTTGGGATGAGTGGTGTCACCGTGAAGGGAGATAACCCCAGGCATGATTCACAGATAGGACTGACTTGGGAGGTCTTTTCCCAGGCCCTTGGAGCCAAGGGATAGAGCTCCATGGGTCGGCCTTCCTCACCTTGGTTCTGCTTGCCTCCCCTCCTCTTCCACCCCTCTGTACTTCTGGAACCAGGTGGCAGCACCCCTCCGGGCATCACTGCACCAGCTGTGCCTAGCATCCCATCCCCCATTGGGGTGAACGGCTTCACCGGCCTCCCCCCACAGGCCAATGGGCAACCTGCCGCGGAAGCTGTGTTTGCTAATGGCATCCACCCCTACCCAGGTAAGCACATCTGGCAGCCCTTCCTTCCCCACGCAGCACATTCTTCATCCATTCTGTCCCTGCCCTTGCTTGTAACAGGGAACATGTGGCTCCTACTCTCTGCCTGTTCCTTGGCAGAACCCCAAATGTGATCAGAGAGAGCCAGCCCTTGCCCTCCTTCAGGGAGCCCCTGGTTGGAGAGAAGAGACCAGCCCATTCCTGGAGCTCCGTCAGGAAAGAGAAGAGAACAGATATGGTTGTACACTGACATAGAGAGGCTAGTAACTGCAAGTTAATTGAGAGTGAATTTGGCCCATAGGAAATGAGTGGAGAGAGACACTAAAAGAATAGTCATACTTAGTGTTAAGTAGGAAAAAAATCTCTTATATGGACGAGGCAGAGGCATATAGATTTGACATTTTGACTAGTACATACTAGTTTGGATCTGTACAAAACTGTGGTTGGCACTTCGGACAAGTGTGTCAGAACCATGGATAGCACCCCAGTGCTTCTTGCATAAATGCTGGCCTACAAGACCCAGGAGGCCTGTTCCTGATGCACTTTGTTCCTCTCAAACTTAGCATGTCTCTTGTGGTGAGAGTACCCAGCTGCTTGCAGCAGCTCCTCTCTCTGGCCTTGAGGATGGACTGACTTTAGAGCAGGGAAGCTGGGCCTAAAGCCCTAAGGGAGACTGGCAAGGGGCAATGTAATAGAGATGTGAAGAGAGCTGTCCTCCTTCCTAGAGGGCAGATGGTTACAGTACAGAGTCCCTGTAAGTACTAGTAAGTGCCCGGTCTGCGGCAGATGAAAGGGGTGTGGGGGGCTCCAGAAGGAGAACAGGACATGGGCCTATCCCCTGGGAGGTCAAAGCCAGTCAGGAACACAATATACATTGACAGCATAATGAGACAGTAAGGCAGAACAGAGCATCATCAGGAGCTTCCTGAGTAGGAGGCCCAGATCAACTTTAACAGATGGATAGGAATTAGAGAGGTGAGGGCGAACGAGGAACATAGTCCTGTAGAGGAGGCTGTCCCGGAGGCCCAGAGGCAGGGGCCCCTTCCTGGCAGGGACAAGGGGTGGTAAGGAGTTTGGCCCAACTAGGACAGAGGAGGTCAGATAAGGGGGCAAAGTAGTGCCCTCTACTCTGCTCACCAGAATCATCTGTGTGTCTTTGTGAAATCACAGAAGCCCAGAGATTTTGATTTCAGTGTCTGGAGTGAGGCCCAGACATCCATAGAATATGAGAGTTCCACCAGCAGCAGAGTGCAAGGTCACTGTGCTAGCAAGAAATAGAGACTTTCCTGACTTTGACCTTGGAATTGTCTCTGATCTGATCCCAGAGGCTGGGATCCGTCTGGATCCCCACTCACCGCCCTGGGCCGCCAGGGCCGGCCCCCTACCACGTTGCTCCACACTTCTCCCCTCACTGCTAGGAGAAGCCAGAGAATCCCAGAGTAAAGGGGCAGGGCCAGAGGATCTGGACTGTTGTTGAAGGATGAAGACTCCAGGCTGGCAAGGGAGGCAGGGAGAGGTTCGGCAAGCCAGACGTGGGAGAGACCCCACCAAGCTCAGGTTCTTGGGCTCCTCCCCACTCTGGCTCATGGGCTGGGAGATACAGTCCCCAGCACATCTGGGTGGTTTCATTTCCCCCCCTCCTCCCTGCCCGCAAGCCCATCTGGATCTCTGGATTTTGACAAACCTGTTTCTTCCCCACCCCCACCAGCATCTGTGAGCTGTTTCCCTCATGGAATTTGGAAATGTTCCTCTCCCCCATTTGTAACAATCTGCCACATCCCATAAACAATTCCCTGCCAGAGCAGGGGGGGAGGGATGAGGGAAGGAAAGGAGAAAAGTAGTACATTAAAAAAATTAATTTACCATCTTTAAATGCGGAGTTTGGAGCTGCTATAATGAGCGAGATCCTTCAAAGTGTTCACTCTTTGTCAGTTACTAATGAGGTCATTAAGCAGAGAAGTGGAGAAGGGTCTCAGAAATGTTTTTCTCCACTTCCTAGCCCCGGGTAGCTTCTCTGTCCTCCCCTCTCGTTCAACAAGATCGTGTTGGAAGCACTCAGTGTGGCCTTTATTGCCACATAACACCCCCGAAGGGGTAGCTCTCACAACTGCTAAGGACCGTTCACTCCTTACATCACAGAATGTGCTCAGCACTTGCTATGATTCTGGCCCTGTGCTGGGTGAGCTGCCATGTAAATTGTGCAGGTGATATTTTGCATAGGCCATCCAACTGGCCAGAGGAAGAGACACCTTTTTCTAATTTGCATAAAGGCACTTTGTGTTTGAGCAGCTGGGAAGACTGAGAGGGCAAAGCTAGACATGGCTCTCCAGAGAGCTGGGGCTGGTAGAGGAGTCAGGCAGAGGGGGCAGAAGGGTAGAGAAGACCAGCCCGACAAGCATCATCACCATTACCACCTCCCCACCAGGAGCTCCTGGCTCCAGTCTCCGACTCGAGGGAAATAGACGGATAGGGTTTTGTCCTGGGACAACCCCAGGCAGGAAGGAGCCTGCATCCTGACCTGTCTTCAGCTCCCCACTCTGAGCAGTCCCCTCCTGGGCCCAGCTCCCCTGCAGCCATCTACGCTATCTCCCAGGACCACTGCCCCTTGGATTTTCCCTGGGCTCCCCTGCAGCTCAGGTGCTGTTGTTCTAGAGGAAGGTTACCGAGAGGTTTAGGGACAAGAGCTTGGAAGGGAAGTTTGGGAATTCTTCCTGGTCTGCAGGCCCCAAAGCCTAGCACTACCAGCCAGCTGGCTGGCCTGGATTGCCAGGCAGATATAAGCCCAGATAATTGTCTTCTTGCCTTGCTGTGTTATCCACTCTGCCTTGGACATGTTGAGGCTGGATCTGTCTGGGTCCCCACTCACCAACCTGGGCCTCCAGGGCCAGCCCCCTACCACGTCAGTCATCAGTGAGTGGCCTTGGTCACCAGAGGCAGTGCCCACATTCGCCGGGCTTTTACCCACAGCACCTGTAGACACAACAGAGGCAACAGAAATGGGCCAAGCCTTTGCTCCAGTCCAGCTTCCCCAGGTTGCTTGCAAGAGTATCAGCCTAAGGCTCCTCTCTTTACACTGGGCAGTAGACAGCCCAGACTCACGAGATCAGATGGAAGGAAGGTCCTTGGTCTTGTGGTTCTTCAGTTTTTGGGGCCACATGGGGCAGACCTTATCTGTGTGGCCAGTTCCTGCTGAATGTGTCTCAGGCGTGACCTCAGAGTGCAAGGCCTCCTTGCCTTGTGCAAACTCCCTAAGGATAAAGGAGAGGTCCCTGTGTTTGAGCAGCACGGGTGACCCAGGAGGACAGTGTGGCAGGATGAAGCCTCCCATGCCCTTCATTTCACCCAGCTGGGATCTGCCCCTGACTTGTGTTGGGGATAAGTGAGGAGGAGACCACCCTCTTGGTAACCTCTAGCCTCCTCACCCGTTTTCCCACAGCCCTTGTCCAGGACCAGGTCGCTCAGGTATCTTCCCACCAAGCCCCTCATGGTGGAGCCCTCCTCTGGCATCTCCTTCCCATCCCTTCACAGCCTTTTCATGAGCGACCCACCCCACCCCACCCCACCCCAAGCCGGCTGCAGCCTGAGTCCCCCAGCACCCAGGCAGGGTGGGAACAGACGCCACAGTGGCTGGGAAGGGCAGTGCAGCCGAGGCATCATCTCCCCGGGCACGGCGGGGGAGAGGCTGGTCTGGGTGGGCATTGCTGACTTCTGCTCCCTTGGCTCCCCTGCAGCACAGAGCCCCACCGCCGCGGACCCCCTGCAGCAGGCCTACGCTGGAGTGCAGCAGTATGCAGGTCGTTAGTATCCTCACGTCCCCACACCTGGGGCACCAATGCCCCCTTTCCTCCCCAGGCCTGGGCCCCGAGCTGGGGAGGGGAGGGGGGGAGTGGGAGGGGCGGGAAGGGTATCCTGGGAGAGGACCCGCTCCCCTTCTACGAGCCCCCAGCATTCAGGCAGAGTTTACTTCTGATGGCCGGTACCCTTTGCAGCGGTGGGTGGTCAGAACTTCACACGAGTAGGTGAGCCAGGCTGAAGCTCTGGGCAGATACCCGGCTCTGAGGCCGGACTTTCCTCCCAACCTTGGTGCTTCCAGGGCTGGTTTGTGCTGGGGGAGAGGCCAGAATTCACAGTCACTGGTCTGGCAAATGTAGATGCCTGGGTTTGAGGGAAGGAGCGACCCTGGAAGAGAAGCAGTTCTGTTCCTTCCCCCATCCACATCCAGGCAGCAGGAATGGGGCTCCAGCGAGGGGACATAGGCAGCCAGAGGTAGAAAAAAAGAAGTGAGAAGAGATAGCCTTGGGGCCAGCAGATGGCCTTAGGTCACTGAGTGGGGAGGTGATCAGCCACTGTAGGAAGCCCAAGGCAAGTTATCAGTCATTATCCTCTGTCTGTCTTTCACACACACACACACACACACACACACACACACACACCATAATCATCTCTGCCCAGCCAGTCTCCTGCTGTCTGGCCAGGTCAGAAAGAGCCAGCAATATTTCTCCTGAGGGCAATATGGAGACTCTGGTGAAGCTGGCCTCTCACATCTGGAGGTCAGGGGAAGCTCTCTCACCTGCTGGGACCCTTGAACTCTGACCTCAGATCCTGTACCTTTGGAGGCAGGCCAGGCTGGGGACAGGGACTGGCCATTCCTGTTCCACCTCTGACCCTTTCCAATTGAACCCAGAAAGTACCAAGTTTGGCCAACTGAGTCCTTTGCCCCTGAGAACCACCCCCTGGCAGGATCCCAGAGGCCAAGCTCATACGTAGGGTGGCACCCCACCTCCCACACAGGTGCCATCTGAGTGGGAGGAGGGTACAGGTGCCAGAGTCAGCCCTGGCTCAAGGAATGGGGATTCCTGGTGGTGTGGGTGATCTTGTGCGGGCACTCCAATGTTTTTGATGGTCCGTTATTGTGGATTATCCACAAATGCGGTTGCTCCATTTTTTCAGAATAAGCTTGCCTTCCCCCAACTGCATGCACGCGCGCACAAACACACACACACACACACACACACACACACACACACAGACACACACACACACACACTGAACTGGCTTTATCTTAAGTGGCTAAGCTAAAACGCCCCTTTTGGCTGGTCTGCTTTTACTGCTCAACACTGAAGTTTCTCTCTTTCTTCCTGCCTCTCACTCTCTCTCCATGTCACTGTCGCTGTCTCTCCTCTCTCCTCTTCTCTTTGGCCCTCCAGCAGCCGCCTACCCTGCTGCCTATGGTCAGATAAGCCAGGCCTTTCCTCAGCCACCTCCAATGATCCCCCAGCAACAGAGAGAAGGTGAGTTTTTGAGCTGGGGCTCCTAGGCCCCTCCCCACCCCCTTCTGTCCCCAAAGGGGCTGCTCACCTGGGCCTTCGGCTGGGGTGTTTCGTTTGAAAGGTGACCATGTTTGTGTGTGGTGTTGAGGAGGGTGAGGGAAGACAGCCCGATCGTGACGTGGCGCATTTTCCAATCCAAACGTGGAGGTGGGCTTCTCAAGGGCAGCTCTGGAAACCCAAGTGGCAGGAGGGCAGGAAGGTGGAGCCCTGGAAGAGGTGGGGGTCCGAGAATCCCCCATCCCCTGATGGGCAGGATTTGGCCAGTGGAGAGGAAGGGGAGAAGTAGGAATTCTCACCACGGGGCCGGAGTAGGGAGACCTGTTCATCACGGACAGGAAAACTTGTATCCTCTGGGTGCTCCCAGCTGGAGCTCCCAGGGTGAGACTCCACAAGCAGGTGCGGGAGTGGGAGTGCCTCTGTGCAGCCTAGTGGAAGGAGAGGTGCCTGGAAAGTCACATCCAGAGGCCCTGGTGTGCACAGGGCAGGCAAGGCCAGTGGGGTTTGGGAGGCTGGGATCTGATAAAGACCCTCAGTGTCTTCCTGTTCCAGAGACTAGAGACCCACAGGGAGCCGGATAAATAAGCCCACCCTCAGGATTCTGTGGGCATGCTCACAGAGAGCCCAGTGGGGGGGGGGGGCAGGGATACTAACGAGGTCTTGCCTTCCCCAGCCCATGAAAAGGGTTACCCACCAGTGAGGCCACTGCATCTGTCCCAGGAGCCCATTTGGCCAGAGGATTCCAATGGTCTCCAGATAAACAGCTCATAGTCCCTGCAGCATAGGTCCCCAGAGCCAGGAGATGTGGGTTTGCCCTGGAAAGGACCCCGGAGTCTGCTAGTCTTAACGCATTGGTCTGACGGGCCCCAAGCATGCCCCAGATGCTTGGAAAAAAGAAGTGAGCTGAGAACCTGGACTTCTAAGCAAATCCATCTGGATCTGACTCCCAGTTTATGGCCACCTTCTTCCCCTTCCCCTTGATGTCCTTACCTATAAAATGAGAACAGTGAGGATTAGTTGCTAGAGAAGCATGAAACTCAAAGCTCACGTCTGACTCAGAAGTCCAGAAACTTCCTATGGATTTCTCGCTGTGCACACAGCCTTTCCTTCACCAAACCGTCATCCCTCCAAAGTTGTACATGATGCCCACCACCCCAGTTGACACACACTGGGCAGCTCCTGAGATATGTGTCATCACCTCTCCACGGCCAGGAAGGCCAAGCTACAGGAACCCAGAGGAGTGTGCGGTGGGGCCCCTGCCCACAGCCTGCGAACACGGCCTGCTCTGGCTCTGTCCGGAGTGACATCTGGGCCCGCTGGTGGTGAAGTGGGGGCAGGGGGTCCAGCAGCCCTGCCTCCACCAGAGGGTCCCTTCATTGGTCTGTGGCCCTTGAGCCTGCTTTGCTCCTGCCCTCCTCCCCTTCAGTCCAGCTCTTCCAGTGCCATGCCAGTGAGAGCAGAGCCATGAAGGGCAGGGTCCAAGAGTCCCAGTCTTGTCCGTCCAAGCCCAGACCAGAGCACAGTGCCCACAGGCACTATCACCCCACTGGCCTTAGGCTGACACACCCTCAGCCCGCAGTCAGTGCCCTGCATCACTCTGGCCTGTGGGCTCAGGGGTCTCTAAACTCTGCCACACACACACACACACGCCTGCAGGTCAGTGCTTCTCTGACCAATACACAGGTTAGCCCCTAACCCTGGCCTTAAATAGACTGAGACCCTCCATCTACTCCCTGTTCGTCCTCTCTTACACTCTGCACCACCCCATGTATCTCACTCTGCACTTCTCATACCTTCCTTCCATCTCTGAGCAGCTTCAGCTCCCTACCCCTGTGCCCAGCTCCCCAGACCAGACCTGGTGAGGCCAATCTCTGCTCCAGCCACCTCTCAGTTGCGGGATCTCCCTTTATTGTCCACACTCTTCCTGACGGGAGCACAGAACGAGCCACCATAGGAGAGCAGGGCATGGGGAGGGGTGAATCGTGGACCCAGATGTGTACAGAACCAGGTTTCATACAAGGGTGAGCTCATGGTGCTGGGAGCGGGGCTGTCAGAGAAGGCTTCGGGGGCCTTGGAGGATGAGGTCTTCAGCACATAAATATGGACAGACAGACATTCAAGGCAGGGAGAACAGGAACAAAGGTGTGGGTGCTGCAAAGTATGAGGTGAGCCTGGGCTTGGGGACGGGACCAGGTGGGGAGACAGGACGGGGTGGGCTGCAGCCAGACCAGAGTCATGTCCACAGTGTTACATGAAGCACAGGTGAGAAAGAAGGCTGTGTTCCTCCAGCCGTGACAGTGGTTGGCCCTTTCTGTCATGGTTACCACCCCCTGTGAATGTCACTGACGTACTTGGACACACTGGTTGTGGGAGAGACCTCCTTCCAGGACCTTGTCTTTGAGCCGAGCCTGAAAACCAACAGATGCCTGAATTCCTGGAGGCTCTCAGCTCCACAGATGGGTTGAGGTTACCCTCGGGGCTGCTCCAATCCTGGCTCTGCCCAGGGCTGCAGTGTGGCCAGAATAATCACCTCCTGTGTCTGGAGCCCTGCTTCACCATTTCTCAGAAGGCTGGGTGGGACCAGATTGATCTTACAGTCCTGCTGGTGATGCCATCTGGATGATGTACCATCTGTGGATGAGGAAATGCAGGAAGGGCTTGGGGGTGGAAGACAATGTGTGTGCTCCCTCTGGAGGGGTGAGGGGCAGGGGGCTAGGCTGGGGCTGTGAGAGCCATTCCTGTGAAGTTCAGTGACACACCATACTGATGGGATGAGCCTGTGGGCTCTGACCTTGAAGGCTCTTTGAGACTTTAAGTTGAATAGATATAACATCCACATAAAGCATCTTGTCGAACTTGAAGTGAGGGTCCCAGGTTCAAGGCAGGTGGCTACATGGGGTGGGACAGTGAGGGAAGCCTGAAGAATGGGATGGAAGGAAGAAGGAAGGCAGTGCTGGGGGAGGGGCAGGAGGGCAGGAGAAGGCAAATGCCCCTGCCCCCTACAGCTCCCAATCTGACTGCAGAGAAAACCTCTCAGATCGAAAGGAGAAAGAGCCTCAGACCACAGATTGTAGACTTAGGGAGCACTGGAAAAGAGAAGGTATGGGGAGAATCTGGGTGGGAGTCCTGGAGGAGGTGTGGCTTAGATTAGGCCTTCAAGCTGATTTCTGCCTGGAGGGGACTCATATCTAGCTGGGGACCATCAAGGGACGCATTCAGAGTATGAACCAGTGAGAACATGGCATGGCTGGAGATGGGGTAAGCTTGGGGGATTCAGCAGCAGGGACCCCTGGAGATGGGTGAGGGAGCATGCTTGCGTGAGTTCTGAATGCGCCGTCAGCAGGCACTTTTCCTGGGAGACAGTGGTCCAGGAAGGAGAGGCTGAGGGTGGGAGGCTGAGGGTTGATGATGCAGGATGGGGACCAAGGACCCAGGAGGTCAGACGCTCAGAGGGTCGCTTTGGTGGTCAAAGGGGTCTTTGGAAGGAACAAGAAGGAGAGTGAGGGTCCAGAGACTTGCTCTTGAACTGGGTTACCTGGCAACCTCACCTGTCCCAGAGAAGCAGGATGTGGTTCTGGCCTTGCAGCCACACGCAGCCCACATCGATGCCTTACTACCTTCACTTTTGAGCTCATGCTTAGTCTCAACCAGTCTCTGGTCAGAGCCTCGGTTCTTCTACATCTCTAACAAATGCAGCTTTGCATGGCCTCCACAGGTTGGAAACCATCACTGGAATGACCACATTCTAAAAGGTTAATAACACATAGCATACTCTGTTTAAAATGGCAAGAAGGAGATGAATCATCTTGGAAATATTTCCATTTCAAAGTTAAAATTGAGAATTATGGTTATTTAAACAAAACATAACTCTTTAGCTGTTTGGAAATTTTAGAAATCCAAAGGCTTCAACAGTGTTCAGGGTTTCTGGGCACAGAGATTTATGATAGGGAGAGAGGAAAGCGCAGAGTTCAGAGGCAGATGGCCTGGGTCCATATCCTGGCTCTCTCACCTCAGCCGTGTGATTTTTGGCAGGTGACTTAACCTCTCTGGGCCTCCGTTTGCTCATCTATAGTGGGAGTGATGACAGTACTTGCCTCAGAGGGCTGCTAGAAGATTCAGTGACATAACCTACATATAAAGCGCTTAGAAGAGCCTGACATGTAGTTCACTCTGTAGAAGTGGCAGGTTGTTACCGCTGTCAGGAAATGGGGAGCTCCATGTAATAAGGCTTGCGGGTACCCCGGCTAATCACGGAGCCATGCCGTGAAACCCCTCCTGTGCACCTAACCTGTCGGAGGAGGCTAGAGAAGTCCTGTTGTCTGCACTCGGGACTGGGGCTGAGTGAGAGGTTTGGGGCAGGGGAAGGTTGGGCACCAGGTGGGAAGCAGTGGCTGCGGATTTTGGAGGAAGATGGGCCAAGCAGCAGCCAGCCAGGAGGTCCCAGCTGGGGCCTGCCTGTGGGACATGACAAGAAGCTTCTCACCTGGCACCACGGGCCTGCTGGGCTGCCCAGGGCCATTCCAGAGCAGACGCTGGGCCGGAGGGCAGCCGCCTGGCCTTCCCCAGCTCTCCCTACTCCTGCCTGTCCTCAGCACCTCCTCTCCCTGGCTGACCAGGCCTTGGCACATTTACCCCCTTCACTCGTCAGCTCTGCCCCTGGAGCGAGTTGCCAGGCACCATCTTATAGATCCATTTTGCAGCAAAGGTGACTGAGGCACAGAGAGGTTCAGTGACTTGCCCAAGGGCAGGGCGGAGACCAGAGCTCAGGCTTGGGGCTCAGCAGTCCCCACTCCTCCATGGCCGCCCTTGGATCTTGGATGAGACCCCCCCTCCCAACCTTGCCCCCCTCCCTGCTGCCGCTGCCTAACTCGCTCACCTCTCCTCTGTCTCTCTCTTCCCCCCACCCCGCCATCCCTCCTCCCTGCCCCACCCCCCCCACCGCAGGGCCCGAGGGCTGTAACCTGTTCATCTACCATCTGCCCCAGGAGTTTGGGGACGCTGAGCTGATGCAGATGTTCCTCCCTTTCGGTAATGTCATCTCCTCGAAAGTGTTTGTGGATCGGGCGACTAACCAAAGTAAATGCTTTGGTGGGTAAAGATAACAAACCAACTAGCTTCACCCAGGACAGGGCGGTGCTCGCACCAATTTACCGGTGTCCGACTGCTTTTAACCTGCTCCTTCACATCGCCCCCATCCCCAGGTGCTCCCTATGGCCCAGCCCCCAGCCTCCACCTCCCACTCCTCTTCTCTCTGCTACTGTTCTTTTGGCTTCTTGGCTTTCCCTGCCCGCCCGTGCCCCCCCCTCCCCCATCACAGTCCAAGAGACAGGTCCCCCTGCCTGCCACAAGGCCCAGTCTCCACCCACTGAGAAGGGGAAGGAGTCACCTTGGGCCAGGGTGGTGGAGGCATCGAGCAGAGCCCATTCTCCCAGCAGCTCCCCGTCTTGCAATCATAGAGGCCCTGGTGGATGCCACGCATGATCCTTGGGGTGGGGGGGTCTGCCCAGCTAAGGCCCCTATCCTGCCTGCCCCTCGGCCTCCTCTCTGTCCTGCCCCTGCCGCCCTTCTCTGTCTACCCTGCTCTTTGCTCCCCTCCTGCCACCCACTGAACCCTCCTTCCCCCACCACTCCCTCAGGCCACCAGAGCCACATTGCTGAGGAGTCAGGAAGAACAAACTGGTCCTGCCCTCAGGAAGCCTCAGGTCTGAGCTTAGATGAAAATCATGCCTACCCCGCAGCACTGAAGTCTGCAAGGCACCAAGTAATGGAGCAAAGAGAAAGGCAGGTGGATGGAAACAGTGAGGAAGGGGAGGGAACTCTGCAGAGGGAGAACAAAGTGGGTGTGGGAGCCTAAGGACAGTGAATGAGGGAGCCAGCAGGAGGCTTGGGGAGAAGGGATCCTGGGAGGCCAGCTGTGAGGGAGGGGCTGTGTTGGAGGGGCTGACCATCAGACGAGGATGCTCCTGGGATGGAGGCAGAGGGAGATGAGGGGAGGTCCTTGAGCTGAGAGTAATAGAAGGAAAATACAGCTTTTAGGAAGTGTGCGTGGTGGCAGGATGCTAGACGGGACGGGGGACTTGGGAAGATTTGGAGTATGGTTGTCAGATAAAATATAGGGTTCCCAGTTAAACTGGAATTTCTGATGAACAATGGATGCATCTTTTGTGTGTATGTCCCAAATATTATATGCAATATGTTCCATGCAATATTGGGGATATGCTTACAGTAAAAAAAAAATTCATTGTTTACCTGAGATTTCAATTCAACTGAGCATCCTGTGTTTGGATTTGCTGCAGACCTCCTGGAATTCGGCCTCTCCCACACCTCTCCCCTCCACTCCTCCTTAGCTCCTCTCCTGCCTCCTCTTTTGCCTCTATTAGCCGTGCCTCCGCGGCTAGATCCACTCATGGGTCCCCAAGGAGTGAGGAGTCCAGTCCCCAGAAGAGCCACACATGGGACCAGAGCTGGGTCTGCCAGAAGCTTAGCTCTCCAGGTCAAACCCCAGATCCCGGGTCTGTGAGGACAGAGTAGGGGTCTGTGTTACCTGGGGAACCCCGATCACAGCTTGGGACGGTGTAGGGGAGACCATACAAGTGTGTAGAAGTATCAGCAAGCCCATGTTAAAGAGATTCCAGTTTGGAGACCACTTTCCCAGAACCATGAAAGGCTTGCGGGTTTTAGATAATATTCCCCAAAGCAGTCGAGACCTTTGAACCTTTGTCCCTTGCCCTCTGGCAGCCGCCACAGGAAGTTTGTGGTACTTGGAGGGCATAGAGTTGCCCCAGGAGTTCATTTGTCTTTGGGTATGAGGAGACAAAGAAAAAGACAGAGACAGGGGTTGAGCCCCTCCCTTGTTGGACTGATACTTCTCCTGACAAATTACAATTACATATGTAAGAACAACAAACTGGAGATTATTGCCTTTGCTCTTTAAATAAGCCTTGAATGTTCCCTACATCAGAAGAAAGACATCTGCTAAGAGCCCACAAAGCTCTGGGCACCTGGACCAGCAGCCTTGGTCTCAGGCCTCAACCTTGGAGCATTTGTGCTGTGGCTCCTGTGAACACAGCCCGTTTTTTCGAAGCCATTCTTGGAGTCTGCCCCAGACACTACCCTTGCCATTTGCCTATTTAAATTCTCCAGGACCAAGGTTTTTTTCCCTGCTTTTTCTGAAAATCATCTTCTGTATACCTCTACTCTGGCTCTTTCCTTTATTCCTGAACAGACAGACTTCTAGCACAAAACATCCACTGGCCTTAGAGAAGGATGCGCTCCTGCCTTGAGGGCCCGGCTGGGCCCAGTCGTTCCTCTCAGAGCCCCTGGGGTTCCTTTTTTCTTGCTCTGGCAGCTGAGTTTTCCGCAACTCCCCCGGAGGCCTTTAGTGTGAGAACCAGCTCCGGCACTCATTCAAAGGCAGGTCATTTAATTCAGAGCCTCAGTGTCCTCATTTGTGAAATGAGGACACCGGTAGTCATTTCTCAGGGGCGGGGCCCGGTGTGAGGTTACAGGAAGGTGGCTGTGTGTGAGGGGCTTTGCCAGAGTAAACCCTCAGGAGATGCGAGAATGCCCTTTGTTCCCAAAAGGAGGAATCGTTTTTGAGTAAATGTGGTCCTATGTTAAAGTGAACCCCTCAAAGGCCACACTTGTTCTTTATAAGCATAAACAGAATCTCCCAGGGGGCTTTGTGAGCTGATGTGCAGCGCTAATGGTAGCTATGTTGGAAGAAGGGCTCGGGGGACACCAGGAAGGTATCCTCCCCACATGGCTCCCCACAATCTGTGAGGCAGGAACCTTCTCAAGGCTGGGGGGGATGGGGGGGATCAGACTCTGGGAGGAGGGACGTAGTCCTAGAAACCACAACAATGGGAGATGGTGTCCAGAGCCCCGTTCAGCAGCCCTGACTGCTCACCAGTTAACAAAACTAGTTGAGGAAGAGAAGTTTCCTTGAGCCTGGAACCCTTCCCAACCCCCTGGGGCTTCGAGAGACTCTAAACTCTTCTGTGAAGGCTGGGCTTCTTCCCTGCAGGACCTCTTCTCCCCCACTCTCCCCACTGGGTGGCTGCCTCTCTGCCCTAGATAGCACCTCCAGCCCTTCTGTCTTTCTCCCAGCTCTTCTCTGCTTTGCTCAGATTTGTTTCCTGCAAAAAGAGCCACTGAGGACAGGGGGCAGGTGGCGAGGTAGAGTTGGAGCTGACAGGCCAGCAGAGGAGAGAGGGGTGGAACCTGTCACCCTCAGTGAGGCTGTCTGGTCCCAGCAGGGAAAGAAGATTTAGTTCAACCACCTTCCTAAATCTGGGGGAGAGCAGTGTAACAGACTTACAGTGCACAGCTTTGAAAACTGTTCTGCTCTGCTAAGACTTGACTGTGGTCATCGGACGCAGATGTTGGTGGGGTGAGGGATTGGCCGGCGGGGAGATGAGAGGAGGAGGTAGAAGGATGCCTCATGCCGATCTCCAACTATGGGCAACCTGCAATCTCTTCTGTTTTGGCATATGGACTTACACAGATGTTGGTTATGTTTCTCTGGGCCCGACTCACCAAGACCGTCTGAGCTCACATGCACCTACTCTTGTGTATACTCACTGCGTGTACACATACCCTCTCCCCCATCTTTGATGGCTCATGGCTGTAAGGACAAATGTGAGCAAACATGAGCGAAAGCAGGAAGGAGACAACAGAAGGAGGAAAGAGGCCAGTGGAGGCAGTGTCTAGGGCAGAGGTAAAAAGACAGAGTTATCACATAGGGAGAGTGAGGGAGGGGTCACGGACAGGCCCAATGTACCACGGACAGCCAAGAAAACAGCTAGATCTTCTGTGGGGTCTGTACACCTGTCACTTACATATCTCAAGGCCATTTGGAGACAAACACCCCAAATGAGACATTTGCAGGATGGGAACCTCGCCAAACTTAGTTTTGTATATTTTGCAGGATCTAACTCCATTTTACAAGAGAAAGGGCCTCTAAAGTCAAATAAATTCCGGGAAATATTAGGCTAAACAAAGCTATAAAGGTTTATTTACTGGAGGACTTGGGGCAGGTGTGGGGGGGTGTTGTTTGTTAATGTGCCTTGAACTGTCCCAGATTGGCATAGTGGTAAGCCTACTTGACCACAGCAGCCCCTTTTTCAGAAGCACCAATTAGGGCCAGTTTAGGAAACGCTAATGTAAAATGTAGTCTCTGTAAGGAGTTGCATTCAAAGGACAAGAACCTTTGTCCTTAGAAGGAGAGACAGACACCCTTTCCCAAAGGGTGACTTCTAACTAACTTTCAGAACCGTACCATCCCCAACTGGGAACTGCTTGTTTCAGAAGGTGACTGGGAGCCATAGACGGTTCTGTATCTCATTCTGGGATGTTGGGAGGAGTGAACCTGTGAAAAGCACTTATGCAGTCCCTGGGTAACAGGGAAGGTTCTCAACTAAGTTTTACTAATAGTGTTAGTTTGTACACCACTATTGTTATTGTAGATACCATGAGGGGTTCGTAGGGGACACGTGCTTAGAATCCAGGGCAAGAGCACCTACTTCCCAAGCCTTGGATTTTCACTAGGGAGGTGCTGACAGCCCCTGGGTGCGAAGTGGTGGGTTTCTGCGAGTGGGACTGGATTTAGGCAAGTGTCTGCCACGAGCCTGGCTGGGGGCAACCTTGCCCAGGACCGGGAGGGGGGCCGAGGGCCGTGAGGACTGTCAGACTGTCAGCCCCTGCCCTCCCCGCGGCCAAGGGGCCCTCGCGAGGGGGGGGGGGGCGGCTGGAAACGGCGGTGGAGAGGTTTTCTCCGGGGTGCCCCCCTCCCTCCCCCTCGCACTCCTCTCTCTCCCCAGGCCGGCACTCTGTGCCCTCCCGCTGCCAGGCCCCCTCCTGTCAGGGAGGACAGTGTCCAATAAACTCCTCCACCCGCAGGTGTGTCCGCCCTCCCACCGAAGGAGAGGGCTGAGGTGCCGGGGCCGGCCGGGGTGGGGGGCGAGGGCGCCCAGGAAAGTGGCGCCGCCCAAAGCCGCGGTGGAGCTGGGGAGGCCCTGCCGGGCGGCGCCGGTCAGCGAGGCCTGGAGCCCCGGACACGCCCACCCCGGGAGGGGCCGCGCGCTCGCGGGCTGTGGGGGGCGTGAGGCCGGGCCGGGGCGGGGCCCCGAGGGGGGGAGGAGCCTCGAGGCCCCCCCTCCTGCCCGAGGCGCGGCGGGAGCGCAGGGTGGGGCCGCCGCCCGCCCCGCCCCGCCCCCGGGCCCCGCCCTTCTCCCCACCCACCCCTCCCCGCCGGGGCGGCCCCGTGGAAACCCAGGCCCTCGTCCCTCGTGTCTCGCCAGGCTTCGTGAGCTTCGACAACCCGGCCAGCGCGCAGACCGCCATCCAGGCCATGAACGGCTTCCAGATCGGCATGAAGAGGCTCAAGGTGCAGCTGAAGCGGCCCAAAGACGCCAATCGCCCATACTGAGCGCCGGCGGGAGCGTCCCCCGGGGGAGACCAGGACTCGCACAGGTAACCGGGGGCGGCCGGGGCGCGGGGACGGAGGGGTGGGGGGTTGAGGAAGGGACACCGGACGGACCCGCCGCCTCCTCTGGCCTTCTTGAGCTGAACCTTCACTTGCCTTGGACCCGCTGCGCCCAGCTCGACCTGCTCCTCACCGGGTGCCTAGGGGACAGGCCTAGAGCTGTGGTCGTACCGGCAGAAATGGGCATGGCCATCCCCCTGTTGCAGAGCCAAGAGAAGCAGGAGTGAGGGAACCTTGCTGAGAAGGTGGGGTGAGCCCTGGGCCTGTACACCCAGGTCTACATAGTAATCCTGTTTGCCGGAAAACCCTGGGGTGAGCCTGTGGCAAGCTCGGGGACTGGGAAACTTTGGTGGGGGGAACTGTCCACATCTCCTGGGGCCTTCTCCTAGACTCCCTGGTTCTCCCCTCCCCATCTGTCCTATCTTGAGGGCTGGTGGACTTTAGACAGGTGACTCCCTCACCCCTCCAATTCTAGAGCTCAGTCAGTCTGGGGCAGAAGCTGAGGAGGGTGATGGCACAGCACTGGGCCAGCTACCCTGCCTGCTTTAAAGAGGCCATGACAAGTGGACAGTCATCACTTTTCCCTACTCAGTCTTGGTTCTGCCTTGCAGCTGGAGAAAAAGTTGCCCACTCCTCTTCCAGGCCACTTGTTCTCCTGGGTGAAGCAGCTTCCTGGGGAAAGGAGGGAGGGGGGAGATGTACCAGGCCCTCCTTCAACCTGGTATCCCACATTGCTGTGCGCTCCTGTAGGCCCAGCTCACCCACAAGCCAAAGGCAAGCCTCCAAGCTCCTGTGCCCTGCACTCCATCAGCAGTACTGTGCACCAGTCCCACTTAGGAACTTGGGACTCAGCACTGAATAAGACTGGCAAGAACCTTTGTCCTTAGAAGGGGAGACAGACAATAAACAATGACATGTGACCAAAGAGTAAATTATGTAGTGTGTCAGAATTGTTGGTTATAGTTAAATCAGGGAGTTAGGGTAGGCCTTGTTGAGAAAGTGACATTCGAGAAAAGACTTCAAGAAGGTGAGGCAGGGAGCCATGCCAGCTTCTGGAGGAGTGAGTCCTTCATCTGAAGGAACAGCCAGTGCAAAGCCTCCAAGGGGAGGGCAGGGTGGTGCATTTGAGAACTGCAGAACAAGGTGGCTGGAGGGGAGCCAGCTTGGGGGCATGGTGGGAGTAGAGATCTGAGAGGAGAGGTGAGGAGGACCACCTGTGTTGGACTTATATAGACCATTGTAGGGACCGTGGCCACTCCTCTGAAACGGGGGAGAAGGTGGTGGGGAACCGTTGGAGAGCTCTGAGTAGAAGAGTGGCATTGACCCACTTGCATTTCAGCGTGATCACTGGTTGCTGTGTCGATACATAGTAGGACCCCAAGCAGAAGTTTAGTGCACAGACCACTCAGTCCAGGGCGACAGCAGTCGATGCGGTAGGAGGGGTTTGCGTTCTTGATGTTCTTGGAAGGCAGAGCCAAGGATGCTGGTGTGACAGAAGGAGTCAAGGATGACACCCAGCTTTTGGCTGGAGCGACTAAAAGAGCAGAGTTGCCGTGACCCAAGATGAAGAGGGGTTGGGGGAAAGACCAGGCACATGAGAGTTAGACATTCAAGTGGAGGTTCAGAGCCTGGAGTTTGGGAGGGAGAGTCCCAGTTTCCCCATCTCCCCCCTCAAACCCTACCACCGCCAGCAGCCATCTTCCACCCACCTGGAAGCAGCAGGACTCACCTCTCAGAGGGGATGCTTGAGCCTCTACTCTCTGCAAGGCTGGAAAAGCAAAACCCGCCTCTCTTGCCTCCTGAGTTCCCACCCCCTGCCCGTCTCTGGCTTCCATGAAGATGTGTTCTCACATATGCATTCCGAGTGGGGTACCTTCTCGGGCCGGGCACCGGGCTTGGTGCTGGGATGCAAAGGTGAACGGGTCACCATCCTGCCTGCACAAGCTTCTGGCTCTGCAAGCACAGACCGCAGGAAGCAGCTTGCAGGTGGGTGTACTTCCATAGGAGTGGGGACCGTTCAGTGAAAGCAGCCCTTTCTGGGCAGAGAGCAGGTTTCCTTAACGTAAGCTTAGCTCTGCCACTGAGGCATGACCTCTTGGCTTCCGTTTCTGCATTAATGAAACCAAGGTATTGAAGGCACCAGTGGAGGGGCTGTGCTCCAGGGCCATGCCCTGAGATTCTGAGGGGCCCCTGTTGGGTGTATTCTGTGGCTCCCGTGAAGGCGGCCGGTCTGAGCCTTCTAGACCTAGATGCCAAGCCAGGATAGAAACTGTAGGTCAGAGAAATCCGCAGAGGAGGAGGTAAGTAAGGCACATTTGTTGTTTGGCACAGAAGATAGGAAGTGGTCCACAGGGTAGAACCAGCCAGCAGTCATAGCTGGAGTGAGGGCTTGAGAGGTGTGGTTTAGAAAGCAGACGGGTTCTTCCACCAGGGAAAGTGAAGGCCAGACAGATGAGAACCCAGACTTCACGCGGTGCTTACCGCGCACGGGGCACAGTTCCTGCAGGTGACAAGTCTAAGGTGTAATGGTAAAGCTGTGACTGCCTTTAACGTGGGTAGTGTTATCATCCCATTTTAAAGACAGAACACATCCCATCCCATTTTAAAGACACATCCCATTTTAAAGACAGAAGTCACTTGGCCATCAGCTACTGAGTGGTAGAGCCACGATTTGAAGCCGTGGCCCAGTTACAGAGGCTGTGCTCGTAATGCCTTTAAGTAAGGAGAGTGATAACTTCCCCACTGTTATCCTAGTCCCAGCCCTCCCAGCCCAGAGTCTTGTCCTGAAGACATCTCACGTCTCTGGGCTCCTCCCTACTAAGCAGTCTTCCAAAAAACTATGACCTAACGTAACTCCCACAAATAACGCTGACTTTTAATCCATTTAGACAGCATTTTAACAAAAGAGGATTTCAGGCTTCCCAACCTAAGACTGCTTGAGGCTGTAACAGAAGGAGGCGCTAAGACCAGGTGTGGGATGAGGGGACTTCAGTGAGAAGTGGAGGAACTAACATGCAAAAGGTGCTAAAATACTCAGGATTTTACTGACCAGTAAAGGGTGTTTGTAAATGATGAGTCCTAGGTGCTCAGAAGGGCAGGGCTGACCTGAGCAGTGGCGGAGGGACAAGCCATAGCTAGGAGCAAAGGGGTGATGGGGAGGAGGGGATCTCAGGGCCTGGCTGGCCACCCGCAGTGGCAGTGATGAAGGCAACGTCACGGTGTCACAGCGTGGGGGCCAGGGCCTGGTCAGAACAGAAGTGTGGTGGGTCCAGGGGAGGAGAGGGACCCTGGGCAGGGCAGCTGCAGGGAGCGTAGTTGGGTATAGGTTCCATAAGGGGAGGCCCAGGTAGGCTGGGGTGGGGTTGGGTCACATTGGTTCTCTGCATCCTGCTGTCTCCCGAGGGTGTGATTCCCCCACCTGCTTCTGGCTTCCCAGCTGCCCCTGCCCCTCTGGCTGCTTGGGCTCATTATCTTGTACCAAGGTGGGAGGTTCTCCAAGAAATCTTTACTAGGAAACTAAGAGGAAGGAAGCAGAGGCAGGAAGACTGGGCAGAAATGCAAACACGCCTGGTCCACAGCCAGTGAGCAGCACCCAAGTCCCTTGTCCTGCCACAGAGGTCAGTAGCATGCTCTGGGCCCCAAGCTGAGGGCAGGTTTGCAGACCCCTAACTCTGTGCTTCCGTGGCCGGAGGACACTGCACAGCATGTCTGACCTCAGTGGGAGTCCTCTCTCTTCCGGGCCCTGGGCTGTGGCTCCGAGTGTGCTTTCGCACGGTGTCTGCTCTGAGCTGTGCAGGTTTGGGTGCTCTGGGCCTGACCTGCACAGGGCTGGGCCGTGGCTTTGGGCCTTGGCCTTCTCTGACTGGATCCCAGCTGTGTTTAGAACCTGGCATCTGAATTGGCTTAGCTGACCAGATCAGCTAATTTCCTGTCCCAGGTCATGAGTTGGAGCTCCCCAGGCCTGGTTCAAGCTCCCTCACTGGTCAGTGACCCTGCTGCCACCTCTGGAACTGTACTTTGTGAGGATCTTTGAGAGGGTGGCCAAGAAGGGGTCACCCCTGCAGGCAGAGGCCCGGCTGCTCCCCAGTGAAGAGAGTAGCCAGCTAGTCAGCCGTGCACTGGCAGAGCCCTGGGGAGGTTCCTTAGGGATTGAATGAGTGTGACAGTGTGTTTGTGTTTGGGGGCCAAGCATGTGTGTGTGTGAGGGGCAAGAGTGTGCACAAGGAGTTCCCCACATTGGGCTTTGAGGAGGTGCTGTGTGATAGGCTTGGATCCTCAAGACCCAGGACGGCACAGGCACCAAAGGGCAGCTAGGGGCAGACTTGGGGCAGGCAAAGGAGCAAGTTCAGTGGGGAGGAATGGGCACCCTTGAAAGGCTCAGGGCGGGGGGCGGGGGCTGGGGAAAGGAGGGGAGTTCCGCAGGGGGGTCCCTTATTTGCAGTTGCCAGAGCTGACACCTGGTGGCACTGCCCTCCTCGGTTCTTAGGCCTCCTCTCCCACCCAAAGGGATCAGCCCATTCATTGGATATCCTGGGTGGGTCTAAGGGTTTTCTTTGGGGAAGGGCTGGAGATGTGGCATGTCAGGACTTCTGGGCCATGCGATGGGCCCCGGTCTCAGTGAGGGAGATCTGCTGTTGGAAGAACAAGAGACCAGCTTGGATGGGCAGGCAGGCAGGGGGCATGGAGGGAGAGCTTCTTGATGAAGGCAGAGCTGGAGGCTGGGTCACCCCTCAGCTACTTGGTAGCTTATCCACAGTGACATTTCAGGTCCCAGGCTTCCCTCCCACACTCCCTGAAGAAAGACACAAAGCTTAGAGTGGAAGTCTGCTCTGTGCAGAAGCCCGGTGGATTGAGAGCCCTGCAGATAAGCCGGGTGCGGAGGCTTTGGCACAGGCCTGAGTGCCGCAGGGGAGCAGGGGCTGGGGAGCAAGCTCAAAGGTAACCATGAGGAGGGGGTAGGGCTGGGGACCCCCAAATCCCCAGGTTGGGGCAAAGGACCGTGAAGTGGTGAGGAGTGCAGAAGATAACTCAAAGTGGAAACATTTGATGATGCCTGACAGAAGGGGACTCAGCCTCAACCACTTGGGGCTCCGCCAGTAAAGAAGGCAGGTAAGGGCCTGTGAGATGGGCCAGTCTAGAAAGATACACATGCAGGGGTGTAGGGAATGGAGGAGGAGGAGGTGGAGTAAGGGAGGTCAGCAGAGCAGGAGTGACAGCAGCAGAGACTGGAGACCTACAGCCAGAGCACCTCCCTCTCTGGTGGACTGTCCTTTTCTGTGTTACCCACCCTGCAGGATGCTCTATAGTCTTCCATTTAGCCCTGTCACGGGTCAGCACTGTGGGCCTTCTTAAGGCTTCACAGGCCGGGAAGCAGCTTCACTTTGGCCACGTGGGCCACCTTGGGAGCAAAGCAAAGGGTACGAAGTGATCGTGAAATGAAGTCAGCGATGCCGAGGCGTGTTTATAGAATTCCGGTAACATTGATGTGATTTACTCTCCATCTCAAAACTGAACATGTTCGTTTTCTGAAGGTTCTGAGAAAAGAGGGTTGAGGCAGAACGGAAGAGGAGAGAGGACCATAGCACCACACAGTGGGTGCTCCTGCTGTGGAGACGCCCTTCTCTAGGAATGGTGGCCAAGGCGGGACCAAAGGGGTGGGAGGGCCGAGTTGCTGTCGGTGTGGACAGTACTGCAGCAGCAAAGTGCTCCGTGGATGGACCCTTCGGATACAAGTCACCCTAGCCAGCCTCTGATCTACCCTGCAATTCAGGGCCACCCTGACAGGCTCCCCCTGCTGGTCCACAGGCTGACGTCACAGAAGGCTGGGGTGGGGTGAGGAGAGAGTGACCCCCCCCCCCACCGGGGAGAGAGAACCGTGGATGATACAAAGCAGAGAGTGTGCTCCCCGATCTGCTTGCTGGCCACGGTGGCTTGAGGGGCTGTTTTCTTTTTTCCTAGCCCTCTTGCCAAACTGCCCACGCCCCTCCTCCTCTTCCCAACGCATGATGGATGCCCTTAGTGGCCCTGTGTGAGGTTCTGCTACTGTTCACAGTGGATCACGTGTCTGCATAAACAACCGTGTGTGTGTACGTGTGTGTGCGTGTGTGTGTGTGTGTTGATGTGCCCATGTCCTTTGTCTGCCGGCTTCCTCCATTCTTTGAGTTCGTTTCAGTTCTCTTATGATTTGACTGCTGTTCTCTCATCCGAGCTTTTAGATTGATGCTGTGGTCTGGTGCTGTATAAATATTTTTCCTTTTGATTTTGTTTTAACTTTTCCTTGCCCTTCTTCACCCTCGACCCAACTGTCCCTGCCCTTCCACACTCCCCAACCCCACCCAACCTGCCCCCACCTCTTCCCTCCCCCTTGCCCACACTCTCTTGTCCTCTCTTTCTTTCTCTCTCTCTCTCTCTACATATATAAATATATATATAAATCTTTTCTTCTTTTGTCATTCAATCAAATTCCAACAACCCAACCAGGGCCAGTCAAATCCACCACAGTCTCGCGCTGAGCTAGGAATAAAGTTCACGTAATCACATGAGAGTGGAGAAAACAGTCCCCCATCCGTAAGTTCAAATCAACTCAAAGTTCACAGTGTGACATGATGGCGTCATGTAACAAGGCTAAGAATCGGTTGCATGACAATTGCCGTCAAGTTTCGTGGAGGTGCTGTGATTGGAGCGTTTTTCTTGGATGTTGTATCAGTTGATGATTGGCCAGTCATGATCACACGTGCATTTTCTTGACTTTTGTGCTGCCACAATCTTTTTTGCTGTGCTCATTTTTGTTTTGTTCTTGGTGCTTGCAGTGGTTTTACTTTCTGTTGTTTGGTTTTTCTTGTTCAGCGTTTTTTATGCTTTTCTAGATGTCACATAGAGAAAAAAACAAAACAAAAGAACAAAAAAATAGTAAAAATAAAGATGAATTCCTGAATTATCGAACATGGGATCATTTAACTGTGCAAACCATTATTTTTTTTTCTTAAAATTAAGGAAAACATCTTAAAAATATCTATGCGTGGTTGATTTACTTGCACTTGAAAATATTGTGATTTTATTTTTTTCTAGAAATTTGGGGGCCTTTTTCAATTGACATTTTCCTAGGTCTGGTCTTTTTCCAGTTAGGCTATTTTAAATCTCACTTCAAAAGGAAAAACAAAAACAAAAAACAAAAACAAAATCTCTACTGTTACAGAATGATTTAAAAAAAAAAAAAAATTCTAAACCAAAAACTAGAGTACAAAGCCAGAGGCCTCTGAGAGAGAGCCTGGTAACAATTGTAAGGTTTGTATTGTAGCCACTTCTGCTAAATTAAATGTGGGGAGGGGAGGTGGGGGACCGGGGGTTGGGCGGGGGCTTTTTGGTTGGTTTGGAAAAAACAGTACCGACAAAAGCAAAATGCACCTTTTTGTTTACAACTGAAAAAGGGTCCTTGACAAGTGTTTTTTAATTTTATTATTATTTTATTTGGTGTTGTAATTGTTTAGACTGCTGTGTACGGTTTGCTGTTTGTTGAATCAACAGTGTGAAAAACCTGCCAGCATGGATTGATATACGCATGACGTTGTCCCCTCAGCTGGGGGCTTTGCAGTTCTAACTCTCTTGATGTAACCAGTCACCCCCATGTATAAGTGAAAGCTGCTTGCTATACTGGAGATGAGTCTCATTTGTTAATTCACAATGATTAAGCATTCTCCTTCTGATTCTAGTCAGATCATGATTTTTTTTTCTTAAAAGCAAAACAAAACATCAAAAAAACTCACCACTCAAAAAATCGAGAACTGAGTTAATTTGTTTAAGCTTGATGATGAAATCCGTTCTAACTTTTTTAGGTTCTCCCATCCGCTCCCTTGAAGTTCCGAATTTCCTCTAAATTCCCTGGCATGTATGAGAAAAATATTATGTGTGTGTGTGTGTGTGTATGTGTGTATCTATGCATATACATACACACATATCCATGTATATCCACATATGTGCAGGTGAATATATTCTACACATATATCCAGATATACATATATATACATAGCCTCGCAAATAGTTTCTGATCCTGGGAAAGAAGCTGTTGGCTGGAAACTGGGCAAAGGTTCAGCGAAATTCATGTCACGGATGTCTTGCTTCTTTTCCTCGAGCAGGGGAGGAATGGGCTGGGCTGCTAGATTTTTTTGCTATCTTGTTTGCTAGGCTTCTGTATACATATTGTATCTGGGCTAGATCCCTCAGACATCGGTTTAATTGTGAATTCATATCCCACAGTCCCAAATTTTTCCTTTAGACCTAGCCATCCCCCCATTCCAGAACTCTAAAGGAACCCAAATCGAGACCCCTCTCCCAGCAACCAAACCTCAGCTACAACCATCGCCACTAGACCTCCAGTGGTTTCTTACTCTGAATAGAAGAGTCGATTTCTTTTCTATGTATCATGATCATGACTAATTCTCATATTGGTCTCTCCCCTCCCTCCCGCCATCCCCCAAAGCTCCCACCCTAACCCCTGAGGCAGGGTCCTTTTTGGTGTTTGGATGCATTTTGTCTTTCCTCTCTTGACTTAATCAGCCCTGATTTTCTTCATTTTAGGGCAGGATGCTGAACGGGCTACATTAAAAAACAAACCTCTCTCTATATATATTTATAAATGAGAACTGTTGGATGACACCTTTGACATATCAGCCAATATCAATCAAGCTGAAGACTCCAGACACTCTCTGTGACTGTAACATTTCTTCAAGGAAAGTATAGCGTCTGTGGAGTTCAGAGGGCACGTGTTTGGGGGAAAAATATATATGACACAAAGAAGAAGATGATGAAGAAAAATGAGAAAAAAAAAAACACAAAAAAGGCAACTTTAAAACAAAATAACTTGAGACCAGATGGGGAGGCTGAAAGGCTGGGAAGAGGGAAGAGACGCTGCTTACCGATCCCCGGGGCTTTTCCAGCCCATGGGCGCCTGAGGCAGGCTGGGGCGAGCGGTGTGGTGGGGCCTGGTCCCCAGGGGGCGGCGGGGAGGCCGCCGCTGAGCATCTCTATCTGTCATTCCTTTAGCTATTTAGGGACCAAAGGACCAAACTTTTTATTGCAGCTGTGTAGCTCTATGCCCAATAGAGGGGGATGGAGGAAAACCTCCTTCCTGCCTCATGGCTGTTCTTGAAACAGCTTAGAGCGATTCTATGAAAAATGTAATAAAAAAAAAAAACAAAAAAAAAAACAAAAAAAAAAACAAAAACAAAAAAAAAAGGAAAAATAATGCTTCAATGCTTTTAAAACAGCAAGGTAATAGTTCTTTGATACTTTGAGAGGCGCTTTGATTACCCTCGTTCAAGTCTATGACACTTTCCTATGGTTTTCTGTATTATATGTCTGGATGGAGCTGTTAAGATGAACAAAATGGTGGATATTTGGGGAAAGCAACAAAAATATTAAAACTCATTAACCGTGAAGTGTGAGAAAACAAGGAGGGGACAAAAGGGACTTACAAGGCAAGATAATTGTTGTGAAAAGTCTGTAAATGCTTCTAACTCTTCCCCCTCTTAAAATCATAATAGTTGTACAGAATTTTAAAAAGGAGAAGTTTAAAATACCTATATAATAGAAGAAAAATTAGAGGAAAGCAAAAAATAAAAAAAAAATAAAAAAGGAAAAAAAAAACCTATAGAAGTTAGCGTTACTGCTAAAATCCCAGATGTTGTAGGACTGTACTTTTGTAGAGTTTAGACTGAGCATCGATCCCTTCTCCCCGCGAGTGCTGTCGGACGCCGTGGACCCCGAGGGCCAGGCCGGACTCGCCCAGACCTGCGGGCTCCTGGCCGCGCACCGCCGGTGGGGGCCGCGCCATCGCGGGAAAGCCGCCGCCCCGCCCTCGCCTGCTTCGCTCGGGAGCTGCGCGCGCTCGCCCGCTCTCCGCAAGCCCTCGACACCTGCCGCTTCACTCGCCTTCCATGCTTGCTCCAGAGACTTTCCGGGCAAGGGAGACCTGGGAAATTCATCTTAAAACAACTAAACAACACACACACACACAAAAACCTTAAACAAGAGAGAGAAAAATAAACAATCTTTGAAGAATTTCTGAAACTGTTTACAAGGAATTTTGAAAAACAGGGATGTTTAAATGATGCCGGCTCTGTTTTTCTGTAAATAAATTTGCATATTTTGTAGGACTTTTAATTGTAATGATAGAGAAAAAAAACAAGGAAAACTATTTAATGAAAGCACGATATTTATCTTTGGTAAATGACTTTAGAGCAGTTAAAAAAGACATTGCTTAAAAAACTCAGAATCAGAAAAAACACTGAATTATTTAAGAACACATATATTTTAAAGTATAACATATTTATTATAATTTATTTGCACCGTTGGGAAGACTTGCTTTGGCATTCTGCCTTGATACCCTCCTCTCATTGATGTCCGGGTCATCTGGAGGCCAGGAGGCTCATGGACCTACCATTTTCCCCTTTTTTTGCTTTAGAAGAACAAATGTCTGGTTCCTCTTAGGCCTCCTGCCCTTCCTTTCTTTCTGTCTATTTTGTTAGTTAATTATTATTTTTTAAATTTTCTTTTTCTTTCTCTTGGCTCCTCCTTTTAGGATGTCCAGATGTTGTAAAAAAAAAAAAAAACAGCCGCAGTTCAGTACAACTGCTCTTTTCACACTCAACTCCCTAAAACTCCTTGTAACCTTCTGTAACTATTGGATGACGCTTTCTCCAGCTTAGCCCTAAATAAAGCACAGTTTAAAAGAAAAAATCAAAACGAGACTCTTCGATGGTCTGTGCTTCTCGGAATCTGGCCAGCTGTGTCTTGAAACCCCAAGGCTGACCCACTGGAAGTAGCCTGGTCCTGCTCCCCATGGAGTCTGTGTGCTCTCCTGGCCCACGGTTGGAGTCCTTTCTGGGAGGCAATGGGGGCAATAAAAGGAGGCCCTGTTGCACACTATGAAACATCTCTCAACTGGTGGGGTGTCTCTGGAAGTCTCCATTGCAGCCCCATTCTTTTGGTTCCTGGGCAGGAAAGGCCACAGTGCCCAGACACAACAAAGTCCCTCTTTCCTCCCTGACAAGAGGAAACTGAGGCCACCTGACCTGAGCTTGGGGGGGGGGGGAGGGGGCGGGGGGGTGGAGAGTGTGAAGCACTGTGAGGAGTTTGGGAAGGAGGCAGTGGAGGCAGGGACCACAGTAAAGGAAGGATGAGGACACAGTCCTAAACTTCCCAGCAAGCATTTTCTCTTGGTCCTGCACCTTCCACTGTGTTGACAGTTTGCATAGATGGAGAAAACTGAGTTCTGGAGGACGCCCTCAGAGTCACGGTTCTGGTGGAAGGGGGTGTAGAGGGAGGAGCTTCCTGGAGTGCTCCCACCTCTCTCCCTTGAGAGAGATGTCTGAACCCTGAAAGCCAGAGGAGGGTTGAGAAGAAATGTGTGTGTTGAGGGCGGGGGGGGGGGGGGGTTGGGGTGGGGTTTCCAAAGGAAGAAAGATGGGAACCAGGACTTGGGGTGGAGAGGTGGCAAGGAGGGAGCAGGTCTTTCTGAGGTGAGAGCTCAGAAAGAGGCACGTCAGCCACAAGCCTTCATCAGGCTGTGTCCTGGGACAGAACTTCTCTAGCCTGTCTCACTACCCTCGGTCCTGCAGCCTGCTCTGGGAATGGGCAGAGTCCACCGAGCTTCTCCATCTCTTTCCACCTGAGGGGGCAGGCAAGCCTCCCGGCTTCGGTGCCTGGCCCGGGGAAGAAGGCAGGAGCGCTGGGAGACAAGAGTCCTTGTCGGTCTGTCTGTGCCCTCCTGTGGGAGAGTGGGGAATGGCTTCAGCCCTCAGATGTCTTCTCTGAAATGAGTTGATAGCAGAGATCAGAGCCCCAGCTCCAGAGTCATACCTGGACCCCCCGTGTTCCATCCTCTGTTCCCACCTCTGTTCCCAAGGCCAAGGGCCAAGTCCCCGTTTCTCACACGAGCTTGTGAAATGTTCGCCTGAATGTATCAGGAAATGGGGCAGGCCTGCAAGCCTTGACTTAACTGTGGAGATGGCTCCAAGATGAGACCCTCAGTGTTCCCTAAACTAACCCCACTTTCCCTGCCCACCAGGCTACGAGGACGGGTGATGGATGGGCTGCTTGGCCCATTCTGGGGAGCTTGTGGGGAGCTGGACTCCTTGAAAGAATTCATGGCAAGGGGGATGAGTCACGTCACACCGGGTGTTGTGCTACCCTGTGAGGACCGGGAAGGTGTTTCCTAAGGAATCCTCTGGGCTTTCGTGCCTCAGACTATTCGAAACCATGCTTTCTGTTGGACATTCGCAGCCAAAAGCCAGTGAGTCTGTCAGAGGATGACGGCCTTCACACCACTTCCCCCTGCCTCTCTCAGACCCCAGAGGGCCTCACTGGCCTCCCCTCCCCCCTGACTGCCCTTCTCTCGGGCATAGCTTTCCCCCAACCTCCACTGCTGAGGCTCAGGGACAGTGGGGGCCCTGGGAGCTGCCCCCAGGGAGCTGGGCTGTGAAGGGGGTTGGCCAGTTTTGCTCTGTTCCAGGTATGGTTGACTGAGAGAAGAGACAAAAACACAGGGCCCAGATGTGAATATGCCAGTTCTAGAAAATAATCCTCTACTTAAAACCACACACCGAGTGACTAATGAATGCATAGAATATTTGAGAGAGAATACAGTTTATTAACCTCTGGGGGAAAGTCACAGATTCTTTGAAATCTTGCCGAAAACTATCAGGTCACTTTGCCCACTATTACAGGGAGTTCAGGGTCCATCCCACATCATTTCCTGGCTAAGAACCCCTGTTTTGCAGTGTTATTTAAGAAAACCCAAGACACAAATCTCATTAATTTCTGCCTGTATCCTATGGCTTATATTCCTCTGCTAGCATTCTACCTGCAGTTTGTGATCTCTTCTTAGCTCCTCCAGTTAAGACTTCTGCTGGGGCGCCTGGGTGGCTCAGTCAGTTAAGCGTCTGACTCTTGCGCTTGGCTCCGGTCATGATCTTACGGTTTGTGGGATTGAGCCCTGCGTCACGCTCTGCGCTGACAGCAAGGAGCCCGCTTGAGGTTCTCTCTCTCCCTCTCTTTCTCTGCCCCTCCCTCCACCTCTTTCTCTCTCTAAATAAATAAATAAATAAATAAAAGACTTTTTGCTTGTTATCACCATTTTGTTATTTCAGGCATAATGAAAAGTAGAGGTATTTGCATAAAGAACCTCCATGTACCACCTGGCTTTAACATACATCAACTAATGAATTATTTTGAAGCAAATCCCGGATATCAAGTCATTTCATCGGTAGATATCTTGGCTTGCCCTCAACCTTTCTGAGGCAGCACTGATGTCTAGAGGCCGGCCGTGGCCTGTGGGACGGCCGCACCCTTGCTGCAGCTGTTGGGGGAACCCGTGGCCTCCCCCAGCCTTACCCAAGGGTAGGTGCTGGCTCCTGGTTAGACTCCCCAGGCCCCCCTCCAGCCCCTGTCCCTGGTGACTTTCTAAAGCCTTCAGCTCTTCATCCACTCTTTGTGCTCACTTTTCTCTTCTCTCCCTTCCCCCTTTCTTTCTCTGTGAGGCTAATACGAAAAGAATATGTTTACTGAGAACTCGTAGTTAATAGCTCCCGTCTCCTTCTGGGTTTTTATAAAGATCTGACATTTTTCCTATTCTGAGCTGGATCCCACGCACTCCCGTACACCGAGTACAGTGAGACACAGACACAGCAGAGCTTCCCCACCCACACGAGTGCCTCCGGGTCCTCCTTCCACCTGCCTTCCAAGCTCTGCTGTCGCCGGGCCGGGTGACTCTATGCTCCCTCTGGCATGAGGTCTGCTGGGCCAGTGTTGGAATTATACCCGGTTGAACCCAAAGGAGCATTCTCCACAAGGGTAAGGCAGTTATGGGACATCTGGGTAGTGAGCTCAGGAACCCAGCCCTGCCCAAGGTGACATACCAGACTTGGCTGTGAATACCATCTGTCTATCTCACAAAATGGAATCCACCCCCGTGCAAAAATTATTAGCGGCCATTGACATCGCACCTTCGTAGACCATTCGTTGCTGGCAGTTGGGCTTTCAGTCACTTGATTCACTGCCTGCAAGAACGAACGAGGGAAGGAAGGAAGGGAGGAAGGAAGGGGGGGGGAGGAAAGCACAGACTTCAGACAACTGAAGGCATGTTCCAAAGTGGTGGGTGTCCTGGAAATGCTTTTTAAGTAATAATAGCACATTTGGAATGAGTGTGTAGCCAACACTCCCTTCCCCTCAGATGAGTGTTTGCAAGTATAGGCTTTTTACTTGAGACTTCCCTCTGTCTGCCCCTCTGTCTGTTTCTCTAAGCTGCCCTCCCTTCTCCCTGCGAGTCCTCCCTTTGGTTACCTGCCTTCTCTGCCATCCCCTCAGTGTCTGGGCTTCAGGCCTGGCTGGTGAGCGCTGGGGAGCCTGACAGCCAGCCCCAGCACCCTTCCTTATCACCCCATCTCCTCTTCCCTCATGCTAGCCTAACTCCTCATCCCTTCGGGAGCTCCCAACACCCCCCTCTGGGCTTGCACCCTTTGTGGGGGTCCACCCAAGATTTGCCCAGACTAGGAGGAGGCTTAGAGACCCGTGTATCAAGGTGAAGAAGGCACGGGCTTTGACGTCTGACCAGATGCAAATCCCAGTTCACTCAAATATCTTCCGTGTCACTTTGGAAAAGTCACCTAACCTCTCTGAGCCTCAATCTCCTTCTCTCTAAACTGGGGATAATACTACCACCACCACAAGAGTTGTGAGGAGTGAATGGGACACAGCCATGCATAGCTACATCCTACCCCAAGGAGTCTGAGTTATAAATTCTTCTACAGCACACTACAGATACTCAGAATGAGTAGTTCAGGCTCCGGTCCTCTTCTTCCCTTTCTGTAGCTCCATTCCATTGACAATTCGTGTCTCAACTGAGGCCAGCTTGAACTTGACATCAGACCACCGTAAGCCATCTTCTCATGGTCCAGTCAGCCCTGCGACACTCCCAGAGAATTGCTGTCATGCTGAGGGCACACACCTCTGTCTCTCGCTGTTCACACTCTTCCAGGGACCCCAATTAGCTGCTGCTCCTATGCCCCTTCCTTTCTTTGCCCTTTCTCCCAGGAGCGCTCCTGGCGCCACTGTGGCTGTTATTGTCTACAGCCGATCTCCTCTGGGTTCGTATGGCCTCAGGCTGCATGTTAATTTGGTCTTTGCATTTTTTAAATGTTACCTGGTTTTTTGTTTTTTTTTTTTTTTGGAAAGTTAACAAAATTCAAAAAGTATGAAGAAGTATACCGTGAAAAGCCTTCCCACCCCTGAATCCAGCCACCCCTTCCGGCCAGTGTGATCAGTTGTTTCTGTTACCCTGTTTAAATGTGTACACGTGGGTACATGTACTTTGGTATAAGGGACTCAGCCATGGTCCCCATTTTCAGTGGGGACATCCAGAGCCAAGCAGTGATGGGCCCGGGCTCCAGCAGCTGGCCTGTGGGATTCCCAGCAGGCCCAGGGCTGCTCAGGACCCCCACTGGTTGGGAAGAGGTCACCCTCATCAGTTGGGCTCTTTGAGCCATGGCTGTAGCTACCACTTATGGGTGCTGCTCTGAGCCAGCCCCTGTGTGGAGTTAATTAGAATCTCCCATAATTCTCTGAGGTGAGTGTTTTTGTCCCTATTTTACAGATGAGGAAACAGGCTCAGCGAGGGGCGGTCCCTTGCCCAGATGACCCAGAGTCAGGGTTCAAGCCCAGGGCCGTCCGTCTGCGATGCTCTTAATCTCTGCATCCCGCCTCCCGGGGCTGTGAATCCTCCTCACAGCCACTTCCTCCAATGCTTGTGTCCTGCCTCCCACCTCCCTGCTTCTTCTTGAGGTTTTCTCAACAACCCAATTTCACCTTTAGGAAATGGCGTCATCTATGTTGACTCAGGTACCAGTCCTTTCCTTTCCTCCCCTCCTTCATCAGCGGGGCTGGAGCTGGGGTTCTTAGAGATGAATGAATGAGTGACACATTACTGAGCGTGTTGCTAATGAATCCATAGTTCTCCCTGCCTAGGAACACTTGCTGGTGGTGGGGACAGAGGGGGAGCCTGGAGGGAGATAGAAAACCCAAAGACCCAGTTAGCTTTTATTCTTAACAAGGAGAGGAAATTCATAAATGGAATATTTATTAATAGTTGATGTAGCCACTTGAGGTTCAAAACCTTTTGAGTTCGTGACAGCTTTGTTTACCCCAGTACACTGAACTCTGCAGAAAACTATAAACAAACTTTCAAGATCGATGCAAACTGGTTCTCCACCACTCAAAATCAAGGGGGAAAATGTAACCATTTCTGAGGGCCCCGTACTCCACTAATTGAGGTATGAGGATTCTTCTGGCTTCCAGAGTCTCCACGTGAATCACAGTAAGAGGCTTGGGGAAGGTAAGTAACTTGCCCAAAATGCCACTGCAAGAAAGTAATGGGGCCCAGAATAAAAATCAGCTGCACTCATTCCCCCATATGAGGTTCCCTGACAAAGACAACTGCGGGATAGTGTGGTGCAGGGCTCGGGGCAACCCTGAGGATGGAAGGCAAGGGGCCAAGTCTAGGGAGGAGACACTTGGGCTGGGCGCTGGAGGGTGAGCCCCAAGGGAGGGGCCCATGGGCAGACATTCTGAAGAACTGTCAGATGTCTTAGGTAGGCGGGGAATATGCTGGGGAAGATGCAGGGCCTTGTTTAAAAACAACCTCCCCCCACCACTGATGACCCAGACACTGTCCTGGCTACTTCACTGATGCCATCCCAGTTGTCTTCCCGATAACCCTGGACCCGGTTTTACAGAGGAGCTTCAGCTGTGTACTGAAAGTCACCGGTCTGGCAGAGCTGGGGTGTGAGCCCTGGTCCCCTGCTGGCAGATTCTGTGCTTGTAATCGCTGTATTACTTTGGAAGAGGCTACCCATTCCGGGCACTTGCATCACGACTCTTCACTCAGAAGCCTCTTCGCTGACTGTATTCCCAAGGCTCACACAGACACACAACCTAACCACGGGAAGGGTGGAAGCAGGATTGTCCTGGAAAGGCTTCAGGCCTCTGCCTCAGTTTCCTCCTCTGCAGAAGTGAGCCGGTGCCTGGGTCTCAAAGATTTGGTCCAGCTCTCTGCTAAGTGCTGGGAAGGGCCCTGGAGAAGAGAGAGGGCAGAGGAGGGAGGCTGTGAAAGCCCTCAGCCTAGCTCTTGAGATAAGAGCTACCCGAATGAGAGAAAAGAACAGTGTTTTCCCCGCCACTTTATCCTGCTCTCCACTCTGGGCGGAAGTTGAAGCAAGTCTTGACACTTGCCGCCTCGTCCTGAGCGCTGGGCAACCTTAAGATGCCTCTGGGCTCAAGGTATCCCCTTTAATCAAGAACTACTTGAGGTATTAGGGCCTTTGACATTGCACGCAAGGTCTGGCACATAGAAGGAGCTCGACAATGGTTGCCAAATGAATGAGAAGCAGAGTGGTGTAGGGAGGATGCCTCCCATGCACCCCTTCTGAAGCAGCCCAGGCCTGGCACACTCCCAGCAAGGCCCCTCGGCTTCATCTTGCCCCAGCTCTGCACAGGGATTAGAAGATAGCCCGATGGTTCTGGTCTTCTCATTACTGGGAGCTGGGGGGATGATAGGCATTTGGGAAAAGTTCTTGTTGGGGCCCTCACAGATGTCTTATGGACACAGATTCTCATGTTGTTCCAGGTTTCTGACCATTCACATTCTCCCTGCCCTTGGTTCAGGGTTCATTGCTCCAGGGGGCTCTAGATCAGGCTGAGCACCTCTTCTGTGACCTCCTGTTGACCTCCGAGTGGGGACCACGTCACCGGGCCCTGTTCCCACGCTGTTCTGTGCTGCTCTGTGTATGTGGCTCCCTCCCTAGCTGAAGTCCCTGATGAAGAGAAATGAGCTGTCTCCTTTTCCAATCTCTTGTCTAGTACTGGGCTGGTCAAAGAGGGTAGTCAGAACCCAGCAGAAGACTAGGATTTAAATGGAATGTGCCGAATCATCAGAGGATGCTGAAACTCGTGGGTAAAAGGTAGAAGGGAAACAATATCCACATAGTCTCAAAGTACCCCCCCGCCTTCCCAGACTAATACGTTACAAAGGAAAGGTATAACTGTACAGTTGTACCTTAACCGTGTGATTAACATTAATATGCCCTGGAATGAAGGAAGTAGCTGTCATGGGCCTCCTGGTATGATGTGCTGAGAAGGACACAACATTACCTACTTCTGCTGAAAACGCGTCACCCGAATTTAATCATACGAAAACATCAGACAAACCCAAATTGGGGAACATTTTATAAAACAAATGGGTTGTAGGGATGCCTGGGGGCTCAGTCGGTTAAGTGGCTAACTCTTGATTTCGGCTCAGGTCATGATCTCACCGTTCACGAGTTCGAGCCCCGAGTTGGGCTCTGCGCTGACAGGGTGGAGGCTGCTTGGGATTCTCTCTCCACCTCTCTCTGCCCCTACCCTGCTTGCAATTTCTCTCAAAAATAAATAAATAAGCTTAAAAAAAAAACCAAACAAGTGGATCGTACTCATCTTAGAGAGACACAATAGCTAAATGCAACGTATGATTCTGAGCCAGCATTGTTTTTCCTTTGTTAAAAAGATATTTAAGGAAAGGAAACTTAGAAAGTTAATAAGGAAATCTGGCAACATGTCGATTAAGGTCTGTAGATTAGATAACGGCACTGTGTTAATGTTAACTTCCCGATTTTGATCACTGTACCGTGGTTATGTAAGAGAATGTCCTTGTTTTTAGGAAATACATGCCAAACTATTAGAGAGGATTATGTGTGCAACTTACTCTCAAATACTTCAGGAAAAAGGTAATAATAGATGTGTTTATTTACGTGTGGGAAAGAGTGAATGATGAAGCAAATGAGTTACCATGTTAACACTTGGGGAATATGGGTGAAGGGTATACAGGAATTCTTTGCGGTATTTCCAAAACTTCTCTGTAAGTCTGACTTCAAAATAAAATGGAAAAAAAACAAAAACAAAAACAGGTGGCCAGTTTGGAATTAGCTGGGTCAGCCTGAAGACAGCTGTCAGCCACTTGGACCGGGCATTGGAGGGGCCAATTTCCCTCTTCCTTCCCTACTAAGGAGGGATCTGGGAGCCCCAGCTGGGGAGGTGACAGGCAGCAGGGAAGCAGCGATAGTTGGAACCTATGTGGGTGTCTTTCCGCTGGACCCCACCACTCCTCCGACTTTGAACACCAGGCCTAGCATTCAACACTGTCCGCGTGAGCTTACTTTGGGGGGCTCTGTCTCCATGCCTTTGACACACTGCTCCTCCTCTGCCTGGGACACCCTCCTGTCCTTGCCCTCGCCCAGCAAAAGTGCCCTATCTCTGGGAAGATCCTGATGGAAGTCTCCCTCCCAGGGGCTGTTGTTCTGGCCTCTGGGAGCTCTTAACTGCAGCTCGAAGGAGCGCCTGTGTGCTGCTGGTGGTCAGAACCGATGTCGTTGGACTTTGCCTAGTGCATAGTGGACGATCACAAAAGGCCTCAGAGCTTACTGAAGACCAATGTGTCCTGAACTTTGGGGATCTGATGAAAGGTACGAACCCTCTGGTCCAGGTGAGCATCCAGGTGAGGAGAGAGGTGGGAGACAGGTGAGGAGAGGGCCGTGTGCAGGGCCACTCTCCACGCGGGACTGAAGGTTTTGGAAGACCAGGGGGCTTTTCCTTTCGGAGACCGCCCACTCCGGCACCTCCCCCTGCATAGGGTGGGACGGAAGCCCCGGGGCCCCTACCCATTTCTCTGCTCTTTTCCTAAGCTCAGCTGGGAGATTTGGGGGTCGCAGCCCTAGCTGGCCCTCCCCTGCTGGGGCTGCACCTGCTTCTCCTCCCAGCAGGTGCGCGGCAAGCAGAGAGGCAGGGAGAAGTTCTGCCTGGGGTCACTGCTCCCGACACCCTTCTCACACTCATTGTTACTCAACCTTTTCCCCTCCATCGCAGTAAATCTCCTTCTCTTATTCTCCACGTTGATATAGTAAGTTGTGTCATTTTGAGAAGAAATACATAATAGTATATTAGAGGAATCATGGATCTCCTCATTCATGCTTAGAAAAAATTTATTACAATGTAAGAAAGTCTGAATAGCATGAATTTATTATAATGATTTAACACTTCTGCACTTGAGTTAAAAATGCCTCTCCATAAATAACTGTCCCTGGAAAACATAGCAAATTTACACAGTTTACCATTTCCCAATGTTATATAAATCCAACAAGCTTAAATCACCTCCAGCTGGGAGGAGGACACTGAAAGCCAGGGCTGGGGGGGTTCATGGTGTCTCGGCTGGCAGCGACAAGAGGCGGGACAGCTGGCCTTCCCTTCCTCCAGCCCCTCGTCTCAGCACAGGGGAAGAGAAGGACAAAGAGCAGGGATACCAGGGCTTATAACTGCAGCACAGGTGAAGGACCGTGGGCCTTGGACATCCTGGTGGCGGTCAGGCCGGGGCTGTTGTCTGTGCGGTGGTGCCAGTGAGGTGCGGGCCAAGGCCGCCCAGCTATGGACCGCAGAGGAAGGGGAGGGAGGGGCCGGCGCCCATGCCTTGTGCAGATCTCAGATGGGACGGGCCCTGGTCTTCCGGCCGAACGCCTCTTGTCTCCCGCACCCCAACACTGCTCTTTGTTCCTGGGACTTCTGGTCCCTACATTCCAGGGAGCCCCCTCTGCCTCCACTGAACACCCTGCCTCAGCCTCCTTGCATGGGCATCTTTGCCTAATCATTCTAGTTTTCCTCTGGGCTAGTTTTTCCCGGGCTAGGTCAGCGTTCGAGGCACCAACTCATAGGGTAGGAATTACCACCCCCTTTTTATAAATGATTTTATAAATTACTGTATTTGAGGCTTAGAAAGTATAATTGATAAAGTTTAACTTTATTTTTTTATTTGAAAGAGAGGCAGCTAGCGAGTGCAAGTGGGGGAGAGGGGCAGAAGGAGAGAGAGAGAATTCTAAGCAGGCTCCACGCTCACCACGGAGTCCCTACGCGGGGCTCAATCCCATGACCCTGGGATCATGACCTGAGCCGATATGAAGAGTCAGATGCTCAATGGACTGAGCCATCCACGTGCCTCTGTAAGGTTTAACTTTATGATAAAGTTTAAATTTATAAAGTATAACTTGTCTAAATGTGTACATCTCACAAGTGGTAGGGCTGAGTTGATTCCAAGGTCAATATTTGTCGTCTTTGGACACTCAGCATGCTAATAGGGAGACAAACAGTACACAAGACAATACAGCACAGTTTGAGGTGGGATAGGACAGAAGGTTCTCTGGAGCATTAGCAGAAGCAGAGAGTCTATAAGGATGCCCGGAGGGATCAGGAGAATATGGAAGCGGTGACAGCTGAGCTAGGTCTGGGAAAGTCATCCGTGAGACAGAGATGTGGAAAAGCCACACAGATGGCAAAGAGCAGCGTGTCTTTGGGAGGTGGCCAATAGCTGTGAGTTGGAAAGGTGAATAGAGCAGAGAGAGGAGGGAGGTGAGGTGGATGAGGGAGGTGGGGTCAGATGCGGAGTCCTGGTAGGTCACTCTAAAGTGCATGCTCCTTGCCCTGTAAGCATCGTGGAGTCCTTTGGGTTTTTAAACAGGAAAAGTTGTTAAGTCTTAGATTTGTTTGGAGAGAAAATGTGAGTCAGTGTGGGAATAGAGAGGGAGCAATAGAATGTCCCCAGACCCCTCAGTACAGCCCTCTCTTTCTCCCTGTGAGAGAGGTGAAGCAGCCTGGAGTATTCAGGGTACTGAACTTTGGAGGCACACATCTGTTTAATTTCTTCCTTCTCTCCTTCCCTCCCTTCCACCCTTGCACCTACCTATCCATCTAACTGATAATGATGAGAGTCTGTAACGTGCCAGGAATCATGCTCCTTTCTTGGGACTGAGTGATGGCTAAGACCAGCATCTTATTCTGGCCACCATGGGGCCTACCATCTAAAGGAGGGAACAGATAAACAGGCAGTCCTAGCACAGTAAGTGTTGTGATAGAGGATATACAGAGAGCTAAGAAAGCTCATGAGAAGCTCGCGAGAAGGATATTACGCTGCCTTCAGTAACTATGGAAGTTCACAGTGGTTGGAGCACAGAAGTCAAGAGAAAGAAACAGCAGGGAAACGAAGGGGCCAAACCACGAAGAGCCTCGTGCATTAATGCTCACAAGGCCACGCTCCCTCTTAAGCGCAATAGGAAATGAAGTACTGGAACTTTCCAACGCTTTAACCAGGGCGCGACATGGCAAGATGACCCTGGCCGCTTCACGGAGAAAAGTTAACAGGTAACCCTTAGGAGTGCTTATTTACCTGTGCTGAGCGCTCGACATGCTCGCTGCACCTTCACGACAATTCCGAGGTAGCCTCTGTCACGATCCCCATTTAAAGATAAGAGCAAGGCAAAGAGGGTTAAGTCACTCTTTCAAGGATGAGTCCAGGCCATCTAGCAGGGAGCCCAACACAGAGACTGTTGTCCTAGAGACGTGTCAGCAGAGAGGGCGGAGGGGGCAGATTGAGGAGTAGGAGGAGGACTCGTTACTACTCGGGTTTGACCGGAAGACAGAGGGGGGAGAAGGGAGTAACGGCCCTCCCACCCCCAGATTCTGAGTTGGAATTCTATTCTTTACTGGCCGATGGCCTCAGTTAGGGTCGGTCAGGCCTCATGTTCGTTATCGGTGCACAAGATAACATGCTGAACACTTAGGCACGCGTACATGTTTCCCTGTCCTCGTTCCACGAAGAATTAAAGGTGGCTTACAAGAGACACTTATATACTAAAATGGTTTTGTATTTTTATTATTTTTTTAAAGTTTATTTATTTTTAGAGAGAGAGCGAGCGAGCGGGGGAGAAGCACAGAGAGAATCCCAAGCAGGCTCCGCCCCGTCGGCGTGGAGCCTGACATGGAGCTTGAACTCCCGAACGGTGAGATCATGACCTGAGTCGAAATCAAGAGTCGGATGCTTAACCGACTGAGCCACCCAAGCGCCCCCCTGAAATGATTTTTTAAAAGTACAAATATCAGAAGCATTGAACAAGATGGCGCACAGGGCTCGGAGCTGGTTGAGTGAGGACTGTGGTCTTGCCACCTCCTCCTCTGAGGGATACCTGCAGTCCCCTTGATCAGGGGGAGGTGCCAGATTGACCTGGGGAAAAAGGGGCAGGATAGAGTCTCTGGCTGTTAATTGGACCCACGAGTCTGATCTCAAAACTGGGCATTTCAGGCACACAAGCCCTCCCCAGCATCTCTTAGCACCTAAAGCCACCTAGACAGGACCATTTTTCCTGTGTCCGAGTGCTGTGATAGTCCTTCCTTGCTGAACAATTTGGGTGACAGGCACGTGGAAGGGACTCAGGGGTGCACGTAAATTGAAACTTCCTTTCCAGCAACCACACGGCCTAGAGGAGACTTGGGGTCCACGTGATGGGAGTGGGTTGGAGTCAGCCAGGAAAACCTAACAGTTTGTGGCAAACCGTTTCCTCTCTCTGAGCTGACCCACGCTCCTGATGTTTAACACATACTGAGGAAAACAACATTTTGATAACTTGTGGTGCTGCTCTTGCTTCCAAGCTACGCCTCACAGATCTGAGGAGGGGTGTCGAAGGGATGATTCGATACCACAACCACATGAGGAGAATAGCCACGGAGATAACTGATTAACTTAAAATCTCTCACGTACATGAACAGTTGCCCACATTAGAAACAATATGCACTGAGGTGAGGCTAAAGCACGAACTGGGAGGAGTCTGCTGTAGCCTCTCCACCTCATTAATGACCGCAGACTTCATCCGGCTCTCTCCTTTAGGCCTATTGCTTCCCAGAGTCTCTGGCTAGCAAATCTCTCGTAGGAGCCAGGTGCTGGGAGCTGGGCCAAGTGCCAAGGGCAGCTCTGAAGGAGAGGGCCCCTCCTTCCCCGTGACGTTTGGGGTTTTCTAGAGAAGTCCCCACCATGGGGTCTGTTTGGATGAACACAAGTGTGCCTCCAGGAAGGATGACTGTCAGCAAAAGCTTTTCCTTGATTAACCTTAGTTTCCTAAATCAGGCACTTTGGGCCCTTGTAGGGAGCTTTGGTGGACATACTTTGCCTTTTCCCATTTTGCAAACACTGGTTGTTTTTTTCTCTCACAGAATAGTGGGTAGCAGGGTAGGCAATGTTGTGGCCCTATGTGCAGCTCTCCTAATACGTATCCAGTCTTGCTTTGAGGAAGCAGCGGGAGGCAGTCACTTTGGGAGTACTTTACCAGGAAGAAAGCCTGACCCCTCTGTGTCTGCTCCTCTTTCCATACGATATCTGCAATTAGGTCAAGCGTCCAGGCTCTACAACAGCCTCGAGGTCCTACAAGAACCTTTTCATATATATATGTATCTCCACATATGTATCTCCAAGACAGAGTAAGATGTTAACATACACTGTTCACTTCATAAGGAAGATACTGGATTAGACACAAATTCACATTCTACTGCCCTGACACACAGGAAATGCCCACAGGATACAGAAAGGCAACTGGTGGCGGAATGTAGCATATGAAAAGTATGTTGATTGATGCTCTGCTGAAAATTCATCTTGGCTCTTCCAAATTGCTCATGCAGGGGGAGGTAAAGAAGCAATTAAACTCCAATCTGTGGCATGTGATAGACTCACCCCAAAAGACCTCAGCTTAAATCTCACTTATGATTCTTCTAAAGGCAAACAAGCTTCTTAAAGAAATCATAATCCTTTTCTTGGTCCTTCTGGCACCCTCTTACTCTGGAGAGATGTAAAGACACCGGCGTCCAAACGGGAGAGTGTAGTTATGGCTGATCCAAGGGGGGATGTACTTAAGGTACTCATGACACCTGGGGCAAGGAAAAGAAAGTTCTGGAAACTTAAATTTAATTGAGAAAATGGCTGAGGGCTCTCAGCTTCTACCCCTTCTGCCACACCAAAAGAAACTCCAAACCCTTTTTGAAATGGGATGAAATGGACTCAGTTACTCTCACAGGGGTGAATTTTAAAAGGACATTGTAATTGGTAGTATTTTTTCAAACTTTCAGTTGAATGCCTAAACCTAGTTAATCTTGACCTCGAATTAAGGATATGGTATTGGTAGGTTCCATTCTTTTTTCCAAAGAACAAAAAGACCCAAGTAAAGGAAGGCTGAGTAGAGATGATAGGGCCTCAGCCTGAAGAGACAGTGAAATTTAGATCTATTCAGATGAGGAATCTGCTTAACAAGGCTTTTGTAGGCTTAAATAATCTAGTTTTGATAAGGCCATGCAGGCTCACTAAATGGAGTTTGCACTGGGTGGCCTGACTTTGGCTACCAACACTCACTAACTGACAAAGACTCTTGGTCCTACTTCAAGCCTGGGACTGGTGAAAGGGAGAGAAAAAAAGCAACACTTTCCAGATCAAATAAAGTCACTGAGCATACACATCTGGGGACACATTTTCCCCTTGCTTCCAATGACTGGGAAGTTTTAAACTCACTGGCTCTACCGGGCTTATCATGCTGCCGATCAGCATGTGCCCACCAGAGCCCATTGTAAGCTGAAGGACCCATCTCAAGAGCTCTGCTGAATAGGAGAACAGAGAGAAAACGAGGCCTCAAGTGTACTTCTCCCACAGGCCTTCTCGGGTCAAATGGAGGCCCAGTGGGAAAGATGGAGAGACTCTGCCTGGGGTGGTGAAGGAGAATCTGGCAAGTAGAGATGGTTCTTTGAGGTCATGGGACAGTGGGACAGTGATCCTGAGCAGAGCACATAAAAGGCCTGGTCACCAGGGCCTTTGATCCTCATAGGTAGGAGGGAGGCCCAGGGAGAGCCTATCAGCCTGTGGTAGCTGATGCCCCTCTCTAGCTCTGCCATCTTCCCCAGATACAGCCATGGGCAGTTCCGAAGAGTGAAGAATATAGACACTTGGGCCAATAAGACGTACTGAGATATTGCTCTTATTTATCCTGGGAAATGGGTGGACGGCAGGAAAAGCACTTTAGGCCTGTGCCTCCATTTTATTTCCTGAGGGTAGTCACTCTGTTGTGTGATTTAATGCTGGTTTCCAAGGGTTGGGTGGGTCCCTCCCTCTAGCCCATTGTGCCCTTGGTTGAGGGATGGGCAGCTGCTGGGCTGATGACTACTGATACCGGCTCACAATTAGTCCCCAGGGTTGCTTGTGAGCATAGGCACAGGAGCTCCAACTTTGGGATTCAATGGCTACGCGTACATAGAGGCAGGCAGTGAGGGAACAGAGGTAAAGGAGAGGTAAAGGGTCTTTCTGAAACTGCTTATGTTACAAAGGGGCTACTTTGAAATCAGAGGGATCTTTCACTGAAAACGTTCTCCTTGTATACGAAAGAAAGCCAACCTTTTCCAATAAAGTATTGAGAAGGAAACACTCTTGAAATCAGGCCGAATATGACAAGGCTTGGCCTAGAAAAGATACTACCCTCCACCCCCATAACCCCTTAATGTGTTACCTACTGATTGGTCTGACCAAAACCACTCCGGGTTCGTAGAATGATTTCTGTGTTCAATACACAACAGGATGCTAGTATGGGAGAGACACGGTTACTTTGCCATCAAATGATTTAACACTCTAGATCAGTACATAAAGAAGCCCACACATTTCTGATGGAAATTTTGTAGCATGTGTTTCAATGTCAAATGAAAAAGATATCTTCCAGAATTTGATTCTCCTCCAGGTCTTCAGGGGTCCTGCCTGCCCCCACCTTGTTCCAGATTGATTTTCGAGGACTAAATCGGCAAGTACTGTGATTCCAGGCCCCAGCTTCTCTGGAGGGATGGGGCTGAGGTTTGGGAGCAGACTTTGGACTCAGAGATTGAACCAAATCCAACAGAGAAGTCTCATACCTGCAACACACACACAACCCAGACAGAAAATGATCAGACTGATGGAACATTAGAATCCAAGAAGCCTACAGAGTTGGGCTGCCTGGGGTGAGAATCAGATCACCGCTCACATCATTTCCAAGAGGGCCTTCTAGGGGAACTTTAGAGAAGGTAAACAGCAGAAGGCTCCTGCTGTCTGTCTGTAAGCTCTTCTCTTCTGCTGATCATTAACATTCTTTTCTAACCTGTGAAGGGAGACTGTGGAGTGGGCAAAGGAATTTGACAATAGTAATGACAGACATAGTAACATTTATTGCAAGCTTACTAAGTGTCAGGCACTGTTCTTAACGCTTTATATATATTCAACCTTCACTTAACCCTCTAAACAACCCAGTGAAGTAGGTATTATACTACTCTGATCTCCACTATATACACAAGGAAACTGAGGCTCAGGAAGTAACTCATCCAACATGAAGCCATTATATGACCAGGTCAGGATTTGGACCCAGGTAGTTTGTCTCCAGTGCTTACATCCAGGACACTAAAGCTGCCTCTCAAAGTTTTTGCAGCCAGCCAGACCTGGTTTAGATCTCTGCTCTACCATTTGCAGGCTGTATGATCTTGGGAAAGTTCTTCAACCTCTCAGTTCAGTTTCTCATGCATAAAAGGCTAACAGAACTCCTGTTACAATTAAATTAATCGGTTGGTATAAAATAACATAATAAGTACTCAGTACATACTAGTTCCCTTCCTGCTATCTTACTCCCACTCTCTCTAGAACCTTGGGAAAAGACACTCTCATGTGAATCTATAAAGAGCCTCCTCCAAAGAAAGTCTGCCTTTGGTGTCTAGCATTTTCATCAGAAAGGGCAAGTTTAGGGGCACCTGGATGATTCAGTCGGTTAAGTGTCTGACTCTTGATTTTGGCTCAGGTCTTGATCTCACAGTACATGAGATTGAGCCCCGCATCAGGCTCTATGCCGACAGCTAGGAACCTGCTTGGGATTCTCTTTTCCTCTCTCTCTGCCCCTCCCCTGCTCATGTGCGTGCATGCTCTCTCTCTCAAAATAAAAACAAAACAAAAGAAAACAAAGGTAAGCTTAGGGGAGCATAGAGGCAGAGAAACTAGTGGTAGCCAATAATATGTATCCTCATCCACGGCCTATTTGTATGTATGTCCAGTATGGAACGTCAAAGGCATAAATGTATCTGCCTCCACATTCATTCATATGAGGGGCAAGTAATTTCTACAGATACGTCATGAAGCCTCAAGCAGGGCATGTGTGACCTGTGCAGCTGCACAGGGCCCTGGACTTGGCTTAATGCTCTTCTGTTGTGGTCTTGAAACTCTTGATTTTATCTTTGACCTTGTGTTTTTGAAGTCTGATGAGACAAGGGAGCAGGTGTGTTAGCAGAGGAGATGTGCTGGGTATGCATACGTGGGTTTGGACCCACAGGCACAGTGGGCAATGGGCAGTGCCTATGCCAAACAGCTGGCCTGCCTTCCTGGTGTGCACATTCATACCAGAAGCAGCCTGGGGCACTGCAGGGCGCCAGGGGTGTGGCTGGGCTAGGACTCAGGCCCAGATTGGTTATGGTTATGGTGAAGGCAAGCAGCGGCAGCAGCGGTGAGAGGCTGGCTTGCCTGTCTTTTCCCAGATCCTGTCCCCAAGGCGAAACATTAGCTCTCTGGCCTGAGCGCGGAGATGGGAATGGTGGTGTTTAGGCAATAACACGTTAGTAAATTATTATAAAATAAAAGTATATACATGGACATTGCAATAAAGCATATCGAAGAAGTATCAGAATTCTTTGAGGAGTTTAGAATCTGGTCTTAAAAACTGCTGCATCATTGCAAAGCAAATATCCACAGGTTCAGAAATAGCAATTAAATGTTAAAGACTGTCGCATCTGATGGAAAAGAACACTATTTTCACATGCAGCTTCAAATGAACTAGTGAGGAAGACAGTTTTAAAATTAATTTTCCTACATCATGAAAGATACAGCAATAGAAAGCAAAAGTAGGAGTTTAGAATTATATACAAATCATTAAGTGACTTTTGGTTTCTTGTATGACCTCTACAAGTTATAGGAAAAGCCAGGGAAAGACAACACAGTACCAACTTACACTTAAAATTAGATTTTCTGACACACATAAAGCTAATGTGTATGAAGAATCGAATCTTTTTAGAAAAATTGCTCTGTGTCATCAGCTCAAGAGATACTGAAATTTAGATTTTTAAATCATTTATCAGAAATCTATCCCAGTTTTGTCAGAGCCTTTAATATATCCCTAACACTTCCAGTGTCAGTAGTATCAGCAGAAATATTCTTCTCAAAATTAAAAATTGCCAGAAATTATGTGCTCTATTTCATTTGCCGAGAGTGACTGATTTGCTTTTAATTGTACCATTTAAAATAAACTTGCTAAATGAATCAATTTTGATGATCTAATAAATGAATTTAAAGAAAAGCCAGCCAGAAAAATCTTAGGATCAGTCAAGTTATCACATTAACAAAGTATTATTATTTGTTATATAAAATTATGACCACAAAAATATACATTTTTTTGCTATCTGCAGGTGTATGTTATTACTCACGAATCACCATTACTGGTTATGCTTTATAAGTTTCTTCTTACAAGAAAAAGCTTTGCATTTTAGGACCTTTAACTGCACATTTTCATCCTACTTTTTGAACAACGGACCCCACATTTTCACTTTGCGTTGGTTTCATAAGTTATGTAGCTCGCCCTGCCCTCAAGTCCCAGGCAAAATCAGATTATATTTCATGCATGGAAATGTCATCATTCTCTATGATATGAAAAACTGTAAACTGAAATTCCTTTTAGCAGAATTTTTTTTTTTTGCAGTTTTTATTCTCACAGCATTAAGACACTGTTTCAATACAATTATATCTGTCATTCAACACAGTGGTTTCTGTGTTCAACCAAAACATCTTAAAGTGTAAGCCAATGAGTTGGGTACTGCTTCCAAGAAAGTTTATCATAAAGACAGATCTAATTCATGCTCAAGGCACGGGCTTTGTTTGAATCTTCCTTGGAGACACCTGGCAATGGTAACATTCATCTCTTTATACGGACTGCCAAGACTTTTTTTAAAAGTTAGAAACAATGGAAAGCTGTACTTTTCTATACAATTTCATGCTTAAAACAGCTAGGGAGAGATACTCTGAATGAGGAAATAACCAGCTACTTTCTCCACTAAAAAATTAGAGCCAAAACAATTGGGAATCAGAAAGTGTGTCAGAAATCAATCTTTCAGAGAAACAAGCTGAAACAGAGAGTAATGATAGGGATTTGTGTTTAAAGACTGATTTAATAGGTACCAACTTATTTAACCATTTGAAAAAAAGTTGTGGGCTTCAAATTCCTTCATAGTACTTTTATCCACATATAATAGAGTAAAAAAAATCTCTAAAACATGGAAAGAGTGACCCACAAAACCATAGAAAGTTAGATCTGATGTGTTAGGATAAGTTAGGTTATGCACCAGGACAAATTAGCCTCAAAACTCCAATGGCTTAACATGACTCAAATCTATTTTATGCTTATGCCATATGCTTAAAGGAGGTCCAGGCAGAGAGTGGGTTCACTATCTTCTGGCTGTACCACCTGGAACACGGAAGCTTCCCTATTGTCTTGGCAGGCAGGGAAGCTGAAGAATTGTATATAGGTTGCTATAGCCGGGAAATGGCAAACACTTATCCTTATATATGATTGGCCAGAACTAGTCACGTGGCTCCAGAAGGGGAGGGGAACTGGATATTGGCAAACACTAATAATGCTTAGTCATGGAGGACTGGGTCTTAGACATCATTTGGAATAATTCTCTTATTTTACTGATGAGGAAACTGAGGTCCACAGAGCTATACGTGAACTGATTAGGGTCACACAGCAAGTGAGTGGCAGAGCCAAAGGGTTTTTAATCCAGGCAACTTGACTTCCTAGACTTGTGTTCTTTAGTCTCTCTGCCAAGATAAAGAAGATGTATAACTAAAGGAAAAGTGAAGAAAATGGTTGCTGTTTCCAATTACATTTTATTTGAAAAGTATAGTATGATTAGTTGTAACTCAGTGTGAACATACCCACATTTCTAATCAACTGGGCTATCTTTTTGCCAATAATTTAATTTACCCTAAAGTATAAATGCTTATCTTCATGGTTCTGCTGTTATCATATAGACTCCGTTTCTCTAGAAGCCATACTTAATCACGGATTACACTGTGGCAGAGAAATCAGACAGGCTGTGGTAGACAAGGGCCTCGGATTTCAGTGGCACCTCATAGCTAATTTCATTCAACAAGTGTTTTTAACAGTACTTTTTCCATCAGGAAAGACCACATAATTTGCAGATTAAAAAGCAACAAATTAATAAAGATTGTTTTAAATACCACAGCTTGAGAAATCACTCAATTTTATACCAGAATTATATAGCAGTAAAGCAAAATACAAAATGAATTCCTATAGCATTTTACACTAAATACAGCAAAGAGTACTGTTTAGTTATCAAACTGTGTTCTGTGAGCAGTGTGTCTTAAGTGTGCTGAGGTGACATATGACAGGAGATTAAAAAGTTGATTAGTTTGGCCTGGCCCTGATGGGAGTTTGGTATGCAGTTAATTTAAACGGATAAGTAACTAATTCACATCCATAAAATACCATCCCTCGAAAAACTCAGACTCTATTTTTAGCCAAAGGCATCGACTATGTGGGCCTCTCTTGCTTCTGTACCTCACCGGGTTGGCAGTCAGGAGTTACCCTGGCACACAGGCTGACTTAACTAGCTTCCTTATGGAGAGGCGATAAGGTGAGAAGGCTTATTTGGTTTATTCTGCCACTCCCATCCAGGAAGCAATTTGAACTTGGCTGTACTGGCATTAATTGTGTCCCTCTAGAACTCTCGTCCCAGTGTTGGCTGCCTCCTGACCTAGCAGGATACTGAGACAAAGCCCAGGGGAGGATGCAGCCTCTGGAGCTTTTCCCTCGCATTACTGGTTTTCATCTTTTGTGATTTCAGACCTTTCCTGATTACTCTCCTCTTCTCTTGCCTTTTAAATGATGGCATGTCCCAGGGCTCAATCCTTAGTTCTCGTATCTTAGGTAGTTCCACTCATTTGTATGACTTTTAATATCCATATGTCAACAACTCCTAAATGTATAGCTCCAATATGAAGCTTGTTCTCGAGTCCCAGACTCACATGCCCAACCGCTGCCTGATTGGCATGTCAAATTATCCTAAACAGAATTCATTTTTTTTTTCTTTAAATCCTGGTCCTCTCCATCAATCCAGCTACCTCTGGGCCTGAGCATGTGCTGTATCCCCCGCTTAGGATGCTCTGCTGTCAGATCTTGCTTGCCCACTCTATTCATTAATGTCACGTCTTCAAAGAGCCCTTCCCTAAACGCTCTATCTGAAATAGCCATCATACCATGGTCACTTTATCTCATTATGGTGTTTTATTTTCTTTATATCACTCAATACTACCTAAAATACATGATTTATTGTTTATCTCTTTCACCAGTCATGGGCTCTGTGAGGGTAGGGTCATTATTGTGTTAACTGATATTATCTCCAGTGTCAAGAATGGTATCTGACACAAGGTAGGTAGGTGTTATATATTGTTGGAAAAAAAAAAAATGAATGGGCCAGTGGCTTAAATTTTAAATCTTAGTGCCTTCCTCCATAGGCATTTTTTTGACAGCTAGTCTTTTAAAAAATCACCATATATTTCAAACATTCTCAAAAGTATTACCCACCCACATACTCTTCTTCTCATCTTACAAAAAAGGTTACTACACATATGGTTTGTGTCAACTACTTTTTCATTTGGTATACTGGAACATTTTTTTCCATACTAATTTTTTTACAACATTATTTTTAACGAAGAGCACTTCGGTTAGGTGCAAGGTTTTTTGAGATGAAATCAACTCTGTTTCTTATTCCTTCTCTCAATTGATAAATGCCCAAAGGTATTCCCCACTCCAATCCATCATAGGTTAGCAAACTACTGCTACCTTTATTATATTCTGTATTTTCTCGCTTTATTCCCACCCCTTCCTATGGCCTTCAACACTTCTGGAGCTTTTGCTTCATGATATACTTGGCTATATTTGGTACTCTTCTTAGAGAACCTCCTTCAACTTTTATTTTAACTGAAACCTGGCTCTCTTGCTGAGGTCAATGCTTTCCCTCCATTCTTCTCAGTGGGCATTGTTTACACTCAACATACCCTATGTATTTCGTGGTCAAAGGGCAGTACTGGAATCATCACTGCTTCCATTATTGTTTTTTGATCACTATTCCCCCAGTACATTAAGTTCCTCTTGCTCTGAGTAGCCTGTCATCTGCTCTACCACTCTCAACCTTTCTTCATCTATATCATCTATTTACCCACTCACTCTCAGCCACTGAAGATGTTAACGCTTGGATCAGTCTTTTCTTTCAATTCACCTCTTACCATCATTCCTGCTAATGCCAACATCACATGGATGACATTGGACCAACACTCTGACTTCTTGGTTCTTTGATATCTCAGGTCAAAGACTCTCTCAGCAAGCCCAACTCTTCATATCCTGTAACTTGCCATCAACTAACATGGCATCTTTTCTGAATTCGGTAATTCAAACATCCTACTACTTCCTGATGCCCACATCTTAACCACAAGCTTACTTTTTCAACTGTTTCCACTGTCTCTGCCCATCGATCTTATCAGACCATTAATTCAAACAATTTTTGTTCTAAGAATGAAGATTAAAGTGGTGAACAGGATCACTAAAATTCTCTGTCCTGGTGGGACCATTAATAGCATACTTTCTTCCCAGCCCTTTATCCCTTATTCAACTTCAATTTCATGGTCCGGCATTCCAATCACTTATTTAACAATGCTCTTAAAAATGTGTCCACTGTCTTTCTGTCCTCTCCCCTAAACCTGGCAAAAGCACAACAGTGCACGAATGTCTGCCTTTTCTATGAGTTAATAGCTGGGCAACTTAGTGTAAATAAAACAATGTTCAGAGAAACAAGCAAACAAAGAGCAGATCCAATATAAATTCATAGTCACTAATCTTATGTAGGTGCTAAACATTTTCTGACAAAGCTACTGTATTTCTCTCATCAGTTGTTTTGTTCTCATTTCCCCCTTCTCACTAGTTTCTTAAACAGATGGCCTCGCTTCCCATTTCAGAGAAAACAGAGGTCATTAAAGAGAAATTGTCTTTACTCTATCAAGTTTACAAGTCTTTCAGCACTCATCATTTCTTCCTTTCACACTGAAGGAAGTGATCCTTCTTTTAGACTAACCACTCCATTTATGTTTCTTAGGAACGTTTTTGTATTGACTATCTACTCTAGAACCTTCAATCTTTTCCTGCTTACTGGTTAATCAAGAGTGCTTAAGAAGATCTCTCCTTTCATAACCAAACCATTTCTCAATTTATTACAATCTGGCTTTCATCTTCTACCACACCGCTAAAATTGAAATTGCCAAATTCATCAAAGACCTCCGTATTGTTAAATCAAATGGAATTTTTGTAGCCCTTATTTTACATAATGTCTCTGCAGCATTCAATGTGGCTGATCGCTTCTTTATAAACTTTAAACTGTTTTATTGAAATAAAAAATACATGCAGAAGTTACACGTATTTAAAGCATACAGCTCAGTGGTTTTTAGTTTATTAAGAAATAGGCAACTATTATAATTTAATTTGAAAACATTTTCATTGCCCCTGCCAAAGAAACCCTATACCTATTAGCAGTCACTTTCTATTTCTACCCCCTCTCCCAGCCCTAGACAACCACTATCTATTTCCACAAATTTACCTGGACATTTCTTATAAATAAAACCATACAATATATGGCCTTTTGTGACTGTCTTTTTCATTTAGCGTATGTTTTCAAGGTTCAGTCATGTTGTACCATGTATTACTACTTCATTCCTCTTTGTTGCCAAATAATATTCCACAGTATGGATATACCACATTTTGTTTATCCATGCATCACATGATAGACATTGGGTTGTTTCCACCTTGTGGCTAGTGTGAATAGTGCCTCAATGTACAGTCATGTGCAAATTTTAGCATGGACAGATGTTTTCATTTGTCTTAGGTAGATAAATAGGAGTGGGGTTGCAAACACTACATTTAACCTCTTTGGAAAGCAGTATGGCAGTTCTTTAAAAGGTTAAATGTAGAGTTTGCAATCCCACTCCTATCAGTATGTGGAGGTCTTTTTTTCTGGGATTATAAAGCTTCTTCAGAGAAGAATCTTCCAATATTCTACATGGGAAGGATGTGTGGTACACTTCTGGGGCAGGGAGGGAGCCAACTTTCCCATTTGTAGACTTTGAATCTATCCTATTTTCAGCCCTTTCTGCCATCTCACCTTCCAAAGTATGACATTCCTTAATGTCTCTTCTCTGTTGAATCTCTCCATAGTTAATCTCCAGTCTTCTCTTTGGGACTAATATTCCATATATGGATGGTACTGTGGCAGAGGTACTGGGTTTTTAGATTATTACTTCAAATGTCCATTCCATAATATTTTTAGTCCCACCTCAAATCACTATTTTCCATTGTGCACATTGCTTCTAATTGCCAAACCTTTCCAAAGTTCTGACATCAATCTCTTTTTGTGTGAATACCTTTGTCAGTGCTTTCTATGTGGTAGCTTCTTCTATTCTATTTAGTAAGTTATTAATCCTCCATTCATTTTCCATTTTCCAAAAGTGTACATAAATCTCTGATATATTGATGACTTCTCTATTGCACTTACTTTTGTGACTTTATACCTTTAAAAACATTTACTCACTGTCATCTTATTGGTATCTCAAGAAATAGAAAAGATAAATATTATTTTGCAATTAATTAGCAAGGAAATACATTTTCAGAGAGGTTACATAAATTTCTTTTAGGTTTATTATCAGGAATTCCCTAATATTTTTTAAAATAGCTAATGCTGGGGCACCTGGGTGGCTCAGTTGGTTGAGCATCCACTTCTTGGTTTAGGCTCAGGTCAGGATCTCATGGTTTGTGGGTCTGACCCTTGCGTCAGGCTCTGCACTGACAGCATGGAGCCTGCTTGGGATTCTCTGTCTCCCTCTCTTTCTACCCCTTCTCCACTCATGTGTCCATGTGCACATGCTCTCTCTCTCTCTCTCTTTCACTCTCAAAATCAATAAATAAACTTAAAAAATTATAAATATGCTGGTATGGAGATTTATAGTAATTAAGTTTTGTACATTATTGAACTCTCTCAATTTCCTTAGGTTATTGTTTCAGTTGATTTCTTATGGGTTTTACTGGTGAACAATTATATTGAATATAAATAATGACAGGGTTTACGAGTTTTCTATTATTTGCATTATTTATTCTTATATTATTGTACTGGCTAACACTTTTAGGGAAATGCTACAACTATAGGGTTTTTTTTAAAGACTTTTAAAAATGTTTATTTATTTATGAGAGAGTGAGTGCAAGTGGGGGAAGGGCAGAGAGAGTGGGAGACAGAGAATCCCAAGCAGGCTCCGTGCTGTTAGCACAGAGCCAGATGCAGGGCTCAAAATCATGAACTGTGAGATCATGACCTAAGCCGCAGCCAAGAGTTGGATACTTAACTGACTGAGTCACCCAAGAGCCCCTAAAACTGTTGGTTTTATAGGCACTTTTGTATAATGCTGATCTAACAGGAATTATCTATTGTTTCACAATTAAGTATCTGCCATCCAGATATTCTTTATTATGTTAGGTATTTCCTCTTTTGGCTTACTAAATTCAAGAATGAAAAATTAATTTTACTTAGTAACTTTTCAGTATATATTGAGGTGATAATAAACTTTTTCTTCTTTGATATATTGTTAAGTAATATTCTGTTTTTGGCTTCCAAAATAGAAACCACATTCTAGTTCCTAGAATATATTCTACTTGCTTATATACTATTATTCTTTACATGTACTATTAAATTAGATTCATTACAATTATTTTAGGGTTTAAAAAATCTGTATTTATAGAGAACATTTGTTTATAGTCTTTCTTTAAAATTTTTTTTCAATGTTTATTTATTTTAGAGAGAGAGAGAGAGAGACAAAGCATGAGAGGGGGAGGGGCAGAGAGAGAGAGGGAGATACAGAATCCCTGAAGCAGGCTCCAGGCTCTGAGCTGTCAGCACAGAGCCCAATGCAGGGCTTGAGCTCAATAAATACAAGATCACAACCTGAGCCGAAGCCAGAAGCGTAAATGACTGGCCCACCCAGGCACCCGTGTTTATAGTCTTCCTTATGGTTCTTTATATCCCTATATATTATCCTTACCTGGATGGAAGAAAAGTAATGGTACCATTTCAAGAAAGAATGGCTTTATAAAGAAAGTAGGATAACCAATTACCATACTGGGCCAGGAGTCCTCACATAGGTCTTCTCAGGAGTCCTCACATAGGTCTTCTCAGGAATCCTAAATAGCTTTTCTCAAAAGTTCTTTAATTGCTAAAGCAAACCTAGTTGCCATTCAGATTTCTAAAGCACTTATAGAAGATATGACGTATTTTATAAGTGCTTCGCAATCACTTGTTGAACATCAGCAAAAAGGCTAGTAAGAATAACAGGGTGGTCTTGAACCTGCCTAGGAAACTGCAGATCTTATAGAAGAACTACTCATATTGATAGAGAGAAATTCAGATGTGTGCAGACATTGGATTGAGGGTACTACTCAGAACCTGTGTCTTGCTCTCCAATCAACAGAGGTGCTATCATAACAGGACTTTATTAACTCTAATTTAACATATTTCTTCTTAAGGTGCTAATAAGCTGTAGAATGAATACTATACAAAGTCAGTGTACCTTGAAAGGAGCTTAAAGAATTTACTAGAAAGTCAATGAGTGTATGGAGGCAATAAAGAACAATTTTAATATAACACATTAAAAGACACAGCTAACAGAGTAAAATCTCTTACTCATGTTATAATTGATATTTTTCTGTAATCTTTACTTTTTCATCTAAGGCTTAGTTTCTTTTTTTAAAAAAAATTTGAAATGTATTTCTTTTTTGAGAGAGAGAGACAAAGAGCAAGCAGGGGAAGGGCAGAGAGAGAGAGGGAGACCCAGAATCTGAAACAGGATCCAGGCTCCGAGCTTAAGACTCAGTTTCTTATATGAGAAGGAAAAGGAACTAGAACAGCCACAACAATTATGAAGAAGAAAACAAAGTTGGAAGGCTCATATAACATGGTTTTAAGACTTACTGTAAAGCTATATTAATCAAACAATGTGGTGTCAATAAAGAATAGATAGACACAGATCAATAAAAAAAAATAAGAGTCCAGAAATATACCAACACAAATATTAGCAATTGTTTTTACAGATGTGTTAAGTCAATTCAGTAGAGAAATATAATCTTTTAAACAAATAATGTTGCAATAATTGGACATCCATATGAAGAAAGAGGAGGAGGAGGAGGAGGAGGAGAAGAGGAGGAAGAGGAGAGAAAGAGGAGGAAGAGGAAAAGAAGAACAGGAGGAGGAGGTGAAGGAGGAAGGGGGAGAGGAGGAAGAAGGGGAAGGGGAAGGAGGAGAGGAAGGAGAGGAAGAAGGAGAGGAAAGAGAGGAAGAAGGAGAGGAAGAAGAGGAGTGGAAGAAGAGGAAGGAGAAGAGGAAGAAGAGGAAGGAGAGGAAGGAGAGGAAGGAGAGGAAGGAGAAGAGGAAGAAGAAAAGGGGGAGAGGAAGGAGAGAAAGAAGGAGGAGAAGGAGAAGGAGAAGGAGAAGGAGAAGGAGAAGGAGAAGGAGAAGGAGAAGAAGGAGAGGAAGGAGAAGGAGAAGAAAGAGAAGAAGCAGAATTATTTCAGTATAAGCCTCATACTGTGTACAAAAATTAACTTTACATTCACTAGATAGGTCACATTTGGGGCTATAACACACACCTTAACAAATTGAAAAGAATATAAATTATACTGATTGAAAAGAATAGAATGTCTACTTTTACCTCATAGTGGAATTAAGTTACAAATCAAAAATGGAAAGATACTTGGGAAATCCCAAAGTACATGGAGATTAAACAACATTATTTCTAAATAATACATGAAGCAAGGAATAAATCTAAAGATAAACTAAAAAATATTTTTAACTAAAGAAAAATGAAAATACAACTTAAGAAACTTTGTGAGATACAGCAAAAGTAGTGCTTAGAGGGAAATTTATAGCAATAAATGCATATGTCAGAAAACAAGAAATGTAAAATCAGTCACCTGAGTATCCACCTTATGAAACTAGAAGAAAGCAGATTAAATCTACAGTAAGAAGAAAATAAACAATAAGAGCAGAAACCAATGTAATGAAAATAAGAAATCAATAGAGAATCAATGAAACCAAAAGCTAGTTCTTTGAAAAGATCAATAATAAAATTGATAAGCTTTTAGCCAGGCTAACTAAGAAAAAAAACAGAGAGATATGACAGATATTATTAATATCAGAAATAAAAGAGATGTCACCACAGAGCCCATGAACATTGAAAGGATAATCGAAAAATACTATGAACAGCTATTGCCACAAATGTGATAACGCAGATGAAATGAACCAATTCCTTGAAAGACACAACGGCCAAAAATCACACAAGAAGAAATAGATAATCTGAATAGGCCTATATCTACTAAAGAAATTGAATTGATAATTAATAATGTTACAAAACAGAAAGCTCAAGGCCCAGAGGGGTTCACTGGTGAATTCCACCAACATTTAATGAATAAATTAGACCAATTCTCTATAATCTCTTTCAGAAGATGGAACCAGAGGGAATTATTCCTAACACATTCTATGAGGCCAGCATTACCCTAACACCAAAACCAGACAAAGAAACTACAAGAAAACTACAGACCAATATCTTTCATAAACATAGATGCAAAAATCCTCAACCAATTGGTATTTATCCCAGATATGCAAGGTTGATTCAACATTAGAAAAATCAATTAATGTAATCTATCACATCCACAGGCTGAAAAAGAAAAACACATGATCATATCAATAACCCATTAATGATAAACATTCTCAGTAAACTAGGAATAAAGGGAACTTCTTCAACTGATAAAGAATATCTACAAAAAACCCAAAGCTACCATCATGCTATACTTAGTAAGTTGAGAAACTTGCAGGTATGACACATGGATATTTTCTCACCACTTCATACTGAAAAACCTAGCTACTGTAATAAGACAGAAAGCGGAAATAAAAGGTGGGAATAAGGAAATAAAACTGTTTTTGTTCACCGATGACATGACTGTCTATGTAGAGAATCCAAAAGAATCAACAAAAACTCCTGGAACTCATAAGTGATTACAGCCAAGGTTACAGGATACAAGGTTCATATACAAAAGTCAATCACTATATACTGTAATGAACGAGTATAATTTGAAATAAAAAATACAATACTATTTATGCCAGCATCCCTCTAAGTGAAATACTTCATTATAAATACAACAAAAATATGTACAAGATCTACATGAGGAAAACTACAAAACTCTGATGAACAAAATCAAAGAACTAAGTAAATGGAGAGATATTCCATATTCATGGATAGGAAGACTCAATATTGTCAAGATGTCAGTTCTTTGCAGATGATCTATAGATTCGATGCAATCAATCCAATGAAAATCCCAGCATGTTATTTTGTGGATACTGACAAACTGATTCTAAAGCTTATATGGAGAGAAAAAAGATCAAGAATAACTAACACAATATTGAAGAATAAAGTTGGAGAGGACTGACACTACCTGACTTTAAGACTTACTATAAAGCTACAGTACTCAAGACAGTGTGGTATTGGTAAAATAACAGACAGATAAATCAATGGAACAAAATAGAAAGCCCTGAATTAGACCCACATTAAGTAAAATCAACTGATCTTTTGACAAAAGAAAAAAAGCAATATACTGGAGCAAAGACAGCCTTTTTAACAAATGTTCAAACATCGTCTGGGACAAATGGACATCCCTATTTAAGAAAATAATTCTGGACACAGACCTTTCAACTTTCATACAAATTAACTGAAAATGGGCTATAGACTTGGGATGCCTGGGTGGCTCAGTTGGTTAAGCATCTGACTTCAGCTCAGGTCATGATCTCATGGTTTGTGGGTTCAAGCCCCAGGTTGGGCCCCGCACTGACAATGTGGAGCCTGCTTGGATTCTCTCTCTCTCCCTATCTCTCTGCCCCTCTTCCATTCACACTTTCTCTCTCTCAAAAATAAATAAGTAAATCTTTAAAAAATAAAAAGAATAAAATAATAAAAATGGGCCACAGACCTAAAGGTAAAATACAAAACTAGAAAATCCCTGAAGATAAACAGGAGAAAAGCCAGAGGACGTTGAGTATGGTGATTACTTCTTAGACACAACACCAAAGGCACTATCCATAAAAGTAATAATTGATATGATGAACTTCATTAAAATTAAAAACTTCAGCTTTGCAAAAGAAAATGTCAAGAGAATGAGAAGGCAAGCCACAGACTGGGAGAAAATATTTGCAAAGGACACATCTGATAAGGACTATTATCCAAAATACATAAAGTACACTTAAAACCCAATAATAAAGGGGCATCTGGGTGGCTCAGTTGGTTAAGTGTCTGACTTCAGCTCAGGTCATGATCCTGCAGAGCCCCGCATTGGGCTCTGTGCTGACAGCCTGGAGCCTGAAGGCTGCTTCGAGTTCTGTGTCTTCTCTCTCTCTGCCCCTTCTTCACTCATGCTGTCTCTCCCTCTCTCTCAAAAATAATAAATAAATAAAAATGTTTAAAAAACCAATAATAAAAAAACCAAACAACCCAGTTAAAAAATGGACCAAAGACCATATCAGATACCTTACTAGTGTGAAGAAATACAGATGGAAAATAAGCATATGAAAAGATGCTCCACATTTTATGTCATCAGGGAAATACAAACTAAAACAATAATAAGATACCACAACACACTTAACAGAATGGCCAAAATCTGGAACACTGAAAACACTAAATGCTGGTGAGATATGGAGTATAGGAACTATCATACATTGCTAGGGGGAAGGCAAAATTGTATCACTTTGGAAAACAGTTTGGCAGTTTCTTACAAGACTAAGCATATTCTTACCATATGATCCAGTAATTGTTCTCCTTGATATTTACCCAAAAGAGTTAAGAACATTTCTATACAAAAACCTGTACATGGATGCTTATAGCTCCTTTACTCATAATAGCCAAAACTTGACAGCAACCAAAATGTCTTTCAGTAGGTGAATGGATAAGTGAACTGTGGTACATAAAGACAATGGAATATTACTCAGCACTAAAAAAAAAAAAAAAATCAAGCCATGAAATACATGGAGGGAACTTACATACATATTACTAAGATAAAGAAGCCAAGCTGGAAAGGCTACATACTGTATGATTCCAACCATATGACATTCTGGAAAAGGCAAAACTATGGAGACAAAAAAAAGATCACTGGTGCTGGGGGGCTAGCAGGGGGGCAGTGCAAACACTCTGTATGACAATGTAATTGGTGGATATGTGTCATTATAAATCTGTCAAAACTGATAGAATGTAAAACATCATGAGTATACCATGTAAACTATGGACTTTGGCTGATTATGATGTGTCAATGTAGATTCATCAATTGTAATGTACCTCTCTGGTGGGGTGTGTTGATAATGAGGAAGCCTATGCAGCTGTGAAGGTAGGGGATATATGAAAAATTTCTGTATCTTCCTCTTAATTTTACTATGAACCTAAAACTGCTCTAAAAAAAATCTAACTCTATAGCCATACTTATATCAGACAAACTAGACTTTAAATTAAAGGCTGTAACAAGAGTTGAAGAAGGCATTATATAATAATTACAGGGTCTATCCATCAGGAAGAGCTAACAATTATAAATGTCTATGCGCCGAATACGGGAGCCCCCAAATATATAAAACAATCACAAACATAAGCAACCTTATTGATAAGAATGTAGTAATTGCAGGGGACTTTAATACTCCACTTACAACATTGGATAGATCATCTAGACACAGGATCAATAAAGAAACAAAGGCCTTGAATGATACAATGGATCAGATGGACTTGACAGATATATTTAGAACTCTGCATCCCAAAGCAACAGAATATACTTTCTTCTCGAGTGCACATGGAACCTTCTCCAAGATAGATCACATACGGGGTCATAAAACAGCCCTTCATAAGCATACAAGAATTGAGATCATACCATGCATAGTTTCAGACCACAATGCGATGAAGCTTGAAATCAACCACAGGAAAAAGTCTGGAAAACCTCCAAAAACATGGAGGTTAAAGAACACCCTACTAAAGAATGAATGGGTCAACCAGGCAATTAGAGAAGAAATTTAAAAATATATGGAAACAAATGAAAATGAAAATACAACAATCCAAACACTTTGGGATGCAGCGAAGGCAGTCCTGAGAGGAAAATACATTGCAATCCAGGCCTATCTCAAGAAACAAGAAAAATCCCAAATACAAAATCTAACAGCACACCTAAAGGAAATAGAAGCAGAACAGCAAAGACACCCCAAACCCAGCAGAAGAAGAGAAATAATAAAGATCAGAGCAGAAATAAACAATATAGAATCTAAAAAAACTGTAGAGCAGATCAATGAAACCAAGAGTTGGTTTTTTGAAAAAATAAACAAAATTGATAAACCTCTAGCCAGGCTTCTCAAAAAGAAAAGGGAGATGACCCAAATAGATAAAATCATGAATGAAAATGGAGTTATTACAACCAATCCCTCAGAGATACAAACAATTATCAGGAATACTATGAAAAATTATATGCCAACAAACTGGACAACCCGGAAGAAATGGACAAATTCCTAAACACTCACACACTTCCAAAACTCAAACAGGAAGAAATAAAAAGCTTGAACAGACCCATAACCAGTGAAGAAATTGAATCGGTTATCAAAAATCTCCCAACAAATAAGAGTCCAGGACCAGATGGCTTCCCAGGGGAATTCTACCAGACGTTTAAAGCAGAGATAATACCTATCCTTCTCAAGCTATTCCAAAAAATAGAAAGGGAAGGAAAACTTCCAGACTCATTTTATGAAGCCAGCATTGCTTTGATTCCTAACCAGACAGAGACCCAGTAAAAAGAGAGAACTACAGGCCAATATCCCTGATGAATATGGATGCAAAAATTCTCAATAAGATACTAGCAAATCGAATTCAACAGCATATAAAAAGAATTATTCACCATGATCAAGTGGGATTCATTCCTGGGATGCAGGGCTGGTTCAACATTCACAAATCAATCAATGTGATACATCAGATTAATAAAAGAAAAGATAAGAACCATATGATCCTGTCAATCGATGCAGAAAAAGCATTTGACAAAATTCAGCATCATTTCTTAATAAAAACCCTCGAGAAAGTCGGGATAGAAGGAACATACTTAAACATCATAAAAGCCATTTATGAAAAGCCCACAGCTAATATCATCCTCAATGGGGAAAAACTGAGAGCTTTCTCTCTGAGATCAGGAACACAACAGGGATGTCCACTCTCACCACTGTTGTTTAACATAGTGCTGGAAGTTCTAGCATCAGCAATCAGACAACAAAAGGAAATCAAAGCATCAAAATTGGCAAAGATGAAGCTAAGCTTTCACTTTTTGCAGATGACATGATATTATACATGGAAAATCCGATAGACTCCACCAAAAGTCTGCTAGAACTGATACATGAATTCAGCAAAGTCGCAGGATACAAAATCAATGTACAGAAATCAGGTGCATTCTTATACACTAACAACGAAGCAACAGAAAGACAAAGAAACTGATCCCATTCACAACTGCACCAAGAAGCATAAAATACCTAGGAATAAACCTAACCAAAGATGTAAAAGATTTGTATGCTGAAAACTATAGAAAGCTTATGAAGGAAATTGAAGAAGATATAAAGAAATGGAAAAACATTCCGTGCTCATGGGTTGGAAGAATAAATATTGTCAAAATGTCAATACTACTCAAAGCTACCTACACATTCAATGCAATCCCAATCAAAATTGCACCAACGTTCTTCTGGAAGCTAGAACAAGCAATCCTAAAATTCATATGGAATCACAAAAGGCCCCAAATACCCAAAGTAATTTTGAAGAAGAAGACCAAAGCCGGAGGCATCACAATCCCAGACTTTAGCCTCTAGTACAGAGCTGTAATCATCAAGACAGCATGGTATTGGCACAAAAACAGACACATAGACCAATGGAATAGAATAGAAACCCCAGAACTAGACCCACAAAAGTATGGCCAACTAATCTTTGACAAAGCAGGAAAGAATATCCAATGGAAAAAAGACAGTCTCTATAACAAATGGTGCCAGGAAAACTGGACAGCAACATGCAGAAGGATGAAACTAGACCACTTTCTTACACCATTCACAAAAACAAACTCAAAATGGATAAAGGACCTGAATGTGAGACAGGAAACCATCAAAACCTTAGAGGAGAAAGCAGGGAGAAACCTCTCTGACCTCAGCCGCAGCAATTTCTTACTTGACACATCCCCAAAGGCAAGGGAATTAAAAGCAAAAATGAACTATTGGGACCTTATGAAGATAAAGAGCTTCTGCACAGCAAAGGAAACAATCAACAAAACTAAAAGGCAACCAACGGAATGGGAAAAGATATTTGCAAATGACATATCGGACAAAGGGCTAGTATCCAAAATCTATAAAGAGCTCACCAAACTCCACACCCGAAAAACAAATAATCCAGTGAAGAAATGGGCAGAAAACATGAATAGACACTTCTCTAAAGAAGACATCCAGATGGCCAACAGGCACATAAAAAGATGCTCAATGTCCCTCCTCATCAGGGAAATACAAATCAAAACCACACTCAGATATCACCTCATGCCAGTCAGAGTCGCTAAAATGAACAAATCAGGAGACTACAGTTGCTGGAGAGGATGTGGAGAAATGGGAACCCTCTTGCACTGTTGGTGGAAGGCAAACTGGTGCAGCTGCTCTGGAAAACAGTGTGGAGGTTCCTCAAAAAATTAAAAATAAACCTACCCTATGACCCAGCAGTAGAACTGCTAGGAATTTACCCAAGGGATACAGGAGTACTGATGCATAGGGGCACATGTACCCGAATGTTTATAGCAGCACGCTCAACAATAGCTAAATTATGGAAAGAGCCTAAATGTCCATCAACTGATGAATGGATAAAGAAATTGTGGTTTATATACACAATGGAATACTACGTGGCAATGAGAAAGAATGAAATATGGCCTTTTGTAGCAATGTGGATGGAACTGGAGAGTGTTATGCTAAGTGAAATAAGTCATACAGAGAAGGACAGATTCCATATGTTTTCACTCCTATGTGGATCCTGAGAAACTTAACAGAAGATCGTGGGGGAGGGGAAGGAAAAAAAAATGGTTAGAGAGGGAGGGAGCCAAAACATAAGAGACTCCTAAAAATTGAGAACAAACTGAGGGTTTATGGGAGGTGGGAGGGAGGGGTGGGTGGGTGATGGGTATTGAGGAGGGCACCTGTTGGGATGAGCACTGGGTGTTGTATAGAAACCAATTTGACAATAAATTTCATATAAAAAAATCTAACTCTAAATGGATCATAGACTAAGTGTGAAACATCAACTGTAAAACTTTTAGAAGAAAATGTAGGAAAAAACAACTGTGGCTTGGAGTTAGGCAAAGAATTTTTAGATATGATATCAAGAGCCCAATGAATAAAATAAAAAATTGATAAATTAGACTTCCTCAAAATTAAAAACATTTATCTGTAAAAGACATTTTAAGAGAATGAAAAGACAAGTTCTACACTAGAAGAGAATATTTTCAAAATCACATGTCTAACAAAGGACTTCTATCCAGAATACGTAAAGAAGTCTCAAAATGATACGAGATGGAAATCTGGATGGACACAAAGTGGAGTTCATAACATATGTATGAGTTAAATGTACGATAATAACAGCATCAGAGCAGGGAAGGGGAAAGTAGAAGTATACTGTTGTATGGGATTTATACCATATATGAAGTGCATTAATATTAAATGTAGACTGTTGTAATTATTTGGAACTACTATAAATGGCACTTTTATTAATTTTGGTTTCTAATTGTTTATTGTTAGTGTACAGAAGTAGTAATAAATTTTGTGTTTTGCCTTTTATCCTACAACCCTTGTAAACTCATTTAGTTCTAGGAACTTTCTGTAGACTCCATGAGATTTTTTTATGTAGACAATCATTTTGCCTGTCAATAGGGACAGTTTTATTTATCCTTTTCAAATCCTTCATTTGTTGAGTTCTAACTTTTCTCTTAGATAAGCTCTGCTAGTGATGAATTCAATTTTCCTTCATTGGAGAATGTGTTCACTTCACCTTAATTCCTCAAAGATATTTTCACTGGATATGCAGTTCTGTGTTGACAGTTCCTTTCCATCAGCATTTAAAAAATATTGTGGCCTTTCCTTCTATGTCCTTGGTTTCTGATAAGAGATGCATATTCATTAGAATTTTTGTTCCCCTATATAATATACATCAAATTTCTGTGGCAACTTCCACTATTTTTTTCTAGCTTCTAGTTTTCGGAAGTCTAATTATGATGTGTTTGGAAGAGGATTTCTTAAGTGTTTCTCTTGCTTGGGATTTGCTGAGCTTATTCTTAAGTTTTCTTGTGTCTTTTACCAAATGTGAGAAATTTTCTTCTAATATTTTTCTACTGTATGTTCTTTCTCCCCTTTCTGGTGTTCTCATGAGGCTCTGTTTACATTTTTCAATCTTTTTTTCTTTCCATTGTCCAGACTGAATAAATTCTACTGATTTATCCACAAGCCTACTGACTTTCCTTTCATCTTTTATCCTGTTATTGAGCCCATCCAGTGGATTTAAAAGTTTCAGTTACTGTATTTCACTCTTTCAGTGCTAAAATATGCATTTGGTTCTTCATATCTTCTATTTCAATGCTGAGACATTTATCTTTCTATTTGAAGAGAGTTTGCCCTTCCTTCATGAAACACAGTTATATGCTCTAAAGTTGATTAACCCAACATCTGTGTCATCTCTGGTTTGGCATCTATTGACTGTCTTTTTTCTTGTGGGTTGAGATTTTCAACGTTCTTCATATGCTAAGTAATTCTGGACTGTATCCAGGACATTTTGAATGCTATGAGACTCCGGGTTTTATTTAAATTCTAAAGAGATTTTCAATTTTGTTTTGTTCTGTTGTAGCAGGCATTCAACCAGGATTAGTTCAGCACATAGTTCCAACCTGGTTTTTGTGAATTGTTGTTATAATGTCAGTCAAATTTTCAAAGTATTTGCAGTGCTATTTGGATCAGTACCACATGTACCCTATCCAGTAGACAGTGTAGGACCTGGGCAATGGTCAATCCTGTAGTACAAAGCCTGTGGTCTGCTATCAAGGGAAGGGGTCAGAAAAGTTCTTCTGTAAAGGGCCATATTTTAGGCTTTGTTGGCCAAGAGGCAACATCCATGAGAAGGTACTTTTACATAGCAAGGAAGAAAATAAATTCTACAATGCTTATTATTAACAAAATTTTAAATGGAATAGTAATTGAGTAAACTTTTTTTAAAATTCAGGTCTACTGATAAGAAGAATGGAATTCTTTTTGGGCAGATGCTGGAAAGATAATTTCACTTAATTAGGGTTCAAAGTTAATATTCTCTATCATCTAAATTGAAAATATTCATCTGTTAATGCTGATCTATAATGAATTTTAAAAATATATTTCATCTATAAAAATGTATTTTTACACAGATAGGTATTGTTAAAGAGTGATAATAATCCATAAGCATGTGAGTTTGAGAATATATACAATTCTATTAGATTCTTTTTTTTTTTTAATTTTTTTTTTTAACGTTTATTTATTTTTGAGACAGGGAGAGACAGAGCATGAACAGGGGAGGGTCAGAGAGAGGGAGACACAGAATATGAAGCAGGCTCCAGGCTCTGAGCTGTCAGCACAGAGCCCGATGCGGGGCTAGAACTCACGGACCGCAAGATCATGACCTGAGCCGAAGTCGGCCGCCCAACCAACTGAGCCACCCAGGTGCCCCTCTATTAGATTCTTAATATTCGCTTCTTAGCATTACATTACACTGAAGATTAATCAATCCAATTGATAGTTAGGCAGACTTGCACAATTAAAATGGATTTTACAATATAAAAATATCCTTTGCGTTTGCATCTAAGTAAGAAAAATTTTCCTGGAACTGTAGGCTAAGCTTAGAAAATATATCCATTAGAGGAGCACCTGGGTAGCTCAGATGGTGAAACATCCAACTTTGGCTCAGGTGATGATCTCATGGTTCATTAGTTTGGCCCCACATCATGCTCTCTGCTGTCAGCACAGAGCCTGCTTTGGATACTCTGTCCCCCTCTTTCTCTGCTCCTCCCCCATTAGAGCTTAATCTCTCTCAAAAATAAGTAAACATTAAAACACACACACACACACACACACACACACACACACACACACACATGTTTAAAGAAAATATATCCAGCATAAATTTGTGTGAGAACAGAGGTCTCACTTTTTTTTTTTAATTTTTTTTAATGTTTATTTATTTTTGAGACAGAGAGACAGAGCATGAACAGGGGAGGGGCAGAGAGAGAGGGAGACACAGAATCTGAAATGGGCTCCAGGCTCTGAGCTGTCAGCACAGAGCCCGACATGGGGCTCGAACTCACGGACCGTGAGATCATGACCTGAGCCGAAGTCGGCCGCTTAACCGACTGAGCCACCCAGGCGCCCCGAGGTCTCACTTCTTTATTTAACTTTTGACAGCATGGGAAGTATATAAAAGAACTTGATATTACCTGTGATTCAAACAAGGTTAGTTGTTACTGAAATTACTATCATAGTGTAAGTTTGTATATAAATATCTGTTTTGTCTTGTAATTTTTGGTTGAATTCATTAAGAAATATTGTCGGAGCATCTGGGTGGCTCAGTTGGTTAAGCATCTGATTCTTGATTTTGGCTCAGGTCATGATCCCTGGGCTGTCAGATGGAGCCCTGTATCAGCTCTGTGCTGAGCATGGAGTCTGCTTAAGATTCTCTGTCTCTCTCTGCCCCTCACCCCAGCTCACACTCTCTCAAAAAAAAAAAAAAAAAAAAAAGAAAAAGAAAAGAAATATTATCAAACATGTAGCAAAGGCTAATTTTGAAAGTGATCCAGTGTTCAATAATAGAGGTTGAAGAGGATATTTCTTATTCAGAAAAATTTCAATCTCAGTCCTCAAAAAAAAAAAAAACCACACAAAACTCAGAAAACTCACAAAAATCACTTCTAAGCCACTGAACTAGTGTGTAGCAAGTCAGGGTATTTATTCTTTATGTCTGACAAAAGAAATCCATGGGACTGATGATGGTTAAGTCCATGAGAACAAATGAAGTTTACCATTGACACTAGTGGTTCAATAATAAATGACAATTTCCTCAGAGTAACTGTTGCTGAGTAACACAATGAATAAACAAAAGCTTTAAGTACCTTCTAAGCTTTGTAAATTTGGTTAATTAAGCCTTTTCCTGCTTCATACATAATTTTACCACCATCAGTTGTAATACGTCTTAGCAGATTCCGCTTCAGGTTGTACTGAAATAGTATTTTCTCACCTTCTTTGAAAATATTGTTGCCTGTAATTGTTTTACACATACTATTCACAGAGGGTAATTCTTCAGTTACTGTCACTGAGTCAGCACTTGATGCTAACTTCAACTGAACAGTATTTGTAACATCAGTCAGCTCATTAAGAGTAAAGGAAAACTACCTGAAATCATTTGCTTTATTTTTTATTTATTTATTTATTTATTTATTTATTTATTTATTTATTTTAATGTTTATTTATTTTTGATACAGAGAGAGACAGAGCATGAATGGGGGAGGGTCAGAGAGAGGGAGACACAGAATCTGAAACAGGCTCCAGGCTCTGAGCTGTCAGCACAGAGCCCGACGCGGGGCTCGAACTCACGGACCGCGAGATCATGACCTGAGCCGAAGTCGGCTGCTTAACTGACTGAGCCACCCAGGCGCCCCGCTTTATTTTTAAATCGACTATTGATGTGCCTCCCAATGTCAGTTCTTTAAGCAACTTCAGACACTCTATAGATGCCTGCAACTCTCTCCTATCCTGTTTCCTACTCTACCCTGCAAACACTAGCTACCTTGGCTTCCCTCAGATTTCTATCTGCTGCCTCCTCAAGTCAGTAAACGTGTTGGGCTCCACCAAGGTTCCCGAATTATGGTCCAGAAATGTAACTGTTAGGATAAGCTCATTTATTTCTCCTCTTCAAGGGATAACTGTCCTTGGTGTACAATATTTGAAAACAATTATTTCATATATTTTGTGTGTTTAGTTGTTTCAAGTGGGAGGAAAATCCTATCCCTGTTCCTCCATCTTGGTTGGAAGGAGAAGCACCCTGATAGGATCTTGACTTTAATTTCAAAAGCATGCTGTAAGAGTGGTTCCTGGGTGGCTCAGTTGCTTAAGTGTCCAACTCCTGGTTTCAGCTCAGGTCATGATCTGTCAGTTGTGAGATGGAGCCTGGTGGTGAGATCGAGCCCTGATTGGGGCTTTGCTCTTGGCATGGAGCCTGCTTAAGATTCTCTGTCTCCCTGCTCTTGTTCTCTCTCCCTCCATCCCTCTCTCTCTCTCTCTCTCTCAAAAAAAAAAAAAAAAAAAAAAAAAGAGAGAATATGCCTTAAGAAGGTATTCTACTTCCTTATGGTGTTCCAATTTTGCCACTGGAGGTATTTAACTTTGCTTGAAAATGTTAATTATTTTGCTTAGGGTTTAGTAAAAGTTCTGGAAATAGACTTAGGATTTGCGTTCTGGAGGTGCCAGAAAATAACACATTTATTTCCCCAAATATCCAGATTAAAGCTACAAGAAGAAAGCTGCATGCTATTCGTGTAATGCAATCCATACTTATAGTTTCTCGGGGAGAAAAAGGACAAGTAAGACATGTGTAGGATGAAAGAGATCTCAGAGGCAAATAATCGAATTTAAAAAAGTGTGTATCGTTGTGATTCAAATACACATCAAGGATTAACTAATAAGAAAGACAGAAGAGGCATCATTTGTATAAGACATAGTATTTAGATTTGAAATGCCAGTAATCCTATTTTGTCCTTACATGTCAGTAAGCATAAATTTTAGACCAAATTCTACCTTCATGCTTGATTTATATTGTCTCCTTAAGAGAGATCTCCATAGCAGACATGCAAATGGCAGGTTAATAAGAGCAGAGCAAAAAGGGCATGATTATCCAATATGCCAATTTGGAAAGAGAATCCTTCTTTGTTGAGAATCAAGTTGAGATCTCAGGAAGAAAGAGAGAAAACACAGAAAAATAAAGTGGAACAAATTATTGATTTATCTTTTCATCAAAGAGATTAGACAGCTTTGAGGGATCTCTTTGAAAGATAACATGTCTAAGAAAAAAATTTTAGTTTCAGAGGCTCCAACAAAGCCATTGGTATTGCAGGAATTTTCAGTTACTTTTTTTTTAAGCTCTCATTAAACATAACAGCAAAATTAAAACTTTTGCTCCTGTACTTCCTTCCACCAATTTCCCCAGCATCCTTGTTAGTGACCTTTCTGTACAGTTCATTAAAAAATATAAAAACAGAGAACTATATTACTCTTCAGAGCACCAAACTACCAACTTCCGTGCATCTGCATTCAACTTTTTTCTCCCCTCTGTTACAATGAAAGGAGTGGATGTCTCCTAACAAAAGCTGACTGTTCCTTATCTGCGTGGAGTTCCATCCCTTGTCACCTTCTTGGGGACCTTCATCATTTAATCATCTCCTTTCTCTTCTTCAATATTACTTCTTCTCTCTCAACTGAATCACTACCATCAGCATTCAAACATGTTCTAGTATCTTCCAATATTAAAAAAAATCCTGGAAGTTCTTCTTTTCAGAAAAATCACAGCTAACAAATGAAGAGGGAATAACAATAGCACATTAATCATTTTGCAACCCCTAGTCAGTAATCACCAATGGCTGCTAAAACCTTAAATGGAAGATTGACAGGGACCTTTATAAAAGATGGTTCAAGAGGACATCATCTAATCATACTTATCCACCTTATAATCATGAAAAGTAGGACAACCAGTAATTATTTTCTTCTTTATCTGCTATAGAAGAAAGTACACAGCACTACCTATGAAGTATTCTTACTATAGAATAACTAAATTTTAACCTAATTTAGTCTCTAGACCTGTCAATTCATATGAAATACAACGTATGGAGGAATAGTAAATGACACCATAAGGATATAACCATCCATGTTCCAGAATGTGTGAAATTCTCCAAGACAAATGACTTAGTTACTTTGGCAAATAAATGACCTTACAAAAGAAGGGAAACCTGTTACAGATAAAAGATTTAAGAGATCAAGCAACCAAATGGAGTCTGTAGACTTCAACTGGATAGTGATTAAGAAAATAAATTATTTTTAAAGTACAAAACAGTTAACAAGGACAGTGTGACAGTTAATTTTATGTGTCAACTTGGCTAGGATATGCTGCCCAATTGTTTGGTCAACGAGTATTCTAGATGTTGCTGTGAAAATATTTTTAGATGTGATTAACATTTTCAATCAATTGACTTTAAGTAAAGCAGATTATCCTCCAGAATGTAGGTGGGCCTCATCCTATTAGTTGAAGGTCTTAGAAGCAAGGACTAAGGTTTCCCAAAGGAGAAGGAATTCTGCCCTAAGACTGCAACAGATACTCACTCTGCCTGAGTTTCTGGATTGTTGGCTTGTCCCATGGATTTCAGAGTCAAGACTGCAAACATCAACTTTTACCCTGAATTTCCAGCCTTCTGGCTTACCCTAAGAATTTCAGTCTTTCCAGGCCCCACAACTTATAAGCCAATTGCTTAAAATAATCATCCCTCCCTCCCTTCTTTCCCCTCCCCTTCCTTCACTCCATCTATGTATCTCCCGTTGGTTCTGTTTCTATGGAGAACCCCGACTAATGTAGGCAACAAGACCCTGAATGTTCTGTCCCTGCCTGCTTCCCCTTTCTCATTTCACATGACTTTCTGCTTCAATCAGTATATTCCAGTATACAGTAGTCTTCTTTCTATTTCTGGAATGCACAAGTTGTTTCCCGCATTAAGACCTTCCTATTTACCGTCACATGTGTTAGAAATGTTTTTTCCTCTCTCAATCTCTCTCCCTTTCTATCTCCCTTTTTAACCTTTTAACCAAAGAGAGTATATAGTATTTATGTATAGTTAAGAATAATAACAATATAAACACCTGAATATCAACCATCTACCTATTTTTCAAATATAAAGCTTCACTCATAAGAGAAACATTAGTTATAACTACAAGTAACCATGTTCACATCTCAGTCCGGCAAAGAGCAAACTTTTTCTTATGCTCTTGAAGATGTAATAAAATAGGTACTTTCAAACATTGCAAGTGGAAGCAGAAGTTGTACAATCTCTGTTGAAACTATTTAGTGATATCTTTCAAAATTCATAATGAACTTATGACTGACCAATAATTGAATTTCTAGGAATTTATCCTATAGATATCCACACACATATATAGATGACATGTATAAGATTATTTATTGCAGCCTTGTTTGCAATCACAAAAGACTCCAAATGACCCAATATCCATTGACTAGTGGGCTGGCTAAATGCATTATGGTACATCCATATAATGGCACACTGTATGGATTTAAAAGAATAAGGCAGTTCTACAGGACACATGTTAATATACGTAGCCCAAACTGCACATGTGTAATTATCCCTGAAAGGACACACACGAACCTGGTAGTGGTTACATCAAACAAAGGGGGGTACTTGGTTGGCTAGGAGATAATATCCCTATGAGTTTGTGCTTCTTGAATAAGATAATAATTATGAAAACAATTTAGTTCAATTCTCTGTCTCTGACAAGTGGATATTGAACCCATCAGGATCTGAAATACCTTAATGGGTACCTCCTTGTAATATGTATAGCCTAGCTTCTAGGAGAACAATATGAGAAGATGATTTAGAGGATGGCAGAGACACTGCCTTTTGTAGAGATTCCTGGATTAGGAATAAATAAAAGGTCCAAGAGTGGTGATGTGGGCTTATAATCCTTACCTGTAATTCTGAAATCTTAAGAGTACTGAAAATTGAAAGTTCTTTCAACCTTTTTGGTAGCAACTTATTTGGTTGCAAAATCTGACTTGAGCTGATATAAGGCTATTTATACTTGTCATTTATTCCATTTAATATGAATGATCCTACATTATGCTGTTACTCACATGGTACGTACACCATGCTACCTTAAAAAGTTGTGAATTCTGAAATACATTTGGCTCTAATACTTGTGTGTGAGAGACTGTGGCCCTGTATCATTTCTCTTCTGGCTGTCAGTCTTGAGTTAAGTCTTCATGCAAAGATATCATCATGAACAGCAACAGTCTTCTGAAGGCCACCCAATCTTCTTTAATAATGCCCACAATCCAAAGTTCATGAGATGCCTACTCCTGGCTTTTTGTTTTTGTTCTTTGGGAGTTTGGGTAAAAGACCCCCAACTGAAGCTGGGAGACTAGAACTGATTGTGACCAAGCTGAAACAGGAATGTGTTGTGCTATGCAAGCAATGTACTTGATCTCAGATTCTGATATGGAAAGCAAATTTGGGAAAATCTGATAATCTGTGCAACTATAAAAATGAAATTATTTAAGCAGAATTTTTCTGTCCGTCATTGTAGCAGGAACTATATACAGATTTTAAAAAATCACCACTCCTGATAACCATGCCTGTACTTTTAAGTATTGAGAAACTTCTTAAAAAATCTTAATTATTTTTAGCATCTTAATTACGTTATGAAATCAAGAGATTAGGTAATGTTCATTTAATATAAAATATTCTATTTTCTATGGATTTGTAACTTCCTACTAATTATGAATTAAAGCCTAATTTAGTATGGCTGGAAGCCACAATGACAAGTGAAATGTATAGACCTCAACCTTGGTTCTCTTGAGAGAAAAGCGCTGTTAAGCTTGGAGTTGAAAAATGTTACCGGCTGGGCTCCAGCAGGAAAAGCAGTAAGCTGATTGTCAGAGAACATAATATAGAAACCAAAAGCAAGAGAAGTGCTTTCCTTATAAATTCTATCAGGCCAAAGTGATGCTAGGTTACCCTGTTTATTAGCATGCACTTTAGAAAAGTTCAGGGCACGTATGGATGTGCATTCATTCCATTTTATACTACACATTATTGAAAACACATTCCATAACATAAATAATTCATCACTGCGTTGTTTGAAATTTAAGATTACAAACCTGAATGACAGTGTTCTCTGACCATGTGTACTTTCAAAGAGAAAGACAATATGAATTGATGGACATTATAACCTTTATATGAACCTATTGGGGAGAACAACCTAGCAGAAAAGAAGTAACTTCCTCCTCTTACACACACACACACACACACACACACACACACACACACACACACACACACACAATTTCTCTGTGTGTGCCACAGGCTGTTCTCTTTAGCTTAAGAAAAAGCAAGTGTTAAGGGCTGCTATAGAGGGGGATGGAATGAACTGAAGAGGAATGTCTTCCGCTTGCTTTCAGGGCCACAGCTGAAGCTGGTAGACAAACTGTGAGCAAGCTGCAGCAGGAGGTTGTTGCAAGGAGAGGACTTGAGATTCTTCCAATTTCAGATAGATTATACTCCTCCAACCTCTGGTCACAAAGATGTTCTAGGTTGGCAGAGGGCAAAATCATGAAATAATAGAAACCAGTGAATATCTGGTTAAAGAGCTCACCCACTTTATTGATAGGTATAGATAGCTCCAGAAGAGTCATTACTTAAATGGTTTGTTGGGATTGTGAACTCAGAGACTGTTTCCCTAATTCTGGATGTGGCTTCATGGCGAGGCATGTTTGGGTAATATGCCTCCCAACCAGCCATTCTATGACACCATGGATGAAAACTAGAGATGGGTGAATATCCAAACTTTTGGGGTAGATAAGCAAAACAGTACACTGTATCCTAAAAAAGGCAATTGCCCAGCTTCCCCATTAAATGCAAAATGGACCACCACAGATAAAGTAATTGATATGCTGTGAATGCAAGCCATGTCTGATTGCCATTATGGTAACCAGGGTGTTCTTCCAATGAACACACCTCTGACCTAGATCATGTCAAAAGATGTGATTAAAATGTACCTAATGTTCCTCTCATGTTACTTTGTTCCAGGGGTGGGGCTATGAGGATAAGAACTAGTGCAAGAAACTATCTGATTTACTGTTTCAACTTCCTTTGATGAGCTTTGCTGATAGTAGGAAAATCAGAACAATTCAGTAGAAAGGAAGGAAAGGAAGGGGAGTCAACAGAGAAAACAAGGGAGCCACATAAGGTGAAAATATTTCAATCATAAACAAATAGAATGGAAAAGCAGAAACTGATGGGAAAGAAACCAGACTTTTTATAGAGCATTACCTAGATTGGGGAACCACTGAGGTTTCTCCCAGTGCTCTGGCCGTAAAAAAACCCAGAAAGATCAATGATCTATCTCAGTTTGGAAGAATTTAGAAAACTGGATGATAGGGAAAAGCCCAATGAATTTGATACTGAAATACAAGAGGTGTCAATAAGAAAGACTGAATCTGATGAAAATTGACAGGGAGGCCAGGATCTCCTTCTGGCTCATTGTAGTTGGCACCGGACCAGCATAGTAATTGAATCTGATATCCCTTGTTTGGGTCAAGATCAATGATAAGTGGAAGGAAGGAGGTAAAAGAATAAATAAATGGGGTATGCTGAGGTGAAAATGCAACACTATTTCGGTGTCTTACGAGAGGCTCAGAGCAAGAGAATAATATTATTTCTTAGTGCAAACTGAAGTGCCCAAAAGGTGAAGCAATATGGCTTATTAAAGCCACCTCTGTTCCTGAAAACTGACAAAGTAGAATGGCAACCAGCAAATTCGAGGGGCATTCTCCAGTAAACACCTTACTCCTAACCAGGAAGACTTGATTTAGTCATGTTTTCCTCTACAAAGAAATATATTCTAATTGCATGACTTAAACTTTAACGCATATTTCTCTCATCTCAAAGGCAGATGTAGGAGTTACATTTAGAATATACCATACCCTTTATAGCAGTGATTTATACTACAGATTAAATTTGTGTATAGATCCAACAGAGAAGAAAAAAAGGGAGAAGTTTTATTGGAAACACAATCACATTGTAGCATTCCTAAAGTAACTTATAAGAGAGGTAACTTATTCTTGTTCCAACAGTCAACCTCGCCAACAGGCCAATCTAGGCAGTTTTATTTAGCACTAATTCCCACTTATCTCTTTCTTATTTATGTATGGCTAACATAAAAGAAGTTTTTGGGTTTTTTTTTTCTTCCACATATGTCAGAATTTAGGAAAACAGTCTAAAGAAAGAGAAGTATAAAAAGCCAAAGAAAAAATTGGAAAATTGGATTGGAAGGAAATATTAACAGTATTATATACAGTGTTAAAGTATATACAGTGGATGATAGGATTATAGGTAATATAAATGTTACTTTAAAAATCTATGTCACCACGGCAATTGTCCCAAATAAGCATGAGTGCTTGCTTAGGTGGTTGCGGCCAAATCACTGGTGTCAGTTTCTTTAAAAACCTATCAGCAAACACATTCTTGAATGGATCTGTGGTAACTCTGCTGACTCCTATACACAGCCCTCTAAGAAGAGTTACAGTTGGTATTATCAGGGGGTGAAAGCTGGGTGCCTATCTAATAGCCAATTGATCTTATTCAGCAGTATAAACCTGATTTTGAGACCAAAGGCTGGAGATGTGGTGGCAAGAAAGGAAATAGTTTATAGGCCGCACAGTATTTCATAATTCTGTACAGGCTAAATGCATATATTTCTTAGAAGTTAATGTTAAATAGCTTATGGTATTAAATGCTAATTCTAATTCTGTGGTGTTTTTATCTTACACCTCTGATATGAAAACTTCCCTATATAAGCTTTTTATTTCATCCTTAAAATATTAATTTTAATCAAATATCCAATTTAAATACTAAGTTCTGATTTGTTTCCACCATGTTTGCTTTAGCCAAATTCCAGACTTATCTTTATACTGACAGTTTTCTCTACTATAATGTTTCCTTCTGTCTTTCAAATAAACAGTTGTGTGAAGGAGAAATTTTGATTTTTTTGCCAGCAATAACTGATCAAAAAAAGAAGTTGCCCCCAGTCTGATTGTTTTTTACCCAAATGTTTGAGGATATCTTGTGTTTCAATCAGAAAATTCATGATAATCTGTACTAATGAAACAGAGAGGTTCCCCCCCCCCACCTTTTTTTGTGCCTTGAGGCCATACTCACCCATATGGAAAGCCATATTAGCTGATAAGAATTCTTTTCTCCTCTCTCTTATATAACAGCTTTTTGCCAACAGATTTTTACCTGTCTTTGTTTGGAGATCTCAAATGGATCAACTTTACTTTTTTTCAATCTAAAATGAACGTGACACAGGGATTTACCCTTTGTGCAACAATAGAACCAGAGAGAGCACACAAGACTATGAGGTCTGCAGGGCATGAAATTAAAGTTTTCACGCTGATGCAAAAACTTCCACTGAAGTAATGATACAATGCTGCAATCTTAGCATGAAACCTGGTTTGAATAAGAGTCATTGCCATGTGACCTATAGTTGCACATCAGTAGATATATTTTGCTGCTCACAAAAATATGTATATCCAAAGGGAGAAGAGACAAGAATCAGGGCAAGATGTGGTGAAGCATAAACTTTCAGGAGGGGGAGGTTCTGGAAAAGTTACTCAGCTACAGCAGCACCTGAACAAGTGCAATCCTGGCGGGAGGTGGCTTACTGGGGAGTGCCACAGTAACCCCACTGGCTCCTAGCTCTCCTAGCGGTCTCCAGAGTGGTCAGTGTTCCCAGGCTTGCAGGGCCAGTTCCAGTCTTAGTTCTGCCACTACTTAGCTGGTTCCTTTGTAAATCGGTGGGTTATGTCTCTGTTATGATCCACCCAAGATGGTGTAACACCTCAGCTTTGCCCAGAATCTGGTCCTTCCACCACAGTCCATTTCTTGCCGAAACTCAGAAGACTGGAAGGAGTTGGCTGTGGGGTGTATCAACTGGTCTACAGAGGAGTTTTATTTTGGGAGTAGTAACTTGCTCAGTCATGAGATGAAATTGTGAAGACAGCACACATGGGGCTGAATGGAATGAAAGGTCATTAAGTGAGGAGTCTCCTCTGAGCTAGCTGGCATAGTACTTCCAACTACCCATGCAGGGGGGGTACGCTTCATTAATGGAGGACATTCAGAAGCATCCTAATCAAAGTCCACATAGAATGCCATTTATGGAAAATTGTCCAATCCGCATCTGGTAGGGCAGGTGTCCCAAGGCAACATACTTCTAGCCCTCATCAGGTTATACCAAGTACTAAGTACATGACCGTGGTGGCTTCTGATGGGCAGATTTCTTCCAGGGTGTAGGGAAGAGACAGCCTTCAACAAGAAATAAGTTTAATGTCCTCTCCCTCAGTATGGACTAACTTGGTGTCTCAGCTCTGGCTTTCATCCTGGCTCTTGAAAGTGCCTCCGCAGGGTTACTCAGAGTCCCAGAAAGAAGAAAATCCCCAAGGTACAACTCAGCATCTTTTTATGTACTTAATGCATAACATTTACAAATAATCCCACTATAAAATAATCCCCACTCGCTAGACATGCATTTTATCATATCTTCCTTATATATTACTATTATTAAACATTAACACTTAAACCCAGAATATTTTTAAATTGTCAACATTTAGAAAGGATGAATTCTTCATGGATGTGAAGAAACACAAGTGTATACAAGAGTTTTATAAGATGTACCATTGTATAGAAGGTTTGCCAGCTTTCTACCTTGCTGTTCTGATACTGGGTCAGAGACTTTCTTCTAGGCTCTAACAATGGGTTCTGGTTTTCTGTAGCCCATGTTCTGTGACACAGAATGTTAAGCAGGGTCCCTACTCTAATACAAACCACAGCCCATCTCAGAATCTCCCAGCTCTCCCAAAGGAAGAAACAGCCTCTCACATATAAAACAACAGTCATTTGCCTTGCCTGTTAGGAGACTTAATGTTCCAACCAAGATGATGAGCTTTCAATCTCAGGAACAGTCTTACTTCAGTAGGCACCCATGACAAAAAAAAAATGTCTTGATAAGTAAACAGGTAGTACATTGGCCAATTACTCTTGAGCTTCAAGATCAACTTGGAATATTCCTTCCTTGGGTAATAGTAGGATTTATACACTAAATGTCTCCCTCATATGCTCTAAAAGGGTATAAGAAGGATGTTTTGGTAAGATAATAGATTCACAAGTCTTAAGGCTAATAAAAATAACAATATTCATGTATATCCCTTTTACTCTTTCTAAAGAATTTTCATATATATCCAACTCTTAATTTTTGTAAGCTCATAAAATGTTATAGAAAATATAAAAGATTAAAATGAATTTCTCCTCAAGACATAAGGAAAAGGTAGGCTGAAAGAAAAAAGGAGGACTGTGATATCTTTTTGGGGGGGGTCATAGTCCATCAATATGAAAATATGAAAGGTGTTAAATATCAAAACCACAATGAGGGATCACCTTTTACCTGTCAGAATGGTTAAAATAAAAAAGACAAGAAATAACAAGTATTGGCAAGGATGTGGAGAAAAGGAACACTTGTGCACTGTTGGTGGGAATGTAAATTGGTACAGCCACTGTGGAAAAGAGTCTGGAGGTTCCTCAAAAAGTTCAAAATAGAAATACCATATGATCCAATAATTCCACTACTGGCTATTTACTCAAAGAAAATGAAAACACCAGTTTGAAAAGATATAGGCACCACAATGTGTATTGCAGCATTATTTACAACAGTCAAGATATGGAAGCAACCTAAGTGTCCATTCATAGATGAATGAATAAAGAAGATGTTTTGTACACACACACACACACACACACACACACACACACACACACACACACACGAATATTATGTGACCATAAAAAAGGACGAGATCTTGCCATTTGCAACAACATGGTGGACCTAGTGGGTATTATATTAAGTGAAATAAGTCAGACTAAGAGAAATACCACATGACTCATATGTGGAACCTAAAAAACAAAACAAATGAATAAACAAAGAAACAAACAGCAAAATCAGACCTATAAATACAGAGAACACACTGATGGTTTCCAGATGGAAGGGGTAGGGGCAGGAGGATGGGCAAAATGGGTGAAAGGGAATGGGAGAACTGGTTTCCAGTTATGAAATGAATAAGTCATGGCAATAAAAGGCACAGAATAAGGAATACAGCCAATGGTACTGTAATAGCATTGCATAGTGACTTGTGGTAAGCACAGCATTATATACAGAGAAATTGATTCACTATGTTATACACCTGAAACCCTGTGTGTCGACTATACTCAAATAAAAGAATAAAAAGAAAAAGTGTTAAATATATCAAAAGTGATAATATCCATGTATTTAAATATATAGCATACAAAGATGTCCATCTGAGCTTAAGATACCGTAACCAATGACCATTAGCTACATTATTGTCTGTATTCTCCATTGTAAGTATTCTTTTTTTTGTTTGTTTTTAAGAAAGAGAAAGTACAATCAAGGGAGGGGTAGATGGAGAGGGAGAGACAGAATCCTAGGCAGGCTCCATGCCCAATGCAGGGTAAAAATCAAAATCGAAATCATGAGTTGGATGCTTAACTGACTGAACCACCCAGGCATCCCATCCTTTGTAAGTATTCTTGCTGATAAAGTCTTTGATTTACTCAGTGGCATTTTTTGGCACTATCATGCACAATCCTGACCACTAAAATATGGTCACCTCTTTCAATGTTATTAATGACCTCAATTTGGACTTTGATGGTGTTAACTTTTTTTCTGTTTTTCTCTGGGCATCCTCCCTAAAGTAAGATCTTCTGATGTTTTCCAGACATGGTTACATTTAAACATTAAAAAAAGAAAACCCCTCAATAAAACATCCTCACACAGCATAATCTCAGGTAATGTAAATTGTACCCAGTCCCCTGTCAACTGGGAAGGTCAGAAGATCCCCAAGTAATGGCTCTGCACCACGCTGTGAATGATGCTGTACCAAGTTTGACTACTTAATGTTTCTAAACTACTGATCAGTGCAAAACCAAAGATTTTGAAGGAAAGTTTTAAACATGTTATTGTGAAATCAATTATTTTTTAAAATGTTCATTTCCTATTTTATTCTCAAAATGCATAAACTACTCTGCAATCAAGGGGAAGATGCACATGATTTCATTTTGATTTTGTCTCTTAACAAAGGGTAAGGCTCAAGTATAGGATGGAAAGCTGGAGAACTAAAGTTCCATGTGGTCCAGAGACGCTGTCAAGGTTTTGCTGCTAGTTAGCTCTAGAGGCAGGATGGATCCAGGTCTATGGCCTTAGACACTAATGCCCTTTCCGCTAAGCCATGCTGCCTGTCTGCAGGCAAGGATTTTTAGCTGACAAAACCAGAACAACAAAGTAGCCCAGTCCAAAGCAGAGGCTTACAAGAAGCTGTATGCTCTGGCTGGACATAAGCAAAGAAATGGCTAAGTGAAGAGAACCATGAGACACAATCTGAGCAACCAAATCCCAACGCAAAGAACATGCTGAAACTGCTCATGACTGAAAATCTGTTGCCAACCAGCCTTGAAAACCTCCTGAGAGCCTAGATGGTTTCCAATTCTTGTAAAATGGAAAAACCCTATTAAAATAGATGAAAATGGGAAGTAAAAGCAGCACAATTAAATGTATAAGCTGGGCACAAACCATGGCTCTTTTGTAGATGTGAAGAAGACAATGAAAAATAATTATCTATAGGAGTGCCGTGAGCAAGTAAATTTAAAAGGAAACAGGTATTTTGTGATCATTCATTCATTCATTCTTTCTTATTGGATGTCTGTTATGTGCCAGACCCTGGTCTAAGACAGGGATATAACAATGAATATAATAAAAGAAATCCTTGCCCTCATGAAGTTTACAATGTAGGTGGCACAGGAGAGGGGAAAAGGCAGACAATAAATAAAACACATTTTTTAGTAGATTATACAGTATATTAGAAGGTGGTAAGTACTATATAGAAGGATAAAACAGAGAAGGAAGAAAGAGGTAGAAAACGTAGGAACGATTTTCTCAGGAGTCCTTCTCTTGTTACTCAGAGGATGATGGTGCCATATAGGCATTTCATAGAGAAGACTGCCATCTACAATACCTCTTAGTGGTTAGACCCCAACCTCTACAGTTTAGATTGATAGGAGGAATTCTACAAGGTCTTCTTAATCATTTTTGTCAGTGTAGGCTTACTGATGTGTTCTGATAATACCCCCGGGGAAAGGATGACGATGGCTAAAAAAAATTGCTGATGGAAAAGAGAGGCCTGGCGGGGGCAGGGGGGGGGGTGGGCTGGGGGCAGAAGGAAGAAAGGGAGAACATCGGTATGCCAGGGTTAGGTATTTGGGAGATGTGCAGCTCCAGAGCAGGGGCTTCCAAATGTGTGTTTTAAAACCAAGTACATCAGAGTCAACTAGGAAAATAAACATACATTAACTGGGGCCCATTCCTGGCACTTCTGATTCAATTAATCTGGGTGAGGCCTGGAAATAGATACTTTTACAAAGATTTTGAAATGATTCCAATGTGGACAGATTTTACAAACACTGCTCTGAAGGGAATGAAACCCTTCCAGAAATTGTACAAAGGGTTAATTATGGTAAGAAATCTATTAGCAGTAACTCCATTGAGGACTTGAGTGACCCTAGAAACAGAAGTTCTAGGAACACAACGTTAAATCCTAACTTGATCACTAGCCAAGAATTTTATTCCCCACCCTCGTCTGTTTAGAAAAAAAACAAATGGAGGAAACATCTCAAGACATAAAAAAAAGGTGCCAATGGTGCATAGGAAAAATACTTGGAATGCAGGGTCATTCACATTTGCTGTTAAGCCACATTTCTGCAGAGCACTGTCACTCAGTGCATTTGGTGGAGGGGCTAATATCATTTATATATACTATTCTAGGTGCCTAAACAAGTCTTATTGCCCTGAGCAGAGAAAGAAGTGAACACTGAGTGCACACTATGGCCCAGCACCAAATTAAGGGCTTTGCATACCTAGTCAAAGTTAATACAGTGAGCAAATTTGCAAGGTGGTTATTAATATTATTTTCACTGGAGGACTCAGACTTAGGTAATGTTTGCAAACACATTTGCATGGCAAATATGAAAACAACAACAACAACAACAACAGCAAAACAAGCCCTATTGCCTACCATTGAGATGAACCTAACCCTATTCCTAACCTCTTGTCAGGGAATACACAGAATTTGGAATTAGAATAGCAAGGTCCAAATCCTAGTTCCTTATTGTGTGTGTGATCTTGGGAAGTTCTAGTGACAACTATTATTTAGGTATATGCTGGGACTGTGCTAAGTACTTTATGCTCACTGTCTTATTTAGTTGTCATGACAAGCCTATGAGGAAGATATTAGTAGCCCATTTTATAGATTAAACTAAATGACTTGTTCACAACCACATAACTAGAATTCAAACCTAGGCCTATAAACCCAGGTGCCTCATTGAGCTTTACTTTCTCATGATTGTGAGGATTACATTAGGCAACATATATAAAAGAATTTTATAAAAGCATTAAACTGGGACGCCTGGGTGGCTCAGTTAGTTAAGAGTCTGACTTGACTTTGGCTCAGGTCATGATCTCATGGTTTGTGGGTTTAAGCCCCGTGTTGGACTCCACGCTATAGCCTGTTTGGTTTTTCTCTCTCTGCCCTTCCCCTGCTCTCTCTCTCAAAATACAAATTTAAAAAAACTTACGAAAATTTTTTAAAAAAGCATTTAACTGTCTAGAACACTGACACTCCACAACTGATCCTTAACACTGAAGTGAAGGGAATTTGGTGACCTTGGACCAAATGAACAACTCTAAAACAGCAGTCCATGAGACTAAAAACTGTGAAATAATAACAGGAATTGGCAATGCTGAACAGATGTCACTAACCATACCATTTTCCAGCATTCAGCACCCTGGAGAAGGCACACCAAGGAAGCATGATCCTCACCTACTGCTGGCTTGACAAAGAAATAACATTTATGTCGTATGTTCCAAGGTTAACCTTAGGGTTGTTGGAACTACTTGGAACTATAGAGTAAAAATTTTGAAATGGGTATACCTCCTATAAATATGTGCCCTTTGTTTTCTTTTTAAATATTGTTTTTAAAATTATGTAAATAAGACCCGGAGAGGGAAGATGGCGGCGTAGGAGGATGCTGGGCTCACCGCGCGTCCTGCTGATCACTTAGATTCCACCTACACCTGCCTAAATAACCCAGAAAACCGCCAGAGGATTAGCAGAACGGAGTCTCCGGAGCCAAGCGCAGACGAGAGGCCCACGGAAGAGGGTAGGAAGGGCGGCGAGGCAGTGCGCGCTCCACGGACTGGCTGGAGGGAGCCGGGCGGAGGGGCGGCTCGCCGGCCAAGCAGAGCCCCCGAGTCTGGCTGGCAAAAGCAGAGGGGCCGGACGGACTGTGTTCCGACAGCAAGCGCGACTTAGCGTCTGGGAGGTCATAAGTTAACAGCTCTGCTCAGAAAGCGGGAAGGCTGGAGGACAAAGGGAGGGAGAGCTGCTAAGCCCCCGGACGACAGAGCTCAGTTTGGTGGGGAACAAAGGCGCTCGCCAGCGCCATCTCCCCCGCCCATCCCCTAGCCAAAATCCCAAAGGGAACCAGTTCCTGCCAGGGAACTTGCTCGCTCTGCGCAAACACCCAACTCTGTGCTTCTGCGGAGCCAAACCTCCGGCAGCGGATCTGACTCCCTCCCGCTGCCACAGAGCCCCTCCTGAAGTGGATCACCGAAGGAGAAGCGAGCTAAGCCTGCCCCTCCTGCCCCCATGCACCTTGCCTACCCACCCCAGCTAATACGCCAGATCCCCAGCACCACAAGCCTGCCAGTGTGCAAGTAGCCCAGATGGGCCACACCACCCCACAGTGAATCCCGCCCCTAGGAGAGGGGAAGAGAAGGCACACACCAGTCTGACTGCGGCCCCGCCCACCAACTCCAGTTATACACCACAGCACAGGGGAAGTGCCCTGCAGGTCCTCACCACTCCAGGGACTATCCAAAATGACCAAATGGAAGAATTCCCCTCAGAAGAATCTCCAGGAAATAACAACAGCTAATGAACTGATCAAAAAGGATTTAAATAATATAACAGAAAGTGAATTTAGAATAATAGTCATAAAATTAATCGCTGGGCTTGAAAACAGTATAGAGGACAGCAGAGAATCTCTTGCTACAGAGATCAAGGGACTAAAGAACAGTCACGAGGAGCTGAAAAGCGCTTTAAACGAAATGCAAAACAAAATGGAAACGACGACAGCTCGGATTGAAGAGGCAGAGGAGAGAATAGGTGAACTAGAAGATAAAGTTATGGAGAAAGAGGAAGCTGAGAGAAAGAGAGATAAAAAAATCCAGGAGTATGAGGGGAAAATTAGAGAACAAAGTGATACACTAAAAAGAAATAATATACGCATAATTGGTATCCCAGAGGAGGAAGAGAGAGGGAAAGGTGCTGAAGGGGTACTTGAAGAAATTATAGCTGAGAACTTCCCTGAACTGGGGAAGGAAAAAGGCATTGAAATCCAAGAGGCACAGAGAACTCCCTTCAGACGTAACTTGAATCGATCTGCACGACATATCATAGTGAAACTGGCAAAATACAAGGATAAAGAGAAAATTCTGAAAGCAGCAAGGGATAAACGTGCCCTCACATATAAAGGGAGAGACCTATAAGACTCGTGACTGATCTCTCTTTTGAAACTTGGCAGGCCAGAAAGGATTGGCACGATATCTTCAGTGTGCTAAACAGAAAAAATATGCAGCCGAGAATCCTTTATCCAGCAAGTCTGTCATTTAGAATAGAAGGAGAGATAAAGGTCTTCCCAAACAAACAAAAACTGAAGGAATTTGTCACCACTAAACCAGCCCTACAAGAAATCCTAAGGGGGATCCTGTGAGACAAAGTACCAGAGACATCACTACAAGCTTAAAACATACAGACATCACAATGACTCTAAACCCGTATCTTTCTATAATAACACTGAATGTAAATGGATTAAATGCACCAACCAAAAGACACAGGCTATCAGAATGGATAAAAAAACAAGACCCATATATTTGCTGTCCACAAGAGACTCATTTTAGACCTGAGGACACCTTTAGATTGAGAGTGAGGGGATGGAGAACTATTTATCATGCTACTGGAAGCCAAAAGAAAGCTGGAGTAGCCATACTTATATCAGACAAACTAGACTTTAAATTAAAGGCTGTAACAAGAGATGAAGAAGGGCATTATGTAATAATTACAGGGTCTATCCATCAGGAAGAGCTAACAATTATAAATGTCTATGCGCCGAATACCGGAGCCCCCAAATATATAAAACAATTACTCATAAACATAAGCAACCTTATTGATAAGAATGTGGTCATTGTAGGGGACTTTAACACCCCACTTACAGAAATGGATAGATCATCTAGACACACAGTCAATAAAGAAACAAGGGCCCTGAATGATACATTGGATCAGATGGACTTGACAGATATATTTAGAACTCTGCATCCCAAAGCAACAGAATATACTTTCTTCTCGAGTGCCCATGGAACATTCTCCAAGATAGATCATATACTGGTCACAAAACAGCCCTTCATAAGTTTACAAGAATTGAAATTATACCATGCATACTTTCAGACCACAATGCTATGAAGCTTGAAATCAACCACAGGAAAAAGTCTGGAAAACCTCCAAAAGCATGGAGGTTAAAGAACACCCTACTAACGAATGAGTGGGTCAACCAGGCAATTAGAGAAGAAATTAAAAAATATATGGAAACAAACGAAAATGAAAATACGACAATCCAAACACTTTGGGACGCAGCGAAGGCAGTCCTGAGAGGAAAATACATTGCAATCCAGGCCTATCTCAAGAAACAAGAAAAATCCCAAATACAAAATCTAACAGCACACCTAAAGGAAATAGAAGCAGAACAGCAAAGCAGCCTAAACCCAGCAGAAGAAGAGAAATAATAAATATCAGAGCAGAAATAAACAATATAGAATCTAAAAAAACTGTAGAGCAGATCAACGAAACCAAGAGTTGGTTTTTTGAAAAAATAAACAAAATTCACAAACCTCTAGCCAGGCTTCTCAAAAAGAAAAGGGAGATGACCCAAATAGATAAAATCATGAATGAAAATGGAATTATTACAACCAATCCCTCAGAGATACAAACAATTATCAGGGAATACTATGAAAAATTATATGCCAACAAATTGGACAACCTGGAAGAAATGGACAAATTCCTAAACACCCACACGCTTCCAAAACTCAATCAGGAGGAAATAGAAAGCTTGAACAGACCCATAACCAGCGAAGAAATTGAATCGGTTATCAAAAATCTCCCAACAAATAAGAGCCCAGGACCAGATGGCTTCCCAGGGGAGTTCTATCAGACATTTAAAGCAGAGATAATAGCTATCCTTCTCAAGCTATTCCAAGAAATAGAAAGGGAAGGAAAACTTCCAGACTCATTCTATGAAGCCAGCATTACTTTGATTCCTAAACCAGACAGAGACCCAGTAAAAAAAGAGAACTACAGGCCAATATCCCTGATGAATATGGATGCAAAAATTCTCAATAAGATACTAGCAAATCGAATTCAACGGCATATAAAAAGAATTATTCACCATGATCAAGTGGGATTCATTCCTGGGATGCAGGGCTGGTTCAACATTCGCAAATCAATCAACGTGATACATCACATTAACAAAAAAAAAAGAGAAGAACCATATGATCCTGTCAATCGATGCAGAAAAGGCCTTTGACAAAATCCAGCACCCTTTCTTAATAAAAACCCTTGAGAAAGTCGGGATAGAAGGAACATATTTAAAGATCATAAAAGCCATTTATGAAAAGCCCACAGCTAACATCATCCTCAACGGGGAAGAACTGAGAGCTTTTTCCCTGAGATCAGGAACACGACAGGGATGCCCACTCTCATCACTGTTGTTTAACATAGTGCTGGAAGTTCTAGCATCAGCAATCAGACAACAAAAGGAAATCAAAGGCATCAAAATTGGCAAAGATGAAGTCAAGCTTTCGCTTTTTGCAGATGACATGATATTATACATGGAAAATCCGATAGACTCCACCAAAAGTCTGCTAGAACTGATACATGAATTCAGCAAAGTTGCAGGATACAAAATCAATGTACAGAAATCAGTTGCATTCTTATACACTAACAATGAAGCAACAGAAAGACAAATAAAGAAACTGATCCCATTCACAATTGCACCAAGAAGCATAAAATACCTAGGAATAAATCTAACCAAAGATGTAAAAGATCTGTATGCTGAAAACTATAGAAAGCTTATGAAGGTAATTGAAGAAGATATAAAGAAATGGAAAGACATTCCCTGCTCATGGATTGGAAGAATAAATATTGTCAAAATGTCAATACTACCCAAAGCTATCTACACATTCAATGCAATCCCAATCAAAATTGCACCAGCATTCTTCTCGAAACTAGAACAAGCAATCCTAAAATTCATATGGAACCACAAAAGGCCCCGAATAGCCAAAGTAATTTTGAAGAAGAAGACCAAAGCAGGAGGCATCACAATCCCAGACTTTAGCCTCTACTACAAAGCTGTTATCATCAAAACAGCATGGTATTGGCACAAAAACAGACACATAGACCAATGGAATAGAATAGAAACCCCAGAACTAGACCCACAAAAGTATGGCCAACTCATCTTTGACAAAGCAGGAAAGAACATCCAGTGGAAAAAAGACAGTTTCTTTAACAAATGGTGCTGGGAGAACTGGACAGCAACATGCAGAAGGTTGAAACTAGACCACTTTCTCACACCATTCACAAAAATAAACTCAACATGGATAAAGGACCTGAATGTGAGACAGGAAACCATCAAAACCTTAGAGGAGAAAGCAGGAAAAGACCTCTCTGACCTCAGCCGTAGCAATCTCTTACTCGACACATCCCCAAAGGCAAGGGAATTAAAAGCAAAAATGAACTACTGGGACCTTATGAAGATAAAAAGCTTCTGCACAGCAAAGGAAACAACCAACAAAACTAAAAGGCAACCAATGGAATGGGAAAAGATATTTGCAAATGACATATCGGACAAAGGGCTAGTATCCAAAATCTATAAAGAGCTCACCAAACTCCACACCCGAAAAACAAATAACCCAGTGAAGAAACGGGCAGAAAACATGAATAGACACTTCTCTAAAGAAGACATCCAGATGGCCAACAGGCACATGAAAAGATGCTCAATGTCGCTCCTTATCAGGGAAATACAAATCAAAACCACCCTCAGATAGCACCTCACGCCAGTCAGAGTGGCCAAAATGAAGAAATCAGGAGACTATAGATGCTGGAGAGGATGTGGAGAAACGGGAACCCTCTTGCACTGTTGGTGGGAATGCAAATTGGTGCAGCCGCTCTGGAAAGCAGTGTGGAGGTTCCTCAGAAAATTAAAAATAGACCTACCCTATGACCCAGCAATAGCACTGCTAGGAATTTATCCAAGGGATACAGGAGTACTGATGCATAGGGGCACTTGCACCCCAATGTTTCTAGCAGCACTCTCAACAATAGCCAAATTATGGAAAGAGCCTAAATGTCCATCAACTGATGAATGGATAAAGAAATTGTGGTTTATATACACAATGGAATACTACGTGGCAATGAGAAAGAATGAAATATGGCCCTTTGTAGCAATGTGGATGGAACTGGAGAGTGTGATGCTAAGTGAAATAAGCCATACAGAGAAAGACAGATACCATATGGTTTCACTCTTATGTGGATCCTGAGAAACTTAACAGAAACCCATGGGGGAGGGGAAGGAAAAAAAAAAAAAAAAAGAGGTTAGAGTGGGAGAGAGCCAAAGCATAAGAGAGTGTTAAAAAGTGAGAACAAACTGAGGGTTGATGGGGGGTGGGAGGGAGGGGAGGGTGGGTGATGGGTATTGAGGAGGGCACCTTTTGGGATGAGCACTGGGTGTTGTATGGAAACCAATTTGACAATAAATTTCATATATTAAAAAAAATTGTGTAAATAATACATCATTGTAGAACATTTGGGAAATACAGAAAACTATGAATGATGAAGTAGCTCTTATAATCCCTTCACCCAGAACTTAGAAATAATTCCTGAAGCTGAGGAATAGAATTCTAAGTGACTAGCAAAGATCAGCTGTTTTAATGTACATTTTCTTGGTGCAGTATGTTTTTCCTAAGGTAAAAATGTCTTAACAAGCTTCCTTAAGCTGAACTCATTTTCTGGAATTATGCTATCTCTTTAATATTTCTACTTGGCCTATCTGTTTCTGTTTTTTTCTTTAAACTTATACACTGTATAAACAGTGTGTGTCAGAGGAATGTGGATGATTATATTACTGGCTTTTAACAGTGGGAATTACAGTTCCAACACAATATCATGGCTTAATTAAAAGCAACATCTTTTCATCAAACACATAGGAATTTCCATGAGTTCAACTGTTCTTGGTAATAATGCACCTGTTGGCAGAGAATTTCAAGTCATCAACTGAACTTAAACAAAACACCATTAGAATGGCTGGATTTTCATCCTCTTTAGTAAAGATGGAAGACAGGCACATCATACTTCATGTTTTCTTTTATGTACTCAACACATTCTTTTCTGAAGTTTTCAGATTATTCCTTTTTACTGTCATCATTTTATGTGCATCATTTCATTAGGTTTGTTTTTATTTTATTTACAATATACTCAAAATGGAAAAGTTACAGTAAATGCTACTCTGTGTATAGTGTGCGAAGTTACTCTGAGGGCATGTAAAGCTAAAATGATAGTTCTTGGCCTAGTAGACCACATTTTAGGAAGTCATTTTTAAAAAAAACCTAAAATGAAATTCTATCTAATACTTTGCAATCAAGTTGTAATAGTCATTAAAGAGAGTTTTACGACATGTAATTTATATGAACATACAGTAGAAATGGACATACCTGTACAGGCCCAGCACATTACCTGATATATAACAGACATTCAGTGAGCAGTGGCCAGTTTTGTCACATATGGTCATCACTCATATACCCAACTACATAAAAGCAACAAAGTCTGCTTTTC